>NC_134489.1:2513518-2861018 GCF_040206685.1 Ascaphus truei
ACTCTCTCTCTCTGACACACTCTCTCTCTCCCAGACACACACTCTCTCTCAGACACACTCTCTCTCAGACACACTCTCTCTCTCTCAGACACACTCTCCCAGACACACACTCTCTCCCTCTCTGACACACACACTCTCTCTCTCTCTCTCTCTCTGACACACTCTCTCTCTCTCTCTGACACACACACTCTCTCTCTCTCTCTCAGACACACTCTCTCTCAGACACACTCTCTCTCTCTCTCTCTCTCAGACACACACTCTCTCTCTCTCAGACACACTCTCTCTCTCTCAGACACACTCTCTCTCTCTCAGACACACTCTCTCTCAGAAACACTCTCTCAGACACACTCTCTCTCTCTGACACACTCTCTCTCTCTCTCTCTCTCTCTCCCAGACACACACTCTCTCTCAGACACACTCTCTCTCAGACACACACTCTCTCTCTCTCAAGACACACTCTCTCTCTCTCAGACACACTCTCTCTCTCTGACACTCTCTCTCTCTCTGACACACTCTCTCTGACACACTCTCTCTCTCTCAGAAACACTCTCTCTCAGACACACTCTCTCTCTCTCAGACTCTCTCAGACACATTCTCTCTCTGACACCCTCTCTCAGACATACTCTTCTCTTCTCTCTGACACACTCTCTCTCTCAGACACACTCTCTCTCAGACACACTCTCTCTCTCAGACACACTCTCATTCTCTCAGACACACTCTCTCAGACACACCTCTCTCAGACACACTCTCTCTCTCAGACACACACTCTCTCTCAGACACACTCTCTCTCTCTCTCAGACACACTCTCTCTCAGACACACTCTCTCTCTCTCATACACTCTCTCTCTCTCAGACACACTCTCTCTCTGACACACTCTCTCAGACACTCTCTCTCTCTCTCTCTTTGACACACACTCAATCTCTCTCTCTCTGACACTCTCTCTCTCTCTCTGACACACACTCTCTCTCTCTCTCTCTCTCAGACATACTCTCTCAGACACACACTCTCTCTCTCAGACTCTCTCAGACACACTCTGTCTCTCAGACACACTTCTCTCTCTCAGACACACTTTCTCTCTCTCAGTCACTCTCTCAGACACACACACTCTCTCTCTCTGACACACACTCTCTCTCTGACACTCTCTCTCTCTCTCTCTCTCTCTCTCAGACACACTCTCTCTCAGACACACTCTCTGTCTCTCAGACTCTCTCACACACTCTCTCTCTCAGACACATTCTTTCAGACACTCTCTCTCTCTCTCAGACACACTCTCTCTCTCTCAGACACACTCTCTCTCACTGACACACTCTCTCTCTCTGACACACCTCTCTCTCTGACACACTCTCTCTTTCTGACACACTCTCCCTCTCAGACACACTCTCTCTCTCTCAGACACTCTCTCTCTCTCTCTCTCTCTCTCTCTCAGACACACTCTCTCTCTCAGACACACTCTCTCTCAGACACACTCTCTCTCAGAAATACTCTCTCTCAGACAAACTCTCTCTCAGACACACACTCTCTCTCAGACACACACTCTCTCTCAGACACACTCTCTCTCTCTCAGACACACTCCTCTTCTCCTTATCTTTCTCTCAGACACACTCTCTCTCTCTCTCTGACACTCTTTCTCTCTCTCAGACACACTCTCTCTCAGACACACTCTCTCTCTCTCTCTCAGACTCTCTCAGACACACACTCTCTCTCAGACACACTCTCTCTCAGACACACTCTCTCTCTCTCAGACACACTCTCCCAGACACACACTCTCTCCCTCTCTGACACACACACTCTCTCTCTCTCTCTCTCTCATGACACACTCTCTCTCTCTCTGACACACACACTCTCTCTCTCGTCTCTCTCAGACCACTCTCTCTCTCAAGACACACTCTCTCTCTCTCTCCCAGACTCTCTCAGACACACTCTCTCTCAGAAACACTCTCTCAGACAAACTCTCTCTCTCAGACACACTCTCTCTCTCTCAGACACACTCTCTCTCTCTCTGACACACTCTCTCTCTCAGACACACTCTCTCTCAGACACTCTCTCTCTCTCTGACACACTCTCTCTCTCTCTCAGACACACTCTCTCTCTCTCAGACACACTCTGTCCTCTCAGACACACTCTCATTCTCTCAGACACACTCTCTCAGACACACTCTCTCAGACACACTCTCTCAGACACACTCTCTCAGACACACTCTCACTCTCAGACACACTCTCTCTCTCAGACACACTCTCTCTCTCTCTCAGACACACTCTCTCTCAGACACACTCTCTCTCTCTCATACACACTCTCTCTCTCAGACACACTCTCTCTCTCTGACACACTCTCTCAGACACACTCTCTCTCTCTCTCTCTCTCTCTGACACACACTCAATCTCTCTCTCTCTGACACACTCTCTCTCTCTCTCTCTGACACACACACACTCTCTCTCTCTCTCTCTCTCTCTCTCTCTCTCTCTCTCTCTCTCAGACACACTCTCTCAGACACACACTCTCTCTCTCAGACTCTCTCAGACACACTCTGTCTCTCAGACACACTCTCTCTCTCAGACACACTCTCTCTTTCTCTCAGACACACTCTCTCAGACACACACACACTCTCTCTCTGACACACACTCTCTCTTTCTCTGACACTCTGTCTCTCTCTCAGACACACTCTCTCTCAGACACACTCTCTGTCTCTCAGACTCTCTCATACACTCTCTCTCTCAGACACATTCTCTCAGACACTCTCTCTCTCTCTCTCTCTGACACACTCTCTCTCTCTCAGACACACTCTCTCTCTCTCTCTCTCTCAGACACACTCTCTCTCTCTCAGACACACTCTCTCTCTCAGACACACTCTCTCTCACTGACACACTCTCTCTCTCTGACACACTCTCTCTCTCTGACACACTCTCTCTTTCTGACACACTCTCCCTCTCAGACACACTCTCTCTCTCTCAGGACACACACTCTCTCTCTCTCTCTCTCTCTCTCTCTCTCACTCTCTCTCTCTCAGGACACACTCTCTCTCTCAGACACACTCTCTCTCAGACACACTCTCTCTCAGACACACTCTCTCTCGGACAAACTCTCTCTCAGACACACACTCCCTCTCAGATACACACTCTCTCTCAGACACACTCTCTCTCTCTCAGACACACTCTCTCTCTCTCAGACACACTCTCTCTCTCTCTGACACTCTCTCTCTCTCTCAGACACACTCTCTCTCAGACACACTCTCTCTCTCTCTCTCTCTCTCTCAGACTCTCTCAGACACACTCTCTCTCTCAGACACACTCTCTCTCAGACACACCTCTCTCTCTCTCAGACACACTCTCCCAGACACACACTCTCTCCCTCTCTGACACACACACTCTCTCTCTCTCTCTCTGACACACTCTCTCTCTCTCTGACACACACACTCTCTCTCTCTCTCAGACACACTCTCTCTCAGACACACTCTCTCTCTCCCAGACTCTCTCAGACACACTCTCTCTCAGAAACACTCTCTCAGACACACTCTCTCTCTCCTGACACACTCTCTCTCTCTCTCTCCCAGACACACACTCTCTCTCAGACACACTCTCTCTCTCTCTCTCTCTCAGGACACACACTCTCTCTCTCTCAGACACACTCTCTCTCTCTCAGACACACTCTCTCTCAGAAACACTCTCTCAGACACACTCTCTCTCTCTCTGACACCACTCTCTCTCTCTCTCTCCAGACACACACTCTCTCTCAGACACACTCTCTCTCAGACACACACTCACTCTCTCTCAGACACACACTCTCTCTCTCAGACACACTCTCTCTCTCTGACACTCTCTCTCTCTCTGACACACTCTCTCTGACACACTCTCTCTCTCAGACACACTCTCTCTCAGACACACTCTCTCTCTCTCAGACTCTCTCAGACACATTCTCTCTCTGACACCTCTCTCAGACATACTCTCTCTCTCTGACACACTCTCTCTCTCAGACACACTCTCTCTCTCTCAGACACACTCTCTCTCTCAGACACACTCTCATTCTCTCAGACACACTCTCTCAGACACACTCTCTCAGACACACTCTCTCAGACACACTCTCTCTCTCAGACACACTCTCTCTCTGACACACTCTCTCAGACACTCTCTCTCTCTCTCTCTCTGACACACACTCAATCTCTCTCTCTCTGACACTCTCTCTCTCTCTCTCTCTCTCTCTCTGACACACACACACACTCTCTCTCTCTCTCTCTCTCTCTCTCTCTCTCTCAGACACACTCTCTCAGACACACACTCTCTCTCTCAGACTCTCTCAGACACACTCTCTCTCTCAGACACACTCTCTCTCTCTCAGACACACTCTCTCTCTCTCAGACACACTCTCTCTCTCTCTGACACTCTCTCTCTCAGACACACTCTCTCTCAGACACACTCTCTCTCTCTCAGACTCTCTCAGACACACTCTCTCTCTCAGACACACTCTCTCTCAGACACACTCTCTCTCTCTCAGACACACTCTCCCAGACACACACTCTCTCCCTCTCTGACACACACACTCTCTCTCTCTCTCTCTCTGACACACTCTCTCTCTCTCTGACACACACACTCTCTCTCTCTCTCAGACACACTCTCTCTCAGACACACTCTCTCTCTCTCCCAGACTCTCTCAGACACACTCTCTCTCAGAAACACTCTCTCAGACACACTCTCTCTCTCTGACACACTCTCTCTCTCTCTCTCTCCCAGACACACTCTCTCTCAGACACACTCTCTCTCAGACACACTCTCTCTCTCTCTCTCTCTCTCTCTCTCTCTCCTCTCTCTCTCAGACACACACTCTCTCTCAGACACACACTGTCTCTCTCTCAGACACACTCTCTCTCTCTCAGACACACTCTCTCTCTCTGACACTCTCTCTCTCTGACACACTCTCTCTGACACACTCTCTCTCTCTCAGACACACTCTCTCTCAGACACACTCTCTCTCTCTCAAACTCTCTCAGACACATTCTCTCTCTGACACCCTCTCTCAGACATACTCTCTCTCTCTCAGACACACTCTCTCTCTCTCAGACACACTCTCTCTCTCTCAGACACACTCTCTCTCAGAAACATTCTCTCAGACACACTCTCTCTCTCTGACACACTCTCTCTCTCTCTCCCAGACACACACTCTCTCTCATACACACTCTCTCTCAGACACACACTCACTCTCTCTCAGACACACTCTCTCTCTCTCAGACACACTCTCTCTCTCTGACACTCTCTCTCTCTCTGACACACTCTCTCTGACACACTCTCTCTCTCTCAGACACACTCTCTCTCAGACACACTCTCTCTCTCTCAGACTCTCTCAGACACATTCTCTCTCTGACACCCTCTCTCAGACATACTCTCTCTCTCTGACACACTCTCTCTCTCAGACACACTCTCTCTCTCTCAGACACACTCTCTCTCTCAGACACACTCTCATACTCTCAGACACACTCTCTCAGACACACTCTCTCTCTCTCATACACACTCTCTCTCTCAGACACACTCTCTCTCTCTCAGACACACTCTCTCTCTCTCAGACACACTCTCTCTCAGAAACACTCTCTCAGACACACTCTCTCTCTCTGACAACACTCTCTCTCTCTCTCCCAGACACACACTCTCTCTCAGACACACTCTCTCTCAGACACACACTGTCTCTCTCTCAGACACACTCTCTCTCTCTCAGACATACTCTCTCTCTCTGACACTCTCTCTCTCTCTGACACACTCTCTCTGACACACTCTCTCTCTCAGACACACTCTCTCTCAGACACACTCTCTCTCTCTCAGACTCTCTTAGACACATTCTCTCTCTGACACCCTCTCTCAGACATACTCTCTCTCTCTCAGACACACTCTCTCTCTCTCAGACACACTCTCTCTCTCTCTCAGACACACTCTCTCTCAGAAACACTCTCTCAGACACACTCTCTCTCTCTGACTACACTCTCTCTCTCTCCCAGACACACACTCTCTCTCAGACACACTCTCTCTCAGACACACACTCACTCTCTCTCAGACACACTCTCTCTCTCTCAGACACACTCTCTCTCTCTGACACTCTCTCTCTCTCTGACACACTCTCTCTGACACACTCTCTCTCTCTCAGACACACTCTCTCTCAGACACACTCTCTCTCTCTCAGACTCTCTCAGACACATTCTCTCTCTGACACCCTCTCTCAGACAAACTCTCTCTCTCTGACACACTCTCTCTCTCAGACTCACTCTCTCTCTCTCAGACACACTCTCTCTCTCAGACACACTCTCATTCTCTCAGACACACTCTCTCAGACACACTCTCTCAGACACACTCTCTCTCTCATACACACTCTCTCTCTCAGACACACTCTCTCTCTCTGACACACTCTCTCAGACACTCTCTCTCTCTCTCTCTCTCTCTCTCTCTGACACACACTGCATCTCTCTCTCTCTGACACTCTCTCTCTCTCTCTCTGACACACACACTCTCTCTCTCTCTCTCTCTCAGACACACTCTCTCAGACACACACTCTCTCTCTCAGACTCTCTCAGACACACTCTCTCTCTCAGACACACTCTCTCTCTCTCAGACACACTCTTTCTCTCTCAGACACACTCTCTCTCTCTCTGACACTCTCTCTCTCAGACACACTCTCTCTCAGACACACTCTCTCTCTCTCAGACTCTCTCAGACACACTCTCTCTCTCAGACACACTCTCTCTCAGACACACTCTCTCTCTCTCAGACACACTCTCCCAGACACACACTCTCTCCCTCTCTGACACACACTCTCTCTCTCTCTCTCTCTCTGACACACTCTCTCTCTCTCTCTGACACACACACTCTCTCTCTCTCTCAGACACACTCTCTCTCAGACACACTCTCTCTCTCCCAGACTCTCTCAGACACACTCTCTCTCAGAAACACTCTCTCAGACACACTCTCTCTGACACACTCTCTCTCTCTCTCTCTCCCAGACACACACTCTCTCTCAGACACACTCTCTCTCAGACACACTCTCTCTCTCTCTCTCTCTCTCTCAGACACACACTCTCTCTCTCTCTCAGACACACACTCTCTCTCTCAGACACACTCTCTCTCTCTCAGACACACTCTCTCTCAGAAACACTCTCTCAGACACACTCTCTCTCTCTGACACACTCTCTCTCTCTCTCCCAGACACACACTCTCTCTCAGACACACTCTCTCTCAGACACACACTGTCTCTCTCTCAGACACACTCTCTCTCTCTCAGACACACTCTCTCTCTCTGACACTCTCTCTCTCTCTCTGACACACTCTCTCTGACACACTCTCTCTCTCTCAGACACACTCTCTCTCAGACACACTCTCTCTCTCTCAGACTCTCTCAGACACATTCTCTCTCTGACACCCTCTCTCAGACATACTCTCTCTCTCTGACACACTCTCTCTCTCAGACACACTCTTTTTCTCTCAGACACACTCTCTCAGACACACTCTCTCAGACACA
Source organism: Ascaphus truei (assembly GCF_040206685.1). NCBI lineage: Eukaryota > Metazoa > Chordata > Amphibia > Anura > Ascaphidae > Ascaphus > Ascaphus truei. The sequence continues at coordinate 2,521,004 of NC_134489.1, forward strand.
CTCTCTCTCTCAGACACACACTCTCTCTCAGACACACTCTCTCTCTCTCTCAGACACACTCTCTCTCAGACACACTCTCTTTCTCTCATACACACTCTCTCTCTCAGACACACTCTCTCTCTGACACACTCTCTCAGACACTCTCTCTCTCTCTCTCTGACACACACTCAATCTCTCTCTCTCTGACACTCTCTCTCTCTCTCTCTCTCTCTGACACACACACTCTCTCTCTCTCTCTCTCTCTCTGACACACTCTCTCAGACACTCTCTCTCTCTCTCTCTGACACACACTCAATCTCTCTCTCTCTGACACTCTCTCTCTCTCTCTCTCTCTCTGACACACACACTCTCTCTCTCAGACTCTCTCAGACACACTCTGTCTCTCAGACACACTCTCTCTCTCAGACACACTCTCTCTCTCTCAGACACTCTCTCAGACACACACACACTCTCTCTCTCTCTGACACACACTCTCTCTCTCTCTCTGACACTCTCTCTCTCTCTCTCTCTCTCTCAGACACACTCTCTCTCAGACACACTCTCTGTCTCTCAGACTCTCTCAGACACTCTCTCTCTCTCTCTCTCTCTCTCTCTGACACACACTCAATCTCTCTCTCTCTGACACTCTCTCTCTCTCTCTCTCTCTCTCTCTGACACACACACACTCTCTCTCTCTCTCTCTCAGACACACTCTCTCAGACACACACTCTCTCTCTCAGACTCTCTCAGACACACTCTGTCTCTCAGACACACTCTCTCTCTCAGACACACTCTCTCTCTCTCAGACACTCTCTCAGACACACACACACTCTCTCTCTCTGACACACACTCTCTCTCTCTCTGACACTCTCTCTCTCTCTCTCTAAGACACATTCTCTCAGACACTCTCTCTCTCTCTCTCTCTCTCTCTCTGACACACTCTCTCAGACACACTCTCTCTCTCTCAGACACACTCTCTCTCTCTCAGACACACTCTCTCTGACACACTCTCCCTCTCAGACATACACTCTCTCTCTCTCAGACACACTCTCTCTCTCTCAGACACACTCTCTCTCACTGACACTCTCTCTCTCTCTGACACACTCTCTCTCTCTGACACACTCTCTCTTTCTGACACACTCTCCCTCTCAGACACACTCTCTCTCTCTCAGACACTCTCTCTCTCTCTCTCAGACACACTCTCTCTCTCAGACACACTCTCTCTCAGACACACCCTCTCTCAGACACACTCTCTCTCAGACAAACTCTCTCTCAGACACACACTCTCTTTCAGACACACACTCTCTCTCAGACACACTCTCTCTCTCTCAGACACACTCTCTCTCTCTCAGACACACTCTCTCTCTCTCTGACACTTTCTCTCTCTCTCAGACACACTCTCTCTCAGACACACTCTCTCTCTCTCAGACTCTCTCAGACACACTCTCTCTCTCAGACACACTCTCTCTCAGACACACTCTCTCTCTCTCAGACACACTCTCCCAGACACACACTCTCTCCCTCTCTGACACACACACTCTCTCTCTCTCTCTCTCTCTCTCTGACACACTCTCTCTCTCTCTCTCTCTGACACACACACTCTCTCTCTCTCTCAGACACACTCTCTCTCAGACACACTCTCTCTCTCCCAGACTCTCTCAGACACACTCTCTCTCAGAAACACTCTCTCAGACACACTCTCTCTCTCTGACACTCTCTCTCTCTCTCTCTCCCAGACACACACTCTCTCTCAGACACACTCTCTCTCTCTCAGACACACTCTCTCTCTCTGACACACTCTCTCTCTCTGACACACTCTCTCTCTCAGACACACTCTCTCTCAGACAGTCTCTCTCTCTCTCTCTCTCTCTCTCTCTCAGACTCTCTCAGACACACTCTCTCTCCCTCTCAGACACACTCTCTCTCCCTCTCAGACACACTCTCTCTCTCAGACACACACTCTCTCTCTCAGACACACTCTCTCTCACACACACTCTCAGACACACACACTCTCTCTCTCTCAGATACACTCTCTCTCAGACACTCTCTCTCTCTCTCTCTCTCTCTGACACACTCTCTCTCTCTGACACACTCTCTCTCTCTCTCAGATACACTCTCTCTCAGACACACTCTCTCTCTCTCAGACACACTCTCTCAGACACACACTCTCCCTCTCTCTGACACACACTCTCTCTCTCTCTCTGACACACTCTCTCTCTCTCTGACACACACTCTCTCTCTCTCTCTCTCTCTCTCTCTCTCTCAGACACACTCTCTCTCTCAGACACACTCTCTCTCTCTTTCAGACTCTCTCAGACACACTCTCTCTCTCAGACACACTCTCTCTCTCTCTCTCTGACACACACTCTCTCTCTCTCAGACACACTCTCTCTCTCAGACACACTCTCTCTCTCTCAGACACACTCTCTCTGACACACTCTCCCTCTCAGACACTCTCTCTCTCTCTCTCTCTCTCTCTCTCTCAGACACACTCTCTCTCTCAGACACTCTCTCTCTCACTGACACACTCTCTCTCTCTGACACACTCTCTTTCTCTCTGACACACTCTCTCTCTCTGACACACTCTCCCTCTCAGACACACTCTCTCTCTCTCAGACACACTCTCTCTCTCTCTCAGACACACTCTCTCTCTCAGACACACTCTCTCTCAGACACACTCTCTCTCAGACACACTCTCTCTCAGACACACTCTCTCTCAGACACACTCTCTCTCAGACACACACTCTCTCTCTCTCTGACACACACACTCTCTCTCTCTCTCTGACACACTCTATCTCAGACACTCTCTCAGACACACTCTCTCTCTCTCTCTCAGACACTCTCTCTCTCTCTCTCTCTCTCTGACACACACTCTCTCTCTCTCTCTCAGACACACACTCTCTCTCTCTCAGACACACTCTCTCTCTCTCAGACACTCTCTCTCTCTCAGACACACTCTCTCTCTGACACACTCTCTCAGACACACACACACACACACTCAAGACACACACACACACTCACTCAGACACACACACTCAGATACACACAGACACACACACACACACTCACACAGAAACACACACACACTCACTCAGACACACACACAGACACACATAGACACAAATCGGAACGGGGGAGGAAATCGGAGCAGTAGGGCAAGGGGGAAGCAAGGCAGGCATGGAGCAGTAGTCACCTGACTTGCTCCATGCAGCAGGAAGAGGCCGGCAGCAGGAAGAGGTGGGCAGCAGGCAGCAGGAAGAGGCGGGCCTCACTATGCAAGCTCGGATAGAGCTTGCTCCGGGCCCAAAAAAATATTCAGGCAGCGTGCCAACACGCGCCAGACAATCGGGAGAGGGGGGAGGTTTTTTTTCCCCCTTTTGTAGAAAGCGCGCGCAGCGCGAGTTAAATATTGTCGAGATGGGCCGCAAATATGTTCGTTGTGGGCCGCATGCGGCCCGCGGGCCGCGAGTTTGACATGCTTGCTGTATGGCATCCCACGGGAAGATCGGGATGACTATGAACATGTAAAAGCTTTGCTGCTGTTGCAGTATGCCCTCACCCCAGAAGCCTACCGGGGCAAGTGGGTAAGGCGGGTGATTGTGTGAGGATACTCCTGAACTCATTACCAGTAATGGGGAAACTGTTTCAGAGAGTAGCTAAGGCAGTGTTAGGTATCTTTGCTAGGATAGTATTTCCTAGAGGGGTGCTAGTTGAGTTAGGATGCCGGGTAAGAAGGCAGCCAAGAGCAGTAGCCAGGGCTAGGTTAGAGCAGCATAGGGTTCTGATCTCGGACCCGCCGGGCAGGACACATAGAACAGATCATCCTGTGCTCACAGGTGATCTGCTTCCTCTGCATAAGTATGCCTACCGGGTATCTGCAGAGGTGAAGGGCAGTATAGAGAGGGAGGTGGGAGAGATGCTGGCCCTAGGGGTAAGTGAACCGTCTCAGAGCCCTTGGGCTTGTCCGGTAGTCCCCGTAACTAAGAAGGATGGGACCACCCACTTCTGTGGGGACTACCGGCAGCTCAATGCAGGGACGGTGTCAGATGCTTATCCCATTCCCCGCATAGATGAGCTCACAGGGGCAAAGCTTCTGACAACTAGGGATTGAAGTAAAGGGTACTGGCAGATCCCCCTGACCCAGGAGGCTAGGGAGAAGTCAGCCTTCATCACTCGAATGGCCTCTATTAATTTCTAGTGATGCCATTCGGGATGAAGAATGCCCCGGTGCAAGGAATCGGAGAACATGTCCTCTGCGACATGTTCCCTCTTTACCTGTTGTCTCGCAGTCCTCTACTCTGGCACCAGCGCGTGCACGCACCCTCGCTCTGCTTACAGAGCGCGCATGCACAAGTAGCTCTTCTAGAATGCCACAGAGCTTAGCTCTGCTCCGTCAGCTGCACACGTGACATCGTGCATCGCTCCCCAGCTTCGTGGCAAGTACTTACAGCCCACTTGTCTCCGGTATCCTCGGTACAACTTATCGCTGGAGTAGAGATCAGTACTCCTGCCAAACCCACGCTTCCTGATGTATACAGTCATGTGAAAAAGAAAGTACACTATTCTGTAGCCATAGGGTATATCTTATTATATATTAGTGAAAGCATTGTATGCCTGTCTGCATCTTCCTGTGTCCCTACGGACAATCTGATTGCACCTTTGGCCTGTCACTCCGCCTCAGGCCATGCCCGCCCCCGCACACTTCTCATTGGTCTGCGGTCCGCCCCCGCACAACTCTCATTGGTCTGAGGCTAACACCACTGCCACACTGTCCCACCCCTCACTGAGCTACACCACTGACATACTCTCCCACCACTCACTCACTGAGCTTTGGGAACGCTTGCCAGCATCTAACCCTCACTGCTCTGAGAGATTTGCACCTAACCCTGAGATTTCCACCTAACCCTCACTGCTCTCAACCCAGAAAACCATGACCGCCTGCTACCACGACAGAACTGCACAATCAGGTACCAGTCTTATTGCTTTCAGCACTGCAACATTCCACACCCTCACACAACACCACACACACCGCACGCTCACACCGCCTCTTACGGCCTACACTGCCAACACACCTCCCCTTCACCTCACCGCACTGTCTCATCCTCACCTCTCCAACGGACACTGCACCCCCCCCCCGAGGCAGCAGCGCTGTCTGATACTACCCCCTCCCCCCCACCCCCCCCACCACCCCCACACCCCCACACCCCCCACACACACCCCCCCCACACCCCCCCCACACACCCCCCACACCCCCAAAAAACCCCACACACCCCCCCCACACCCCCAAAGCCCCCCCCCCCACACCCCCCCTCTCCCCCCTGGCAACAGCGCTGTGTGATACTCACATCACCAACGGACACCGCACGTGGCCGCAGCTGAGGTCTGTGAGGTGCAGGGAGGCAGCCACCGTGATCGGCCAGAAGGGGGACACATCATCCATCCCCCCCTCTGTGTCCCCCCCCTGCCGCCCCCCCCCCCCCCCGGGGACAGCGCAACTCCGCGCCACTGACATCTTCCCCCCTACCTCTACTTCCGGCCGCCGCCATCTTAGCCACTTGGCGCAGCGAGGGAGGAAGGGGGTCCTGCAGCCCGCCGCCATCTTGGGCACTCTGCGCCGCGAGGCAGCCTGCCTGGCCACTGCCTGTTCCCCCACCAGGGAGGGGGGTGACTTGGAGCGCTGGGGAGGGGGGGCATGTGCGGAGGGGGGGGCATGTGCGGAGGGGGGGGCATGTGTGGAGGGGGGGGCATGTGCGGAGGAGGGGGGCATGTGCGCAGGGGGGGGCATGTGGGGAGGGGGGTATTAGCCCAGGTATGCTACGTGGCATGGGCGTCAACTTGACCCATGCGCCCTGCCCACCGGACAGCCATTTTGACTGGTCTTATGAACTGTGGGTAAACTGGCTATTGGTGGGTTAATGGTTCCCACGAGGGGGGTGGATCCACATGTTAAAGATATCCCCAGTGTGATTCCTGAATTTTAATCCATGATGTAAAGATGCAAGACTTTGTTCCAGCACAGTGGCAACCAGTCCAGGAGTGAAGGGGTTAATAACAACATAACCACAGGACTTTTAAACCAAGGTTGCATTTCTGGTGCTTGCAAGCAAAGGACAATTTCTTTCGTTCCAAGGACAATTTATTTCGTTCCCTTATCCCAGTAAGTGTTGTTTTAAGTGTATTCTGCAGATGTCGTGTGTTTGTCTATTAAGGAAATAAATCACAATTTATTTTGCAACTTGTTCTGTTCAAGTACCCAGAAATATAAATGTGTTGATAAAGTTGGTGTCCATCGTGATAGGCTTTTAAATAACTGTGGCAGCGTGGTGGGATACTGATTGAACCTATATTGCAGTTTCCTGCGGGGCTCTGTAATATAGTGAGGACCTTGTAGCTTGCGAGCTCCTCAGACAAGTAGCAACTGACACAAATTTCTAAAGAGCACGAGACACTTCACTGTTCCCTTCACCCATACCCCGAAGGCACCATGAGCGATCGCTCAGGAAGGTTCAAGTCGTGGACCAGAGAGAAAGTCGTGGAGAGATGTGCAGGGTATGACTCATCGACAGATGGGCGGTCAAAGGCACAACTGGAGGAGGATTTGGAGCATCATGAGGACCGAAGGGTCCTACCAGAGGGGCAAGTCCCCGTAGCTGCTGTGGTGGCGGACGCTATTCAGCCCGGAATTCAGGCGGTCCCTCCAGCTCCGGGGCTGAAAGGACATGAGGAGAGTGCTAGTGACCCCCCGGTCATGGGTGGCTTGGCACCAGGGGTTGCAGATGAGGTAGCAGCTGCGGCTGCCAGGCGTGCCGTCCCTGGGCTCACTGCACTTCTGGCTACATGAGGAACGGGTGTTAGCACTGCGGAGCAGGTACAGCTCCTGACAGCAGTGCTTGGAAGAACCCACAACTCCTAACTTGAAAACGGGGAACAAGGTCTTTCCCGGGCGGATCATCACAGCTTCAGCAAGTTCGTGGATGGCACAGATGACCTTGATGCGTTCCTGAATGACTTTGAGATGCAGTGTTCCCGGTTCCGTATCCCAAGGAGGGACTGGGTGGTCAGACTGCGACCACTGTTATCTGGCAAAGCCAAACGGACTGTGATGGGTATTCCACGCATGGATGCCGATGACTACGGTCATGTGAAAAGCAAGCTGCTAACCCAGTATGCCCTGACCCCAGAATCTTACAGGGGCAAGTTCCGGATGGGGTGGTACTCCCCGGAGAGTCATACAGCACATATACCTGTAGGATGGCTTTGCACGGGACTCAGTGGGTGGAGGGGAATGGGGTTACAAAATTCCATACCCTGCTGGACTTATTACACCACATTAGGCATGTATTATGGTAAGCGCATGCACGTGGCGTACGCATTGTGTGTACAGGCAAAGCTATGACGCATGTGCTTAGGAGGCATGGCCATGATGTCACAAGGATAGGCCTCCCTGTGATTGGCTCACAGTGTCATGTGGCACGGCAGCCACTCAAAAATACAAATGTCTTTGTATTTCCACCAAGTTGCCGCGCCAACTCTGTCTCACGTGCGCATTGGCAGTGGATACACTGTCATAGGGAGACAGGTATCTTTCATAGCCGCGCGCGCGCTTAGTATAATAAAAGCCTTAGGCTGAGTCCATGGTCAGTGCTTATCCACTGACCCATGCTGAGGCATGCAGACGCTTGTCAGTGAGCCCCTGCAGCCGCAATGAGAGCGGCTTTAGCAGGGGCTCGCGCACACTTCCACAGGCGTAGCTCTTAAACATTTTTTAGTTTAAGCGCTCACGGGAGCGCAGGGCCGATCACGGAGCTGGTTCGCCCTCATCGGGCCAGAGGATTTCCGCCAGAATGTTATCTATTTTTTTGGTGGATAGTATTCGGTTTATTTTAACACACAATTATTTCACATTCAATTCACATTATTACATTCAGATGTGTGGCACTGCTATGGGCATCAGGTTTGCCCCAAGTTATGCTAATTTATTCATGGACAGTTGGGAAGAAGATTATATCTGGAACAACTGTCCCCTTGGGGCAAACCTGGTGCTTTGGAGGCGCTACATCGACGATGTGGTGTTTGTCTGGTCAGGCAGTCAGGCATCTTTTGATGCATTTTGCACATATTTAAATTGTAATGATAGGAATTTGAGGTTCACTTGTAATTTCAGCACTGAGCACTTAGATTTTTTAGATCTTCACTTTTACGTTAGAAATAATGCACTTCACACAAAAAACATTCTTTAAGCAGGTACAAGCAAATACTGTAATTATTTAAGGGCAGACAGTCAGCATAACCCTCAATGGCAAGAAATATTCTGAAGGGTCAGTTGGTACGTCTTAAACGTAACTGTTCAGAGAAGGAGACATTTGAAACTCAGGCGAAGGAGTTAAAAAAAAAATTATTGAGAGAAAGTATTCTGAGAGCCTCTTAGATGAGGCTCTAAAACAAATTAATAATATTGAAAGAGACACATTACTCAAATATAAGAAAAATGATAAGGTGACCAAGTATAATCATCAAGTTTCGTTTATTACTCAGTATAACGAGATGGCACCTAAAATAAGACAAATTTTGGGTAAATATTGGCCAATCCTGCTCAAAGATAACATTCTGGCGGAAATCCTTCCACAAAAACCGAGTATTATATTCACCAAGGCCAACAATTTAAAGTCTAAATTGGCCCCTAGCTGTCCACTAAACCATTCTAGACAGAAACAGACAGGTAGTGTTAAGGTTTTTTTTACATATGCTAAATGTGTAGCATGCTCTTACAGTCGTAACGTTAAATCATTTAAATCGCTTGTAACCTCTAGGGTTTATCCCATTAAGTCATTCATTAATTGTCAATCTGTGTTCGTGATATACTTGCTGCAATGCCCATGTGGCTTACAGTATGTAGGCAGAACAGGGAGGACCTTTCAGAGGAGAGTATACAAGCACATTTATAACATTAAGAAGGGACTGGTCACCCATAGTGTCTCACATCATTTTCTCATTTTTCATGGCAAGAACCCTAAAGGATTGCTATGTTGTGCCATTGAGGTTGTTCAGGCCAACTGGAGAGGTGGCAATAGATTAGAACAAGCCAGTATGCGTGAAGCATACTGGATCTATGAACTCAAGACACTCTCTCCAAGTGGCCTGAACATAGACTTTGAATTAAAGGCATTTTTGTAAATGAGTATATTCTCATATTATGTTCTCTCATCTAAATCCATTGATTCGCTTGAGTGTTTATTGTTTTATGTTTTATGTACTTTGTCATTGTCATTTTAAGTGTTAGCAAGGCTGTTTGTAGGTGATGTCCTAATTATGCTAATTATTGTGGTAATTAGCATTAGATATGATAAGCCAATCAATACCAAAGCTTATGTATATAAGCCACAATCCATGTTGCATCACCACAAACCCCTGAGGAAGTGCACATGCGCACGAAACGCGTTGGGAAGTTTCATTTTAGAGCTGTGTTTGAGGAGGAGTGACTTGAGTGATGCGGTCGGCGTAAACAGCGAACGGAGGAAACTGAAGGAGCACGCATCCACGGGACCCACCCCCTAGTGACGGAGCATCTGCCCGGAACAAGCAGGGAACTGCAGGAGGTCTTACCAGTGGTGTGGTGCAAAAAGCCAGCAGGAGTAATCGTGCCGTTCCTATGTTGAATCACATGCTGACTTACAATTAGAATCTTGTGAGTAGGGCTCTGATTTTACCACATCCGGACCTGGTTCACTCATAGTCACCCTGTACTCTTCATTTATGTTGTTTTATATTAAATTAGCTTTTATTCATTTTTAGCCTTGCTATTGTTTGTTTAGTTAGTCCTGTTCGTCAGTATTGTTTTGTCTTGAGTGTTTGTGATTGTTCCATTTGTTCATGTGTGAGTGTTGTTTGCACTGACTCAGTAAGCTGGAATGGAGGATGTGTGTACTTTCCAGCACTAAACCAGTTAACCTACAGTTGGAGAACTGCATACACCTGCAGCCTAATTAAGCAGGATGCCTGAGAGACTGCAGGTTTAAAAAGCAGGAAGTAGACTTCCGGTGACGTCACAGCCGATGGTCTGCTAGTGAGAGAGCTCCCGGCGCCCTCGCTATTAAAATTAACAGAACAAGCTTTTCCCCCACCCCAAACTCCCCGAATTTGGACCCCACATCGAGATCAAACACTAGAGAGATGACAGGGAAGGCGCAAAAGAAGAGCCAGTACCCCGTCACCAAGTTCTTCCCTCCGGCACAGCGCCCGGCTGATATCAGCCCCGATGGGCAAGATGGCGCCGAGGAAGAACCAGAGCACGATCGACACAGATCCCCCCGTCTTAAATAAAGAATTTTTTGACTCCCTTATCACTAAAATGAGGAGGGGGGGTCCAAGAGGACACTGAAAAAGCCCTTCAAATTATACGCGCCGAAGTGGGAGCGCTGACGGAGCGGACAGAGGACCTAGAGGTGAAAATGGAGGGAGTTACAAACGAGCAAGCAGAGACCCACGAAGAAGTACTAAGATGCGGGGATGCGATCCGCGACATGCAAAGCAAGCTCGAGGATCTGGAAAATAGGGAAAGGAGGCAGAACATCCGCCTCAAAAATATCCCTGAAGACATCACGCACGACTCTTCCTACAGCTTGTCCCCGACCTATCAGACCATGATTTGCACACCGACCGAGCCCACAGAGCCCTGGGCCCAAAGTCAACAGACCCCAACCGTCACAGAGATGTGGTGCTTAGAATGCACGCTTACTCCGCAAAGGACCGCCTCATGATGGCTGCCAGGGATCTACGCTCCGTGACAATGGATGGTGTGCAAATCCAGCTTTTCAATGACCTCTCCCAACTAACGATAAGTAAAAGAAATGCGATGCGTCCACTTACCTCCCACCTCAGAGACCAAGGGGTTAAATACCGCTGGGGGTTCCCCTTTAAGTTGGTAGTGCTCCGCAATGGCCGCCACCATACAGTGTCCGCCCCTGAAGACGCAAAGGACATCCTAAAAGCATTAGGGGTCCCCCTCCCTCCACAGAAGAACAACCGTCCCCGCACGGATGCGACGTCGGAGACGGCCCCCCAAGAAACCCCCCGAGCATCGGAGAGACTGGCTAGTCAGCGACTCCGGTGAATCCAGATGTCCCCTCTTGCTGCTGGAACTCAGCAAATCACAGGACGCCCTCACAGACGTCCCTCGCAGACCCAGAGGCCCTAAAGACCGAAGCAAATAACTACCACCAAAACCCTCAACGAACGAGAGTCCCCATGGGCCCTACAGACCCCAACACAACTGCCCACAAACCCTTGCCCCCCCTCCCATACCCTGCCCCCCCTCCTTCCTCTCCCCCCCCTTCCCTCCACTCCCCCCATCCTCCTCCCCCTCCCCCCCCCCTACCGCTATTCCCCCCCTCCATACCCCGTCCCCCCTCCCTCACCCCCTACCCCCCCTCTAAACACAAATATCCAGTCTACTTACCTTCCCGCTTCCCCCCGATGCCAAGAGAACCGAAGCTGCACCCGCGGAGTTCCAGACACCAGCGCAGAGCAACAGCACCCGTGCCACTCCTCAAGCTCCTCAGAAGCCGTCCTCTCGCGATCTCTACGAACGAGACTATCACCCGGGCTCCAACCCGAGGAGGCCCGACTCCGGGACCGGAGAACCAGGGACTTTCCTAACAGACACCTCACTCCAGGGACACCTGCCGGACCCCCCCCCTCTCCCTACACCGGTCCCTCTGCCCCCCCGCCATCCCTCCTTAACCCCCCCAAACCTAACCTCCCCCCCTCGACCCCCACCCTCCCCCAAACCAGAGTACCCAGCCTACTTACCCCCACGTTTCCCCCCGATGCCAAGGGAACCACAGCTGCACCCGCGGAGATCCAGCCACCAGAGAAGAAGAACAGCATCCGCGCTGCTCCACAAGCCCTCTCTCCGCATTCCCGATGGTCAAGAACCCCTCCAGACCCTCAACTCGGGGAGGACCAACTCCGAGACCGGAGATCCAGGGACTCTCCGAATAGACACTACTATACAAGGACTGCTGCCGGAGGCCCCCTCCCCCCCCCCCCCACCCACAACAATCAGGTTGTATGAACGAACACTGACACCCCCCCCCACTCCCTAATCAAAATGTGATGTACCCCATTATCCCCCAAGGAAAGACCCATTAGCAATATACAAACCACATGTGTATAAGTAAGGTATAAATATACAGTTTAAGCATGGTCCAGGGTTAAGAAGGAGCTCTCCTCAGGAGTATCCCCCAAACACTAAAGAATGTTATAAATAATGTGCCCCCCCTCCTTCCCCCCCCCTCCCTCCCCACCTCCCCCCCTTCTTTCCCCCCTCCCCCCTCCTTCCCCCCCCTCCCCCCTTTCCAATCAGACCAAGGACCTTGTTAGCTGACTCCCCATAAGAACCCCCCCCCATCTCACCCCAAGGTGTCCCCCCCCTCCCTCCCCCCCCAGGGTAGATCTGCTATGTATAACCAACCTGTTTCACCCTATATCAATGTATGCACCAATATTGAGTGTATAGAAGACAACCACAATGTTTAGGCGATACCTCGGTCTAGGAAAAGAACTCCTCCCGAGAGCAATGTTTTAACCACATATTGAGAAAGCAAATACTGGGTGCCCCCTCCCCTCCCCCCTCCCCACCCCCCCTCGTCCCCCCCATCCCCCCTCCCCCCCCTCTCCCTCCCCCCTCTCCTCCCCCTCACCCCCTCGCCCCCCCCCTCCTCCCCTCGCCCCCCCTCCCCCCCATCTCCCCTCACCCCCCCCTCTCCCCCACCCCCTCCCCCCCCCTCTCCCCAACCCCCTCCCCCCCTCCCCCCCCTCCCCCCCTCTCTTTCTCCCCCCTGAAACCATAAAGGGTACTCAAATAAAAATCTATCGTAAGGGGAAAAATAACGATTGTAAGAGATGTATAGGGGGGAAAAAATAGAAGAAGACGAAGGAGAATAAGCCCCCCAAAGGCCCTAGACGAACCCTCTCACTTAGGGTCCCCCCCCCCTCCCCCTATGCCCGCAATTTAGTGGGGGCGCGGGGCTTTGCTTGCTGGCTGCGATCTGTGAGTGACGCCCCGAAAGGTCTCCCAGGGGTCTTTTTGTACCCCATCCCCTTGACACCAGAATGTCAAGAGGAATCTTTTTTGAGCTCCAGGATAGCCCACCTTCTTTCTTGTCCTTTTGTGTCCTCCCTCCCTTCCCACCCTTCTGTTCCTCCACCCTCCCCCCCCTCTACGACCCTTCCCCAGTGCCTACCTCTGGAACAACAGAAACTCCCCCCTGCATATACACATTAAGACCCAAGCTAACCCTGACATGGGAATAACTCAGGGACAGGGGTTCATCCCCGAGACCCCCCGCCCCACTAATGGCGTCAATTAAGATCATTTCCCTAAATGTTAAGGGCCTTAATTCAACCCGCAAACACAAATTAGCCCTCCAAGAATTTAAAAAGACTAAAGGAGACATAATTTGTATCCAAGAAACCCATTTTAACAACACAGACCCGCCCAACACATTTAAGCACACATATCCCCAAGCGTTTTTTGCATCCTCCCCCAACAAAAAAAGAGGGGTGGCTATACTGATTAAAAACAATACCCCATTTGCCCCAACACAAGTAACTAAAGATCCCGAGGGACGGTATATACTCCTCAAAGGTACGCTATCAGGCTCCCCTATAGCCACCCTCAACATCTACGCCCCAAACGCAAACCAAACCCAATTCCTCCAGAATCTTCTCAGTACCCTTGACCAACCGACGCTCTCCTCCCTCCTCCTCGTCGGTGACGCAAATATGGTTCTAAACCCAGACCAAGATAGATCGGGCCAGACTGCGGCCCCATACTCTATCCAGCTACAGAAAAAAGCCCAAAAATTCCAGGATACTCTTAGAGAGTATTCGTTGACAGATATCTGGCGGACCCAGCACGTGGGCCAGAGAGACTACTCTTTCTATTCAGCCCCCCATCAGTCTTACTCGCGGATCGATTATTTTCTAGGCACCAACAATGTACTCCAGGCATCCTCCCACTCCGACATAGGCCCAATAACTTGGGCCGACCATGCCCCTATCATACTCACCCTCTCTCTGCCTTTCGTCAAAACATCAGTATATAACTGGAAACTCAGCGACTCGCTTCTCAACGACCCACAAGTGATCAAGACGATTAAGCAAAAACTACACACCTTTTTCCAACACCCGCAAAATTATTGATATTATAGACCACGTGCACCTCAAACAGTCTCAGGCCTTGATACTCAGCCTCGACGCGGAGAAGACCTTTGACCGGATCAAATGGTCCTTCCTTGACCAGACGATGCGCCACTTCGGCTTCTCCGGCCCATTCCTTGATGGAGTCCGAGCCCTCTACACTAACCCCACGGCCTTATTAAAACTACCGGGTGGCCGATAAAACCCAATAAAAATCCAAAACGGTACCAGACAAGGCTGCCCCCTTTCCCCTTTACTCTTCGCCCTGTCCATAGAGCCCCTAGCCGCCAGAATCAGAACTGAACCAACCGTAAAAGGAATCTTAGTCGGTGACAGGGAGTATAAAATCTCCCTGTTCGCCGATGATATTATCCTTACCCTATCAGATCCCCTCACTTCCCTCCCCAACCTAGAAAAACTATTAGACCAATTTGGCCGCCTCTCAGACTACAAAGTCAACACAGACAAGTCAGAGGCCCTCAATATCTCTCTATCGAATCCCATATGGACAACCCTGCAAAAGAAATTTAAGTATAAATGGAATAGTTCCCATATCAATTATTTAAGGATTAAAATAGCGAGCTCATATGGCTCACTATATCAAACCAACTCCCCTCCCCTTTTCCGTCAGATCATAAGAGATCTCGAGACCTGGCAGACCCACCAAATATCCTGGTTCGGCAGAATAATATCCACCAAAATGAATATCCTTCCCCGCTTGCTTTATTATTTTCAGACCCTCCCTGTCCCCGTCCCACTTGCAGATCTGAGGAATATCCAGACCCATATTCTGCGTTTCATCTGGCAACAACGAAGAGCCAGGGTCCCACGGTCAGTACTTTTAGCGTCGAGGACGAGAGGGGGTCTAGGGGCGCCGGATGTAGTCCGATACTACCAGTCAGCCCAGCTGAGGCAGGCGGTGGTTTGGAACAACCCCCCGACCTCTAATTGCTGGTTAGAGATAGAGACGCACCACGCGTCCCCGACCCCCCTCTCAGCCCTACTATGGACCCATGTCCATAAAGGCAAGAAGCCCATGAGACTCAGCCTTGGAGCAATGAGATGCACGTGGTCGACATGGTTGAAAACCAAAGGGAAATATGGCCTAGCTTCAACCCCCTCTCAATTGACCCCCCTATTCGGGAACCCGGATTTCCCGCCCGGTTGTTCCCGACCCCAATTCAGCCAATTTCAAGGCCTAAACATCAGAGTGGTTGCGGACTTACTGGAAAACGACGAGGTCATGCCCCTCCGGGAACTACAAATTAAACTAACATCCCCTGATCTTCCTATATTCCAATATTTACAGATTAGACATTTCCTGAGAACCCAATCCCCTAGCCTAAAATTCCCACCGCGCTCCAGATTTGAGACCCTCTGCCTCAGAGGCGAGTACCAAAGAGGCCTCATCTCCGAGATATATAAAATACTAGAGGCGGCCCAGCCCTCCCCTAATCATTTATATATGCAAAGGTGGAGCGAGGACCTGAACACCAATATAGACCTTGAGGACTGGGAGGATATCTGGGAGGAAGCTACCAAAACTTCAATTTGCTCCGTCACAAAAGAAAACATTTACAAAATATTATTTCACTGGTACCTGACCCCGAGTAGACTGAGCCAAATCTATCCAGGCACCCCCGACGAATGCTGGAGGGGATGTGGTCAAAGGGGGGACATGTCCCACATTTGGTGGACATGCCCGGAGATCCGAAAATTCTGGACCCGGATCCAGGGCCTTCTGACCGAGACCCTGGATGTTGAGATACCCCTGGACCCCCTGACCTACGTGCTGGGAAAACCAGTCGACGACCTTCCCACCCCTATAGCCAGACTCACGGCAGCGATCCTAACGGCCGCCAGATGCTACGTAGCTGCGGCTTGGAAGAAAATCAAAGCCCCCTCTAGAAGAAAGGTAGTCACTAGGATAGATGGAATTATTGGTATGGAAAGACTAACGGCAATTCTGAGACAAAAAATGCCGCAATTCTACTCAACCTGGGAACCTTGGCCAGGATCAGGCGCCCTGACTATCACATAAACTTTACCGCAGGACTAACTCCCCGACCTCCGAACCCCAAAGCTCCCCACCGCCGCCCTCCCTCCCCCCTATCCCCCCTCTTTGTCCAAGTCGTTCCCAACTATCCACCCCTCCTTCGTCATCCCCTCTCTTTTTCACCACTGAAAATGGGAAAATGGACTATTGTGTGTCATCAACTCCTCCCATGCTATGTACATGTACCGCGCCGTATTCCCGTGTTGGCTCGTTTTCCAATGTCTGTAACATGTACCAATACGCTGTCTGACACCAATAAAGGAAAAAATATTTAAAAAAAAAAAAAGCAGGAAGTAGCTCTCACAAGGTGAGCTTGTTTTTCCAGAGGAAGGTGGAGAGACTTCTGCCGGCTAGGAAGCCGTAGCTGTTGTTCTGGTCCCCCAGTCCTGCGAGGAGCTTTGCTGCTGGGACCAGCTGGGACCCCAACCCAAGATAAAGATTGCTGCGAGCTGGACACAGCCTGCTCCCCGGAACCGGTGTTCCTGTTTGCTACTGGAGCTGCAATACAGATAAGACTTTATTATTATACTTATTGGTTATCCTTTGTGTAGCATATGTTTTGGGCATAACTAGATTAGCTGGCTGCCCCATTAGTAAGGGCTCAAGAAGTGAGTTAGTTTCCCTAACGGGAATAGGCTTTAATTTCTAGAAAGTAGTTTCTTAAAGGGACAGTGCACCCGTACTTTATTTTGGTTGTGGCTAATAAACCACTATAGTTTAACGTTTCCCATCGTGTCTAGCATCTTACTGACCCCGCCGTGCGGCCGTCCTGCCACAGGTGGTGTCAGAAGTGGGATGCTACGCCTCTGGGGGTCATTAGATGAAGATGTGTTGAGACACTGAACTCAAGCGGAAAAAAACCCGCGTTATTTTGCTGAAGCATTGAATTTACAGCTAGCAAGTGCTGAGTGTAAAGTTTACCCCGTCGGGTGTGAAAAAAAAAACAAACAAAAAAAACGGGGTTTTAAAATTGCCACCGTCAAGTGTCAGTTTTGCATAACCATACAAAACAGTGTCCCTTCAGGCCATATGATGATTATGATGACGACGCATATGTGGCCCAGAGAAGAGAGACGTACCCGCAGATGAAAGCTGCAAAAGTGACCAGTGTCCAGAGCGCAGGACCCCATAACCTTGGAGTCAGTGACCAGGAGGTTGGAGCTGTGCCGGCTAGAAGGAACCCAGGTGACTTTCTAAAGGATTCAGTATGCTGGGCCTGTCATGAACCAGGACACACGTGATGCGTGTGTCCCCAAATTCTCAAATATAAACAGTGGCAACAGGAGCAACATGATGAATATTGTCTCCCACAGCTGCAAAAGCAAGCAACGCATTGTGAGTACAAGCAAGATGTGGAAGCTGATACCAGTGTGTGTGTGCCCAGTACCACTGATGTCTCTGGAGCTAATAAAGCAAAGAGAAAGAGGAAGAAAAATAAAAATAATTCTCAAATCACAGAGGAAGTGACCGAACCACTTGAGCCTGCGATGTCAGGACAACAGGCGTCAGCAAGGCACCGAGATGTGCTGCAGCTCGGAGTAATGGGCAGTATTGTCACAGGAACGGTGGCAAAGGAAAAGGAGGAGCAAAGGGAAGCTGAATCCTTGATCCAGGAAAAAGAGGCCTTAATTTCTGCACTCCAAACTGCCCACCGTGATTATGATGTCTTGCAGGAACAATTGAATAGGGAGCGAGAAGCGAACGCCGAGGTACAGAGGTGTACACTGGCGACACACTTTATTCGAGCTTGGCTAGTGCCACGAATTCGGGTATACCCGGGTGTATTGAGGTTTGTGACTGTTTTCTGCCCGAGTACATTGAGTTATTTTCCAAGCAGGGATTGAAGCATTTTATTCCCGCTGGCTGCAATACTGCACAGTATATATATATAAACTGCATTACAATTCATGAATTTATGCCATCTGGTAGACACGCGAAGCATTGCAGCCTATTAAATCCTAATCATTATCATTTAACAGATCAGCCGCCCATCAGCCAGGCATGAACCCAGGCTGGGAAGGCAAATGCAACGGGGCTTGTCAGAGGTTAGGAGTGGCGCATTCCAGGTATCTGCCAGGTACATACCGGGTATTTGCTCGAATAAAGTGTGTCGGTGCAGTATACTCCCAGCTATACAAGAGTATGAGGCTTTAAAGAAAACAGAGCGTCTCTTACGGAGTGAGTTGGAGAAGCTGACGACAAGTTTGGATAAGGCCAACACCGCAATTGGTACCATGGAATCAGAGAGAACAAGTCCTGACTGGAAACTATGCTATAAGATGTCCCAGAGAGATGTGCAAAACTTCATCAAAGACTTAGAAGTTTCTCACCAAGAGGCTTGCGCGCTCAAAATAGAGCTGGAGCTCTCACGCCAGGAGGGCCACTGTCTAACTACAGAGCTGGGTACTTTGAAGAAAGCCAATGAGACGGTCCTAAGGGATATAGAGACTGTGAAAATGGAGAATATACACCTGAAGGAAGAGGTTTTAAACCTGACTGGTCAGGTCAGTGATGGGACTGAGAAGCTTCACCAAGCACAGAAAGTGAAGATGCAATTGGCGCAAGAAAAATTAGAAGTACAGGCTACACTGCAGAATGCAGAGAAAATGCTGGAAAAAGAATGCCTCGCCCTGGAGCAGCTGAAGGTCACGATGAGTGCCACAAGAGCATCGCTGGAGGCGGAGCTTAGAAGCCAGGTGACTCTGTGTGAGAGGGAACATGAGAAGGTCCAAAGACTGAAACAAGAGCTGGAGAAGCAGAGAGGCAGCGCCATCCCAATGAGTCAGTATACCAAGGAGAAAAAGGCCTGGAAAACAGAAGCAGCAGCGATCCTAGCAACAAGAACTCCAAAAGATGAAGGAGGCGCTGATGCAAACCCAGAGTAAGCACCGGGAAGAGGTGAAGGCCCTGAGAGGGGACTGGCAGCATCAGATTGAAGAGTTGCAGATGCAGATGACTGAGCGCGAGATGCAGCGCACCAAGAGGGAGGACGTGTCCGTCTGTCAGGTGGCCTGCCTGACATTGCTCCATGAAACCGAGATGGCTGATATCCACAAGCAGCTGGTCCAGATGGCCAGTGAGGGGGCCCGGCTACAGATGGAGCTGGACAAGGTCCGGGAGGAGCATCAGCAGCTGCAGGCCCAGAATAAAGAAACAGAGACAGATTTAAGCCTTGCTCTGACTCTGCTAGGAGATGTAGAATCGCGACTCAACTCTAAAGAAGCTGAACTAGCAGCTGCACTGTGTGAAAGAAGAAAGGCAGAAGGACAGCTTCAAGACCTGAGGAAGGACCTGGAGTCTGAGTGTGCTGGCCGCAAGATGGCAGAGAAACAAAAGTGTGATCTATGCAAGGAGCTCGAGGCTGTGAAGACTGGTCGGGACACTACGTTGGACTCTACTGCTGCCCAATAGGAGGTTTCTCAGATGAAGCTGGGGGAAAAGCTTACAACCCCAAGACAGACGTTTGGGTCCCTAAAGCAGTCCAAAGAAAAGGTGGCGGTAGAGATAAAGCAAGGGAGATGCACCAGGAAGCATGACCGTGATACCGTTGCAGTACTACAGTCTAATTTTCACAAGGCATGGAAGGCGAAGGCCAAGTGGCGATGCAGTAGCACAGTAAGAATCCAATCATACTACAGTGCCCGTGATCGTAAGAGGTGAAAGACCGCACAGATTGTCCAGCGACTCTCTCAACAGAGTAAGTTAAAGAGTCAAGACAGAAAGGCCCAAGCCTATGAGTCTGCTGACGGTAAAAGAGAGGTGCCATGGGGTGAACTTCGGGTTAATAAGAATCCCGACCAAGTTGAAGTTCTAAAGATAAATATTGTGGAACCCAACACTGAAGGTACACTGATGAAGAAAGGTCCAAAAGCCATCACCGCTAAAACAGAGTTGCTGTCTTCACAAGAGAAGGCCAAACAGTCACTGGCAACTGTATGCAATGAGCTGACCGAGGTCAAGGCTCTTCTACAGGGTAAAGGAGACTCTGAGCACAAGAGAATGATGCATCTTCAGGATTTGCAGGTCAAGGTCACAACGTGGCGTAGAGTCCTGGCAGAGAGATCTAATAGAGAACAGGATGCTCAGGAACCTTTGCAAGAAGAGACACAACAAAAGCGGAGCATCAACCTTAAACTGGCACAACAGCAAAGGATGAGAAATGAATCTCTGTATGGTGCTTCTAATTCCCAGAATAGTGCAATGAAGGCAATATAGCCCAGGAGTCAAGGGTTGAGTCAAATCAATGAAAAAATGTATATATGTGACAGGGTATATAGCTCACCAAATAAAGCCTGATATGGACAGAAAGCATATACTGTAACCACCCTCAAAATGAAATCACAAAACAGCCCCTATATAGAAGGACTCCCAGTGCATTCACTATAGAGAGGGATGGTGTCCTGAACCAAAGGCTGGAGCCATGCAAATACCCTATAGTCACAGTCACAATGTAAGAAATACAGATAAATACTCACATGATAGACCCCTTATGCTCCATATACGCGTGCATCCGTCCGTTGTGTAGATCAAATATGCTTTGAGAGAAGGTAGAGCACTGCTGAAAAAAGTAGGGCTGGAGGCTGAGTAGTGAAAATGTAAAATGCTTTAATAGAGATGCATGGTAGCAAAAGCTACATAAAAAGGGTCCTCTAATGCATTTCGCGCTAAATAGCGCTTTATCAAAGAGTAACCTATGTCCCTGCTAATCCACCTTATATGCCAGTCAATGCGGAAGTAATTTCGCGCCAAAAATCAGTCAGAAAGAATCTGACTGAAACTGAGTCCCTGTAAAAACTACGGTGGCCTCATAGGGTAGAAATACCTCCGTTTTGAAAAGGCAAAGGCGGAAGTACAATACAAATACACAATTCAATAGTAAATCAATATGAAAAGCAAAAACGAAGCAAGATAACAAAAGATTAGAATATAATAATCAAAGCAATAGATGAAGAAGAAAACAATATACTATACAAAAAAAGAAATCAAGAATAAAAACATAATCTAACTATATTAAACTCTTAATTGATAGATGGGGACATATATAGTTATCCTCATCTATCAATTAAGAGTTTAATATAGTTAGATTATGTTTTTATTCTTGATTTCTTTTTTTGTATAGTATATTGTTTTCTTCTTCATCTATTGCTTTGATTATTATATTCTAATCTTTTGTTATCTTGCTTCGTTTTTGCTTTTCATATTGATTTACTATTGAGTTGTGTATTTGTATTGTACTTCCGCCTTTGCCTTTTCAAAACGGAGGTATTTCTACCCTATGAGGCCACCGTAGTTTTTACAGGGACTCAGTTTCAGTCAGATTCTTTCTGACTGATTTTTGGCGCGAAATTACTTCCGCATTGACTGGCATATAAAGTGGATTAGCAGGGACATAGGTTACTCTTTGTTAAAGCGCTATTTAGCGCGAAATGCATTAGAGGACCCTTTTTATGTAGCTTTTGCTACCATGCATCTCTATTAAAGCATTTTAAATTTTCACTACTCAGCCTCCAGCCCTACTTTTTTCAGCAGTGCTCTACCTTCTCTCAAAGCATATTTAAACTGGCACAACACAGGAGATAGTGAGGTACCAGTCTTCAGGCCCAGATGGCCTGGTAATTACCCCAAAAAGAAAATGCCTAAATTGGAAGGCAAGAAAAAAAACGGGGAGGGAAGGGCCGACGTCGGACATTTTCGACAAAGATGCTGGTGCATGGGAATGGTGCACAGGCCGCTCCACAGGACAATGTTTCGCTGGGGGGAGGGATATGTGACAGAGTCACTGACTCAGTAAGCTGGAATGGAGGATGTGTACTTTCCAGCACTAAACCAGTTAACCTACAGTTGGAGAACTGCATACACCTGCAGCCTAATTAAGCAGGATGCCTGAGAGGTTTTAAAAAGCAGGAAGTAGCTCTCACAAGGTGAGCTTGTTTTTCCAGAGGAAGGTGGAGAGACTTCTGCCGGCTAGGAAGCCGTAGCTGTTGTTCTGGTCCCCCAGTCCTGCGAGGAGCTTTGCTGCTGGGACCAGCTGGGACCCCAACCCAAGATAAAGATTGCTGCGAGCTGGACACAGCCTGCTCCCCGGAACCGGTGTTCCTGTTTGCTACTGGAGCTGCAATACAGATAAGACTTTATTATTATACTTATTGGTTATCCTTTGTGTAGCATATGTTTTGGGCATAACTAGATTAGCTGGCTGCCCCATTAGTAAGGGCTCAAGAAGTGAGTTAGTTTCCCTAACGGGAATAGGCTTTAATTTCTAGAAAGTAGTTTCTTAAAGGGACAGTGCACCCGTACTTTATTTTGGTTGTGGCTAATAAACCACTATAGTTTAACGTTTCCCATCGTGTCTAGCATCTTACTGACCCCGCCGTGCGGCCGTCCTGCCACAGGTGGTGTCAGAAGTGGGATGCTACGCCTCTGGGGGTCATTAGATGAAGATGTGTTGAGACACTGAACTCAAGCGGAAAAAAACCCGCGTTATTTTGCTGAAGCATTGAATTTACAGCTAGCAAGTGCTGAGTGTAAAGTTTACCCCGTCGGGTGTGAAAAAAAAAACAAACAAAAAAAACGGGGTTTTAAAATTGCCACCGTCAAGTGTCAGTTTTGCATAACCATACAAAACAGTGTCCCTTCAGGCCATATGATGATTATGATGACGACGCATATGTGGCCCAGAGAAGAGAGACGTACCCGCAGATGAAAGCTGCAAAAGTGACCAGTGTCCAGAGCGCAGGACCCCATAACCTTGGAGTCAGTGACCAGGAGGTTGGAGCTGTGCCGGCTAGAAGGAACCCAGGTGACTTTCTAAAGGATTCAGTATGCTGGGCCTGTCATGAACCAGGACACACGTGATGCGTGTGTCCCCAAATTCTCAAATATAAACAGTGGCAACAGGAGCAACATGATGAATATTGTCTCCCACAGCTGCAAAAGCAAGCAACGCATTGTGAGTACAAGCAAGATGTGGAAGCTGATACCAGTGTGTGTGTGCCCAGTACCACTGATGTCTCTGGAGCTAATAAAGCAAAGAGAAAGAGGAAGAAAAATAAAAATAATTCTCAAATCACAGAGGAAGTGACCGAACCACTTGAGCCTGCGATGTCAGGACAACAGGCGTCAGCAAGGCACTGAGATGTGCTGCAGCTCGGAGTAATGGGCAGTATTGTCACAGGAACGGTGGCAAAGGAAAAGGAGGAGCAAAGGGAAGCTGAATCCTTGATCCAGGAAAAAGAGGCCTTAATTTCTGCACTCCAAACTGCCCACCGTGATTATGATGTCTTGCAGGAACAATTGAATAGGGAGCGAGAAGCGAACGCCGAGGTACAGAGGTGTATACTCCCAGCTATACAAGAGTATGAGGCTTTAAAGAAAACAGAGCGTCTCTTACGGAGTGAGTTGGAGAAGCTGACGACAAGTTTGGATAAGGCCAACACCGCAATTGGTACCATGGAATCAGAGAGAACAAGTCCTGACTGGAAACTATGCTATAAGATGTCCCAGAGAGATGTGCAAAACTTCATCAAAGACTTAGAAGTTTCTCACCAAGAGGCTTGCGCGCTCAAAATAGAGCTGGAGCTCTCACGCCAGGAGGGCCACTGTCTAACTACAGAGCTGGGTACTTTGAAGAAAGCCAATGAGACGGTCCTAAGGGATATAGAGACTGTGAAAATGGAGAATATACACCTGAAGGAAGAGGTTTTAAACCTGACTGGTCAGGTCAGTGATGGGACTGAGAAGCTTCACCAAGCACAGAAAGTGAAGATGCAATTGGCGCAAGAAAAATTAGAAGTACAGGCTACACTGCAGAATGCAGAGAAAATGCTGGAAAAAGAATGCCTCGCCCTGGAGCAGCTGAAGGTCACGATGAGTGCCACAAGAGCATCGCTGGAGGCGGAGCTTAGAAGCCAGGTGACTCTGTGTGAGAGGGAACATGAGAAGGTCCAAAGACTGAAACAAGAGCTGGAGAAGCAGAGAGGCAGCGCCATCCCAATGAGTCAGTATACCAAGGAGAAAAAGGCCTGGAAAACAGAAGCAGCAGCGATCCTAGCAACAAGAACTCCAAAAGATGAAGGAGGCGCTGATGCAAACCCAGAGTAAGCACCGGGAAGAGGTGAAGGCCCTGAGAGGGGACTGGCAGCATCAGATTGAAGAGTTGCAGATGCAGATGACTGAGCGCGAGATGCAGCGCACCAAGAGGGAGGACGTGTCCGTCTGTCAGGTGGCCTGCCTGACATTGCTCCATGAAACCGAGATGGCTGATATCCACAAGCAGCTGGTCCAGATGGCCAGTGAGGGGGCCCGGCTACAGATGGAGCTGGACAAGGTCCGGGAGGAGCATCAGCAGCTGCAGGTCCAGAATAAAGAAACAGAGACAGATTTAAGCCTTGCTCTGACTCTGCTAGGAGATGTAGAATCGCGACTCAACTCTAAAGAAGCTGAACTAGCAGCTGCACTGTGTGAAAGAAGAAAGGCAGAAGGACAGCTTCAAGACCTGAGGAAGGACCTGGAGTCTGAGTGTGCTGGCCGCAAGATGGCAGAGAAACAAAAGTGTGATCTATGCAAGGAGCTCGAGGCTGTGAAGACTGGTCGGGACACTACGTTGGACTCTACTGCTGCCCAATAGGAGGTTTCTCAGATGAAGCTGGGGGAAAAGCTTACAACCCCAAGACAGACGTTTGGGTCCCTAAAGCAGTCCAAAGAAAAGGTGGCGGTAGAGATAAAGCAAGGGAGATGCACCAGGAAGCATGACCGTGATACCGTTGCAGTACTACAGTCTAATTTTCACAAGGCATGGAAGGCGAAGGCCAAGTGGCGATGCAGTAGCACAGTAAGAATCCAATCATACTACAGTGCCCGTGATCGTAAGAGGCGAAAGACCGCACAGATTGTCCAGCGACTCTCTCAACAGAGTAAGTTAAAGAGTCAAGACAGAAAGGCCCAAGCCTATGAGTCTGCTGACGGTAAAAGAGAGGTGCCATGGGGTGAACTTCGGGTTAATAAGAATCCCGACCAAGTTGAAGTTCTAAAGATAAATATTGTGGAACCCAACACTGAAGGTACACTGATGAAGAAAGGTCCAAAAGCCATCACCGCTAAAACAGAGTTGCTGTCTTCACAAGAGAAGGCCAAACAGTCACTGGCAACTGTATGCAATGAGCTGACCGAGGTCAAGGCTCTTCTACAGGGTAAAGGAGACTCTGAGCACAAGAGAATGATGCATCTTCAGGATTTGCAGGTCAAGGTCACAACGTGGCGTAGAGTCCTGGCAGAGAGATCTAATAGAGAACAGGATGCTCAGGAACCTTTGCAAGAAGAGACACAACAAAAGCGGAGCATCAACCTTAAACTGGCACAACAGCAAAGGATGAGAAATGAATCTCTGTATGGTGCTTCTAATTCCCAGAATAGTGCAATGAAGGCAATATAGCCCAGGAGTCAAGGGTTGAGTCAAATCAATGAAAAAATGTATATATGTGACAGGGTATATAGCTCACCAAATAAAGCCTGATATGGACAGAAAGCATACACTGGCGACACACTTTATTCGAGCTCGGCTAGTCCCACGAATTCGGGTATACCCGGGTGTATTGAGGTTTGTGACTGTTTTCTGCCCGAGTGCATTGAGGTATTTTCCAAGCAGGGATTGAAGCATTTTATTCCCCCTGGCTGCAATACTGCACAGTATATATATATATACTGCATTACAATTCATGAATTTATGCCATCTGGTAGACACGCGAAGCATTGCAGCCTATTAAATCCTAATCATTATCATTTAACAGATCAGCCGCCCGTCAGCCAGGCATGAACCCAGGCTGGGAAGGCAAACGCAACGGGGCTTGTCAGAGGTGAGGAGCGCCGCATTCCAGGTATCTGCCAGGTACATACTGGGTATTTGCTCGAATAAAGTGTGTCGGTGCAGTATACTGTAACCACCCTCAAAATGAAATCACAAAACAGCCCCTATATAGAAGGACTCCCAGTGCATTCACTATAGAGAGGGATGGTGTCCTGAACCAAAGGCTGGAGCCATGCAAATACCCTATAGTCACAGTCACAATGTAAGAAATACAGATAAATGACTCACATGATAGACCCCTTATGCTCCATATACGCGTGCATCCGTCCGTTGTGTAGATCAAATATGCTTTGAGAGAAGGTAGAGCACTGCTGAAAAAAGTAGGGCTGGAGGCTGAGTAGTGAAAATGTAAAATGCTTTAATAGAGATGCATGGTAGCAAAAGCTACATAAAAAGGGTCCTCTAATGCATTTCGCGCTAAATAGCGCTTTATCAAAGAGTAACCTATGTCCCTGCTAATCCACTTTATATGCCAGTCAATGCGGAAGTAATTTCGCGCCAAAAATCAGTCAGAAAGAATCTGACTGAAACTGAGTCCCTGTAAAAACTACGGTGGCCTCATAGGGTAGAAATACCTCCGTTTTGAAAAGGCAAAGGCGGAAGTACAATACAAATACACAATTCAATAGTAAATCAATATGAAAAGCAAAAACGAAGCAAGATAACAAAAGATTAGAATATAATAATCAAAGCAATAGATGAAGAAGAAAACAATATACTATACAAAAAAAGAAATCAAGAATAAAAACATAATCTAACTATATTAAACTCTTAATTGATAGATGGGGACATATATAGTTATCCCCATCTATCAATTAAGAGTTTAATATAGTTAGATTATGTTTTTATTCTTGATTTCTTTTTTTGTATAGTATATTGTTTTCTTCTTCATCTATTGCTTTGATTATTATATTCTAATCTTTTGTTATCTTGCTTCGTTTTTGCTTTTCATATTGATTTACTATTGAGTTGTGTATTTGTATTGTACTTCCGCCTTTGCCTTTTCAAAACGGAGGTATTTCTACCCTATGAGGCCACCGTAGTTTTTACAGGGACTCAGTTTCAGTCAGATTCTTTCTGACTGATTTTTGGCGCGAAATTACTTCCGCATTGACTGGCATATAAGGTGGATTAGCAGGGACATAGGTTACTCTTTGTTAAAGCGCTATTTAGCGCGAAATGCATTAGAGGACCCTTTTTATGTAGCTTTTGCTACCATGCATCTCTATTAAAGCATTTTAAATTTTCACTACTCAGCCTCCAGCCCTACTTTTTTCAGCAGTGCTCTACCTTCTCTCAAAGCATATTTAAACTGGCACAACACAGGAGATAGTGAGGTACCAGTCTTCAGGCCCAGATGGCCTGGTAATTACCCCAAAAAGAAAATGCCTAAATTGGAAGGCAAGAAAAAAAACGGGGAGGGAAGGGCCGACGTCGGACATTTTCGACAAAGATGCTGGTGCATGGGAATGGTGCACAGGCCGCTCCACAGGACAATGTTTCGCTGGGGGGAGGGATATGTGACAGAGTCACTGACTCAGTAAGCTGGAATGGAGGATGTGTACTTTCCAGCACTAAACCAGTTAACCTACAGTTGGAGAACTGCATACACCTGCAGCCTAATTAAGCAGGATGCCTGAGAGGTTTTAAAAAGCAGGAAGTAGCTCTCACAAGGTGAGCTTGTTTTTCCAGAGGAAGGTGGAGAGACTTCTCCCATCTAGGAAGCCGTAGCTGTTGCTCTGGTCCCCAGTCCTGCAAGGAGCTTTGTTGCTGGGACCAGCCGGGACCCCAACCCAGGATAAAGATAAAGATTGCTGGGAGCTGGACACAGCCTGCTCCCCAGAACCGGTGTTCCTGTTTGCTACTGGAGCTGCAACACTGATAAGACTTTATTATTATACTTATTGGTTATCCTTTGTGTAGCATATGTTTTGGGCATAACCAGATTAGCTGGCTGCCCTGTTAGTAAGGGCTCAAGAAGTGAGTTAGTTTCCCTAACGGGAATAGGCTTTAATTTCTAGAAAGTAGTTTCTTAAAGGGACAGTGCACCCGTACTTTATTTTGGTTGTGGCTAATAAACCACTATAGTTTAACATTTCCCATCGTGTCTAGCGTCTTACTGACCCCGCCGCGAGGCCGTCCTGTCACAATATATATATATATATATATATATATATATATATATATATATATATATATATATATAAAATGTAAATACAACTGTATGCTCATCTGCATGTCTTAGGCAGGTCTGCAACCCCGCCTTTCCCCATTATCACCCAGCACACAGCACTTCTACTGCAGCAAGGGATTCTGGGAAATGACATGCAAATGAGCACACAGTGCCACTTTTTTGCATATATATTGCAGAATAAATGAGTTCTTCAGTATTAGGTGATACCTTTTTTATTGGACTAACAATTTGTCATAGGACAAACTTTCGAGAGTTCTCCTCTCTTCTTCAGGTCAAGCAATACTGATATACACAGGAATGTATGGCTAAAACAGTGTAGAGAAAAAAAACAGATATGTACTGTAAATAAGGCAGGGTGTTAAAAGTGTTTTAAAGTCGAAAGCTTGTCCTTTGACATAAATTGTTAGTCCAATAAAAAAGGTATCACCTACAGTAATACTGAAGAACTCATTTATTCTGCACTATTGCAACTGGACTAACACGGCTATTTTCTGCTTTATATATATATATACTGTAAATATATATATAAAGCAGAAAATATATATATATATATATATATATATATATATATATATATATATATATATATGTGGCAGGGTCTCCCTCTGGACTTCCCCCAGTCCCTCTTATCTCTGCTGCGGGGCCACGCGGCTGCCAGAGGAGGAGGGCGCGTGCACCCAATGAGCGCCGGTGCTGCGGGGAGGGCTGGGGGTAGTTGCGGCAGGCGACGGGCTCGCCGAGGGCTCCAGCGGCGCCCAGTGCAGGGCGCCGCCATCTTGCATTACATTGCGCATGTGCAAGATCATGCGCAGTGCAGGCGCATGAGGTGCATTAGTTAGAGTAGGCTCGTGGGGAACTACAAGTCCCATAATGCATAGGGGCTGTTTGTCAGGTGGCTAGGCTTAGCCAATCAGAAGGCTGGAGTCTCCTGCTCCTGAAATGGATACAATTTGCGCACTGTAGACAACGTTAGTCGGAGCTGGGACAAGGAAGGGGTAGGTTGATTGTGCAGGGGTCTGTGGCTCCTGCATTGGGCCAGATACCCCTATTAGGCCCCAGCTAGGCCCCGACTCCCCTCAGCTTGTGATTGCTGCAGGGACAGGGCCCTAGATAGGGACACTGCCCTGTAGTACTAGAGTGAGGTACACAGATTGGACACGGTGGTCTCCTGTTCACAGGTGATCTGGGACCAGACACCTGCAACAAAGAAATACTGCATACGGGGGTACAATCCATGCGGGACCCACCCACCATAGAGGCGGAGGCTGCACGGTTAACGTTACTGGATCCGTGAATCCCATAAGCATCACTGCGAGCCCGGGTGTGGACACACCCGGCAGGTACCTTTATCCAGCAAGTGCACCAACTCAACACTTTAGTGGGGGCAGCGCTGTCTCACACATTCAGGTGGGTTGGATCTTGGGGACACTGGGATGGTTCGGTTTCCAAGAGCACCTCAGCACCTTGGGGACGGTATACCCTACGGGTTGTGGACACGGTGTTGGGAACACGGTGGGGGGAGGTTACCACCCTGCGAGGCTTGGCTGGTAGCTGTACCTCATTAGTGATCAATAGAAACGTTTATGATACGTGTTGTTCATGGTTATGCCGGTTTACATGCTGATAGTAAAGTATTATTGTTTTACTACATTGTTGTATATTATTCACATATGGTCCTGCACGGGTTTATACCACATAGTTAGGATCCCACACAGATGGAGGCACTGTCACCTATCGAATCAGGTACACCCCAGGATCCCAGGGGCAGAGGTTCAGATCTCCTGTGAGCCACAGGTAACGCATGTGACGGGGAGGAAAGGGTTAATACCTGATTTGCCATGCATTACTGTTGTTGCCCTGTCCCCGCCATTTTTATTCCCCATGTGCAGGCCATTCCCTTTCTGCGAGGGTAAAAGACAAGATGCATTGCTTGCCATACCCTTTAACCAACACATGATAGAAGATCTTAAATGTAAGGCAGGAGGTATTTTTTTGTAAGTCTAAGCAGGAATTACTTGGACATCCAGCTGTGATATGGGTGAATGAGCTTCGGTATTTTTATGACCAAGCCTGAAAGGGCTGTAATTATTTTTATGATGGAGCCTCAAAAGGCTCCCACAGATTTAGAGTCCCCCTGTCTAAAAGTGTCAATTATGAAAAGACCCAGAGGCCCATAATGTATACAATACTGGCATACTGATTCTCAGCCGATGTCAGGCTATTGACACCTCTAAGTCAGAGACCAGACACAGTGGCCCCAAGAAATGGGTGTAGCCCAGGTATGCTAAGTGGCATGGGCGTCAACCTGACCCATGCGCCCTGCCCACCGGACAGCCCTTTTGACCGGTCTTATGAACTGTGGGTCACTTGGCTATTTGTGGTTTTTTTTTTGTTCCCACAAGGGGATTGGATCCACATGTTAAAGATAGCTTTGGGCAGTCTATAAATGTGGCTTCCCAAATATTCCCAGTGTGATTCCTGAATTTTAATTCATGATGTAAAGATGCAAGACTTTGTTCCAGTACAGCAGCAACCAGTCCAGGAGTGAAGGGATTAACAACCACATAACCACAGGACTTTTACAACCAAGGCTGCATTTCTTGCACTGGCAAGCAAAGGACAATTTCTTTCGTTCCAAGGACAATTTATTTCGTTCTCTTATCCCAGTGAGTGTTGTTTTAAGTGTATTCTGCAGATGTCATATGTTTGTCTATTAAGGAAATAAATCACAATTTATTTTGCAACTTGTTCTGTTCAATCAAGTACCCAGAAATATAAATGCGTTGATAAAAGTTGATGTCATTGTGACAAGCTTTTATAAAACTGGTGGCAGCGGTGGGATACTGATTGAACCTATACTGCAGTTTCCTGCGGGCTCTGTAATATAGTGAGGACCTTGTAGCTTGCGAGCTCCTCAAACAAGTTGCAACTGACACACACTTCTAAAGAGCACGAGAAATTTCACTGTTCCCTTCACTTATACTCCGAAGGCACCATGAGCGATCGCTCAGGAAGGTTCGGGTCATGGACCAGAGAGAAAGTCATGGAGAGATGGCGGGGTATGGCTTACCGACAGATGGGTGGTCGAAGGCACAACTGGAGCAGGATTTGGAGCATCATGAGGACCGTAGGGTCCTACCAGAGGGGCAAGTCCCCGTAGCTGCTGTGTTGGCTGACGCTATTCAGCCCGGAGTGCAGGAGGTCCCTCCAACTCCGGGGCTGCAAGGACATGAGGAGAGTGCTAGTGACCCCCCGGTCGTGGGTGGCTTGGGCCAGGGGTTGCGGATGAGGTAGCAGCTGCGGCTGCCGAGCGTGACGTCCCTGGGCTCACTGCACTTCTGGCTACATGGGGAATGGGTGTTAGCACTGCAGAGTGGGTACAGCTCCTGACAGCAGTGCTCGGAAGAACCCATAACTCCTACCTTGCAAACGGGGAACAAGGTCTTTCCCGGGCGGATCATCACAGCTTCAGCAAGTTCGTGGATGGCACAGATGACCTCGATGCATTCCTGAATGACTTCGAGACGCAGTGTTCCCGGTTCCGAATTCCAAGAAGGGACTGGGTGGTCAGACTGCGACCACTGTTATCTGGCAAAAGCCAAACGGACTGTGATGTGTATTCCACGCATGGATGCCGATGACTATGGTCATGTGAAAAGCAAGCTGCTAACCCAGTATGCCGTGACCCCAGAATCTTACAGGGGCAAGTTCCGGACGGGGGTAGTACTCCCCGGAGAGTCATACAGCACTTTTGCCAGTAGGATGGCTTTGAACGGGACTCAGTGGGTGGAGGGGAATGGGGTTACAACATTCCATACCCTGCTGGACTTATTCTTTCAAGAGCAGCTGCTGCAGCAGCTTCCCGCATATGTGAGGGGATGGGTCTATGACCACAAACCTCAGACCTATGAGAATGGCAGATGAGTATGTGGCCAGCCGAGATGCAATGAAGGACCCTTTAGCACCCAAAGGAGCGGGCCGTGCGGCCCAGGGCGCTAAGACTACCCCTCCGTGGACACACCAGCCTGCGGCAGCAAACAGCGCACCCAAGGCTGCAGAGTTCAAGCATGAGAGGCGGTGTTACACTTGCAACAAGGTCGGGCATCTCAGGCCAGACTGTCCGGACCGGGACCGGTCCAAGGGACCCTATCAGGGGCAACGCTCACCAGCTGCGAGGCCGGTCGCCCGTGTGCGACTGGCACACACAGAGGAGCCAAGTACAGCCGTGGAACCAGCCCACAGAGGGATGCCCAGCGGAGAGACTGCACTTGCCACCTTAGGACCAGCAGCTGAGAGCGGGGGACATCAGGTTGCTCCAGTCGGGATGCAGCCCAACGATGTCCGGCAGAAGCATCTGCAGAAGGTGACCATCGGAGACCGGCAGGCGGATGGCTTGCTAGACTCCGGTGCCACCGTGACTCTGGTTCGCCCTTATATGGTGCGGCCAGAGGATTTGCTCCCGGGCACCGGGATGCAAGTGACCATGCCAGATGGAGGACCGCGGTCACTCCAGGTTGGCCGGGTCTTTTTGGACTGGGGTGCCGGACGTGGCATGAGGGAGGTGGGGGTTTTGCCTGGGTTAGATGCTGAGGTTTTGCTGGATAATGACCTAGGACAGGTTACCTGTGTTTTTACCACTGAGCTGGCACCTGTTGCAGCGATCACCAGGAGCCAGTCAGCAAGGATCGCAGCAGAACCAGCCCCTGTCCCCCTGCATTTGGGACCTACAGTTCCAGTAGTCTCTGCAGAGACCAGACAGGTAAGCCATACTCAGTCGCTTTCTGACACTGACTTACTGTTCCTGTATCTGTTCCCTGTCCCCCTGACTCAGATGTGACCAGGGGGTGGCCAGAGTTAGGTGCCCAGTTTAGGGATACGGTGCGATCTGATCCCAGCTTGAAGGGCATGAGACTGCAGGCGTCCGAGTCTAAGCCAAGCAAGGGGTCTGATTACTTCTTGTGGCACCGCGGGCACCTATACAGAGAGCAAGGGACCACCGGGTTAGATGAGGTATGGACGGGGAAGAGACAGCTAGTGGTAACCCGGGAATATAGGCAGCAGTTGTTGCGGGTAGCCCACTCCATTCCACTAGCGGGGCATCAGGGGGTCGCTAGGATGCGAGCCCGGCTGTTGTAGCGTTACTACTGGCCGGGGGCATCCAGTGAGGCGGCAGAGTTCTACCGATCCTGTGATGCCTGCCAACGAGTAGGTAAGGCGGGTGACCGTGTGAAGGCGCCGCTGAACCCGTTACCGGTAATAGGGGAACCCTTTCAGTGGGTAGCTATGGACCTCGTGGGACCCCTCATGGTTCCCAGCTGGTCAGGAAAGCGCTACATTCTCACGGTGGTGGATTTTGCCACCCGGTACCCTGAGGCGGTAGCACTTGCCAGTATTGATGCTAGGGCAGTAGCTAAAGCTCTATTAGCCATTTTTTCTAGGGTAGGTTTCCCTAGTGAGATCCTAACCTATAAGGGGTCGCAGTTCATGAGTGAATTGCTCCAGTGTCTCTGGGAGGCGTGCGGGGTGAAGCACCAGCGCACGACCCCTTACCACCCCCAAACCAACAGGCTATGTGAGAGGTTCAATGGTACCCTGAAGCAGATGCTGCAAACATTTATAGAGGCAGAGGGAAAAGACTGGGAGATTCACCTGCAGCATTTGCTGTTTGCGTACCGAGAGGTGCCGCAAGAATCCACAGGCTTCTCTCCCTTTGAGCTGCTATATGGTCGCAAGGTATGTGGACCTCTGGACCTATTCCATCAGGGATGGGAAGGGGAGACTACCACTACTGATGCTTCTGTGCTTCAGTATGTGATAGATCTCAGAGTCCGGTTAGAGATGCTCATGGGGTTGGCACAGGACAACCTTAGGGCTGCTCAGACCAAGCAGAAGACTTGGTATGATCAGAATGCCCGTAGCAGAGAGTTCATCCCAGGACAGCAGGTACTTGTTCTCAAGCCCATTCGGGAGAACAAAT
This sequence comes from Ascaphus truei, assembly GCF_040206685.1. Taxonomy (NCBI): domain Eukaryota; kingdom Metazoa; phylum Chordata; class Amphibia; order Anura; family Ascaphidae; genus Ascaphus; species Ascaphus truei. Next base: position 2,555,274 of record NC_134489.1, read on the forward strand.
TAATGGCTGCCTGGTCGGGACCGTATCCGGTATTGCGAAAGATGAACGAGTGCAACTATGTTGTACAGGTAGATGCTGAGACAGGGAGAAATAAGACTTATCACATCAACATGCTGAAGGAGTACATAGCACCGAGTGTGGCGTCGGTGCTGGCCATTTGCAGCCCACCGATGGGGGATCCGGCGAGCAATGCTCTGCCTCATCTACTGGGGGAGGCTAGGCAGGGAGGTACCATAGAGCAGGTGGAGATAGGGGCTCAGCTGAGTGTCAGGCAGAGAGCAGAAGCCCGGGCTATGCTAGAGAAGTATAGGGCTCTGTTTTCAGACAAGCCAGGGAAGACACACATTGCAGAACACCCAGTGCTGACAGGGGATCTGAGACCTCTGCATAAGCACGCTTATAGAGTGTCAGCAGAGGTGAAGGGCAGTATAGAGAGGGAGGTAGAAGAGATGCTGGCCCTAGGAGTAATTGTGCCGTCCCAGAGCCCTTGGGCTTGTCCGGTAGTCCTGGTGCCTAAGATGGACGGAACCACCCGGTTCTGTGTGGACTACCGGCAGCTCAATGCAGGCACGGTGTCAGATGCTTACCCCATGCCCCGCATGGATGAGTTGTTAGATGAATTCGCGGGGTCAAGGTATCTGACGACTATGGATCTCAGTAAAGGGTACTGGCAGATCCCTTTGACCCAGGAGGCTAGAGAGAAGTCTGCATTTATTACCCCAAGTGGCCTCTATGAATTTCTAGTGATGCCATTCGGGATGAAAAATGCACCGGCTACCTTTCAACGCCTGGTCAATCGCTTGCTGGAAGGTATGCAAGGGTTTGCAAGGGCATACCTGGACGACATTGCTGTCTTTAGTAATTCGTGGGACTCACACTTAGTGCATGTTGCTGCGGTACTAGCCAGGATTAGGGAAGCGGGACTCACGTTGAAACCCACCAAGTGCTCAGTAGGGATGGCAGAGGTATTGTACCTAGGGCACAGGGTGGGTGGCGGGCATCTTAAGCCAGAACCAGCTAAGGTGGAAGTTATAGTGCAGTGGCCCATTCCCAAAACCAAGAAGCAAGTCATGGCTTTCCTTGGCACCGCAGGCTACTACAGGAAATTTGTCCCTCAGTATAGCGCCATTGCCAAACCTCTGACTGACTTGACCCAGAAGCAACAGTCTGTGCTGGTAGTCTGGTCTCCTGCCTGTGAGGTCTCGTTTCAGGCATTAAAGACTGCACTAGCCAGCGCTCCTATACTTGCTGCTCCAGACTATGCAAAAAAGTTCCCGGTGCAGACTGATGCCTCAGACTTTGGCATTGGTGCTGTACTAAGCCAAGTGGGGGAGGAGGGCGATGAGCACCCGGTAGTATATCTAAGCCGCAAACTGCTGCCTAGAGAGGTGGCATATGCCACCATTGAGAAGGAGTGTCTGGCCATAGTGTGGGCTCTAAAGAAGTTACAGCCTTATTTGTATGGCAGACATTTCACAGTAACAACTGACCACAATCCTTTGAGTTGGTTACAGAGGGTGTCGGGGGAAAATGCTAAACTTTTGCGCTGGAGTCTTGCCTTACAGGAGTGGAACTTCACCATCCAGCACAAGAAGGGAAGTGAGCATGGTAATGCTGATGGCCTTTCCCGCCTGGACAGCCCTCAGGACTTACTAACTTCAAGAGTTGGCAGGTCAGCCCAGCCACCGGACGGGGTGGTCAGGGCAGTCCCTGCGTCTTTAGTGGGGGAGGTGTGACGGGGAGGAAAGGGTTAATACCTGATTTGCCATGCATTACTGTTGTTGCCCTGTCCCTGCCATTTTTTTTCCCCATGTGTAGGCCATTCCCTCTCTGCGAGGGTAAAACACAAGATGCATTGCTTGCCATACCCTCTAACCAACACATGATAGAAGATCTTAAATGTAATGCAGGAGATATTTTTTTGTAAGTCTAAGCAGGAATTACTTGGACATCCAGCTGTGATATGGGTGGATGAACTTTGGTAGTTTTATGACCAAGCCTGAAAGGGCTGTAATTATTTTTATGATGGAGCCTCAAAAGGATCCCACAGATTTAGAGTCCCCCTGTCTAAAAGAGTGTCAATTATGAAAAGACCCAGAGGCCCATAATGTATACAATACTGGCATAATGATGCACAGCAGATGTCAGGCTAGTGACACCTCTAAGTCAGAGACCAGACACAGTGGCCCCAAGAAATGGGTGTAGCCCAGGTATGCTAAGTGGCATGGGCGTCAACCTGACCCATGCGCCCTGCCCACCGGACAGCCCTTTTGACCGGTCTTATGAATTGTGGGTCACTTGGCTATTCGTGGTTTTTTTTTGTTCCCATGAGGGGATTGGATCCACATGTTAAAGATAGCTTTTGGCAGTCTATAAATGTGGCTTCCCAATTATTCCCAGTGTGATTCCTGAATTTTAATCCATGATGTAAAGATGCATGACTTTGTTCCAGTACAGCAGCAACCAGTCCAGGAGTGAAGGGGTTAACAACCACATAACCACAGGACTTTTACAACCAAGGCTGCATTTCTTGCACTGGCAAGCAAAGGACAATTTCTTTCGTTCCAAGGACAATTTATTTCGTTCTCTTATCCCAGTGAGTGTTGTTTTAAGTTTATTCTGCAGATGTCGTGTGTTTGTCTATTAAGGAAATAAATCACAATTTATTTTGCAACTTGTTCTGTTCAATCAAGTACCCAGAAATATAAATGTGTTGATAAAAGTTGATGTCATCGTGACAACGCACCACACACACCGTAGTCGCCTTATCTCCCAGGGGGTGGGGGAAAGTGCGGTATATATATACATTAATAAACAAAAATGTGGAAGTGGAAAATCAACCTGGATAGGGGGAAAGATGGTCAAAGTGCAGTGGATGCACGAAACGCGTCAGAGTCCTTTCTCAAGATGATTTTTTCTTTTTAAACCATGCCTTTGCTGTTCATTGCTGTTTATTATTTTTTTGCACTGAAAATCGCCATCCAGCTTCCGCTTTACTTCCTGCTTCCGGAATGCATGAGGCACCTGTTGGCACGCTGTGCACTGCCATCTTTCCCCTTATCCAGTGTGATTTTCCACTTTCACATATGTCGGGCTGAGAGCACGCCAGAACCAGAAGGACCGCATGTACAAGGTTTGTGAGTTACCTGTCTTTGACACTGTATTTCATTCATATGGTCTAGCTCTAAGGGTTGTTGGAGTTATTATTTAGATAGGGGTCAGGGTCCCTAGTTTATTTAGGTTTCCTTGACATCCCTTTTCTATGTGTTACCCACACCCCTAATTATGAACACAGTTGACCTTATTACAGTTTTACTCAATATACATTTTCCTGGATCCTCCAACAACAAATGGTGCAATTGAAATTGAAGATTAGGCTACATACTGTAGCTATTAAACATTTCTAAGGAGAAGCAATTTATTCCACTTTGAGCACTGGCAGAGAAGACTCTTCTCTATCCACTCCTAAACAAAAATGTGGGATTATATATATATGCATTTGTTTATGCACAGCTCTCTTAAGGTCCCGCCACAGCATTTCAATCGGGTTGAGTATTGGACTTTGACTGGGCCATTGCAACACCTTGATTCTTTTCTTTTTCAGCCATTCTTTTGTAGATTTGCTGGTGTACTTGGGATCATTGTCCTGTTGTATGACCCAATTTTGGCCAAGCTTTAGCTGTCGGACTGATGGCCTCACATTTGGCTCTAGAATACTTTGGTATACAGAGGAGTTCATGGTCGACTCAATAACTGCAAGGTTCCCAGGTCCTGTGGCTGCAAAACAAGCCCAAATCATCACCACTCCACCACCGTGTATGACAGTTGGTATGAGGTATTTGTGCTGATATGCTGTGTTTGGTTTTCGCCAAACGTGGCGCTGTGCATTATGGCCAAACATCTCCACTTTGGTCTCGTCTGTCCAAAGGACATTGTTCCAGAAGTCTCGTGGTTTGTTCAGATGCAACTTTGCAAACCTAAGCTGTGCTGCCATGTTCTTTTTAGAGAGAAGAGTCTTTCTCCTGGCAACCCTTCCAAACAAACCATATTGTTCAGTCTTTTTCTAATTGTACTGTCATGAACTTTAACATTTAACATGCTAACTGAGGCCTGTAGAGTCTGAGATGTAACTCTTGTTTTTTTTTGCAATTTCTCTGAGCGTTGCACGGTCTGACTATGGGGTGAATTTGCTGGGACATCCACTCCTGGGAAGATTGGCAACTCTCTTGAATGTTTTCCACTTTTGAATAATCTTTCTCACTGTAGAATGATGGACTTTATATTGTTTGGAAATGGCTTTATAACCCTTCCCAGATTGATGGGCAGCAACAATTGCTTCTCTAAGATCATTGCTGATGTCTTTCCTCTTTGGCATTGTGTTAACACACACCTGAATGCTCCAGACCAGCAAACTGCTAAAATTTCGGCTTTTTATAGAGGTGGTCACACTTGCTGATGATCAGTTAATCAAGGGCATTTGATTAGCAGTACCTGTCTGCTACTTAGCATCTTAATTCCTATGGAAGCAGTAAGGGTGTACTTAGTTTTTCACACATAGCTTCTCCATTTTGGCTTTATTTTTGTTAAATAAATCATGACACGGTGTAATAAGTCATGTGTTGTTGTTCATCTGAGGTTGTATTTACCTAATTTTTAGACCTGCTAAGGAACAGATGATTGTTATTATGTCCTGATATGTTAAATCATGGAATTCAAAGAGGGTGTACTTTCTTTTTCACAGGACAGTACATACATATATTTCATAGGTAGATAGATAGAGCATATATAAGATTGATGCTAGATATAGATGGAAACTAAAATAAATACCCATTTTTTACACCATATGAAGCTGGAAATTTGCAAATGAAAAAGCAGAGATTTCCCCCTTTATTTAAAAAAAATTAAAAAAGATCTCCAGAAATGGAACAAATACCATATTTCGTGGCTTGGTAGGGTGGCATCAGTTAAGATAAACATCCTTCCCAGACGGCTGTATTTCTTCCAGACTCTCCTGGTCTGCGTTCCTCTGGCAGACCTCAAAAACATCCAAAATAGCATCTTCCAATTTATATGGAAAGACAAGAGGCCGCGAGTGGCGTGAACGGTAATGCTTGCCCCAAAGGAGTGCAGAGGCCTAAGTGTACCAGATATAATCAAATACTACAGAGCAGCCTACCTAAAGCAAATGGTGGTATAGAATAACAACCCAGCATCTTGCGGCTGGTTGGAGATTGAGGCCTCCTACGCAGCTCAAGTTCGAAGAAGGGACTGATCACAGCAAGTGATATGGCTGGAGGTAGGTAACCAATAAAAAAAGTATTTATTTAATTAAACAGCATAACAGCAGACAGATACAGGGTCCTCTGACGCGTTTCTCGCCCGACAGGGGCTTTATAAAGCACCTGTCGGGCGAGAAACGCATCAGAGGACCCTGTATCTGTCTGCTGTTATGCTGTTTAATTGAATAAATACTTTTTTTATTGGTTACCTGCCTCCAGACCTATCACTTGCTGTTATCAGTCCCTTCTTCGAACTTTTGCTGCACTTACCTGGACTGAAGCACGCCTCATCGGGATCCAGCGGACTTCGTGATCGTGAGTTTATTTATTTATTTACACGGAACTTCCTTCGATTGCCAGTGTGCTTCTCACATCCCTCCAGCCGTTCAGACCTCCGGGCAGAGGCATGTGCTTTCACACAGGGTAAGTGTTGATTTTCCTTAGCACAGTCAGACTCCCCTACTGGTCTTACCTTATGGGGCTTTAATAGGAGTGAGATTGCCTTCATTTACACACTTCATTGTGCACCTGGATTGACCTGTTACTTCATGTTACATGGATTCCGGATTTGCCTAACATACTGCTATACCACATGGTGATGTTTGTAGCACCAGTCAGGGAATTGTTCCCTATTCCCCTATGCTCCTATGCAGCTCCCCTATCCCTTGGAGCACTACTTTGGTCCCGAGGGGGTGGGAAGATAAACATACCAGGTGAAATAGGCCTGGGAGCCATGAGATGCACATGGAGAATTTGGACACAAACTAAAGACAGACATGGATTGACATCTTTCCCCTCCCCCCTCGTACTTATATTCGGTAATCCAGACTTTCCTCCTGGGTTGCGACACCAGGGACTTCACTCAATTCTGAGAGTCTGGTATAAAAACATCATCAGACCTACTTAACAAGGGGACTCTGATACCATTTTCGGAGTTACAGGAAAGACATCCCTCGGTAAAACTTCCCTTATACGGATTCCTCCAGATCAGACATTTCCTCCAAGTGACATCCCAAAAGTCCAAATTTAAAAGCCTCACGACCTTTGAAAGGAAGTGTGCGGTGGGAACATACCAAAGAGGGCTGATCTCAGGAATCTACTTGGTGCTAGCACGTTCCATGATACCCGCCAACCACAATTATATGATGAAATGGGCTGAGGACCTAAACGTAGAAATAGATAGAGATGACTGGGAGGACATTTGGGAAGCTGCAGCCAAAACATCCATTTGTACTACTACCAAAGAGAATATATACAAAATTCTATTTCATTGGTACCTGTCCCCGAGAAGGCTGAGCCAGATCTTCCCTGACCAGTCTGATATGTGTTGGAGAGGTTGTGGTCAGGGTGGAGACCTGGCACATATACTATGGTCATGCCCTAAGGTCCAGATATTCTGGAACAAGATCCACTCTATAATTGAGGAAATAGCAGGAGAGGAGATCCCTCTAGACCCCCTAGCAAGTTCCTTCTAGCAAAACCAATGGAGTCAGTCTCAGTTTCTCTTAGAAAACTAATCTCACACCTGCTCACAGCAGCTCGCTGCTCGCTTACAGCCAACTGGAAAAAAATAAAAAACCCCTCCAAACAGATGGTCTTCCGTAGAACAAATGAGGTTAAATTGATGGAGTACCTGTCGGCTCTCTTGAACCAGAGCCTGGACCGGTTCAACAAGGTCTTGGACCAGTGGCCCTACAATTAAAATTACAATTAAAATTAAAACACCAGAATCTCCAGCTCTAAGCGCCTCCCCCCTCTCTTCTCCTCTTTCTTCTTCTTTACCTGTCCTTTTCTATCCTCACTTTCAAAATAAGAGGAGTTACTGCCCTGGTATGTTTGATGCAGTTTTCCCTGTATAGGTATTTAAGGATTGACTGTTTTATTGTATGCACACTGTGTCATGTAAACATGCCCTCCGTAAATGTTTTGGAATGTTGCCTCTAAACCTCCATGAAAACCAATAAAAAATATTTGTCATAATTTTTTTTTTTAAAGCAGAGATACTGTGAGTTTGTAAATAAATGAGCAGTGTTCCTATTAATACCATCTCATGTAAACCACTATGTACAGTACAATGCACAAATGCCAACATAAAGGTAAACTGTGAGAAGGGAATCCCTGCCCTGACAAGCTTGCAATCTAATTGTAACAGGAAGGGTGATATCCATGAGAGGGAAGAGGAGGCAAGTCGCCTTTTATTCACTCACACCCCGGAAGTGGTTCCACCCCATCCCTCTTCCCCAGCTCACTCTCTCCTCTTCCATCAGTGCTCTGCATCTTTTATTTCTGCCTGGCTGACCCTGAAACATCTGCTCAGCTCCCATCATCGTGGTTATTTTTAGACACAGGGGTTCTGCACTGTTGGTTTTTTCAACCCATTTTTTTCTCTCTGTGCTTGGCACCTGGCCCAGAAATATCAGATCACTACATTAACAGCTAGCTGTGTGTGCCTAAATGTGCAGCTGTGTGTGTCAGTAGGTGTGTGTGTGTGTGTGTGTGTGTGTGTGTGTGTGTGTGTGTGTGTGTGTGTGTGTGTGTGTGTGTGTATATATATATATATGCAAATACAACTGTATGCTCATCTGCATGTCTTAGGCAGGTCTGCAACCCCACCTTTTACCATTATCACCCAGCATACAGCACTTCCACTGCAGCAAGGGATTCTGGGAAATGACATGCAAATCCATAAATGATTTAAAAATCAAAATCCTCAATGGAATGTTTAAAAGCACCCAAGAACGAAAACATTTGAACTTAGAATGATAAGACTCCTTGACACCAAAACCAAAGGACTTAATGCGGACATGGGTTTTCTTACACCCTATCAAAATTGTTTGTAATTATCCTGCTTGCCTCTATTCTTATCCACACTTTCTCTCCCCCCCAGCATCCCTTCCCCTCCCCACCTTTCTTTGACACTGTCCCCTGGCTTCAAACACTTAACACCCTACCTTATCTACAGTAAATATCTGTTGTTTTTTTCCCCTCTCTCTACACTGTATTAGCCATTGAATCCTTTGTATATCAGTATTGCTTGACCTGAAGAAGAGAGGAGAACTCTCGAAAGCTTGTCCTATGACATAAATTGTTAGTCCAATAAAAAAGGTATCACCTAATACTGAAGAACTCATTTATTCTGCACTATATATATATATATATATATATATATATATATATATATATATATATATACATGTAGAGGTATCAGTACCGTGTTAGCCGAGCTTCAATAATCAAAAAATAAATAGATGATACCGTTCTGTGGCTAACGAAATGCTTTTATTTGTGCGAGCTTTCGAGATACACTGATCTCTTCTTCCGGCGATGTTACATTGTTACATTGTTCATTGTAACATCGCCGGAAGAAGAGATCAGTGTATCTCGAAAGCTCGCACAAATAAAAGCATTTCGTTAGCCACAGAACGGTATCATCTATTTATTTTTTGATTATATATATATTATATTTTGATTATATATATATACACGCGCACACACAGCTGGGTGAGTCTATAGGTGTGGTTATCTGCAGCTGTGTGGGTATCTGTATGGTTTATCTACACCTGCATGTGCCTAGAGGTGTACTGTATATACATGCAAAGCAGCTGTGTGTGCGCGTGCCTGCAGGTATATATATATATATATATATATATATATATATATATATATGCTATGTGTGTTTGTTATATATTTGTGTCTGTGCAAATGAGTGTTTCTGTGATGCTGTATATAGATATATGTGTATATCGATATCTGTGGGCAACTATTTGTTGTGTGTAGTGGATGTATATACCGAATTGATGTGCATCTATATGTGTGTGCAGATATGTATCTTTGTGTATATGTCTACAGTATATGTATGTGCATCAACATGTATGTGTGGTGTCTGTTTATAGTACATTTATGTGCATAGGTTTGTACAGATGTTTGTGTAGTTCTTTATGCATTTGTGTTTGTTTGTGCAGCTCCTAGTCAATGAATGTTAATCTATATACATACTAAAGAACCCAGGTCAGGACCACCAACAGAAACCTGGGGGTCCAGGACAAATGGAAGGAGCATGGGAGGGGAAGAGGACGAAGGGAGGGGGGGGGGGGCAGGAGAGAAAAAGGTATCAGGGGTGGGGAAGCTTGTGCAGGGGAGAACGAGGTATTGGGAAGGAGCGAGGAGCTATAGGGGAGAGAAGGAGCGAGGAGCTATGGGGGAGAGAAGGAGCGAGGAGCTATGGGGGAGAGAAGGAGCTATGGGCGGAGAGAAGGAGCTATGATTGGGGGAGAGAAGGAGATATAGGTTGGGGAGAGGAAATATAGGGGAAGAGAAGGAGCTATGGGGGGAAAGAAAGCTATGGGGGGAGAGAAAGAACCAAGGGGGGGAGAAGGTATGGTCCTTGGGGGAATAGGTATGGGCCCGGGAGGAATAGGTATGGGCCTGGGGAGGAGGTAGAGTGGGTAAGGGCCATGAGAGCAGGGTGAGTAGGTAAGGGCCTTGGGGGGGGGGAGTTGGTAAGGGCTCTGGGGGGTAGGTAAGGCTTTAGGGGATGGTGGGTAGGTATTTAGCTAGGGGGGGAGAGTAGGTAACGGCTTCGGCGGGGAAGTAGATAAGGACCCTTCGCAGGAGAGTAGGTGTTGGCCAGGTGGGAGGGGTTAAGTAGGTAGCTACCTGGCAGGGGGAGAGTAAGTAATTGTCAAGAGCGCGCCAAATCCCTGCCTCCTGGAAGCGTCACGCCAGCCACTCAGGCACACGCGTGGCTCCCTTGCCAAGTGTGCACATGACCCCAGATGGACACACGCCCGTGGCAACGCTCCCCCACCTGGCTCTGCCGGTGCAGCTGCCGAAACTCATACGCCACCCACGCATGCACACGGCGCACCTCCCTCACATGCACGTTGCACGCCTCCCGCGCAAGTTACATAGTTACATAGTTACATAATATATGAGGTTGAAAAAAGACATACCTCCATCAAGTTCAACCTATGCTAAATTTAGACAACAGATACTTTATCCTATATCTATACTTACTGTACTTATTGATTGAGAGGAGGGCAAACAAAAAACCCCAGTGTTATTTCATCCAATGATATCTCATAAGGAAAAAATTAATTCCATCCTGACTCCAATAATTGGCAATCAGATTAATCCCTGGATCAACATTCTTCTTATGTATACTTATTTGATATATCCCTGTATACCTTTCCTTTCTAAAAAGATGTCAAACCTTTTTTTGAACACATTTATTGTATCTGCCCTCACATCTCCATGGGTAATGAATTCCACATTTTAACTGACCTTACTGTAAAGAAGCCTTTCCTTTCCTGCTGGTGAAGTCTCCTTTCCTCCAACCTAAAGGGTTGCCCCCGAGTCCTTTGTACTGCCCCTGAGATGAATAGTTCATTTGAAATCTCCTTGTACTGTCCCCGAATATATTTGTATATAGTTATCATATCCCTTCTTAGACGCCTCTTTTCTAATGTAAATAAATCTAATTTAGCTAGCCTCTCCTCATAAGATAGATTGTCCATCCTATAGGGGTATATGGAGAAATGGGTGCTCCAGAGCTGGTGGAACTTCAAGCATAAATGTCCATAATGATTAATCAGGACTAGAGGACAGAGTGAATAAAGGAGTGGGTATAATGATGAAATGTGATATATGAGTCACCAACACACCCGTCTCCTGAAGGTAACAAACAAGGATGCCAGTCAGCACCCTAGTGTACCCTCATTGGAGACATAACAGTGCTAGTAACGGTACTCATCCATAAAAAATCACAAAATCAATAATTAAATAAATCTTACTTCTTGATAAAGGACCCCTACGGTCCGAAACGCGTAGGATCTTTTGTCTCACCCTCTGGGGTTATGTTACTGAGTGTTGCTGAATAAATAGAATTTTATTTTTTCCACCACCTGGCTCCCTGGCAGTGCACTGTTTTTTCTCTCTTCTTCTTAGATTGTCCATCCTGTTTATTAATTTGGTGGCTCTTCTCTGCACTCTCTCTAGTTCCAGAATGTCTTTTCTAAGGAGTGGTACCCAAAATTGTACTCCATATTCAAGGTGTGGGCTTACTAATGCTTTGTAAAGGGGCATAATTATGTTTACTTCCCTTCCATCCATTGCCCGCTTAATGCAAGATAAGATCTTCTGGGGGGAGGAAACAAAGTGCAAAAACTTCCTCTCCAAGGTGGAAATAACACAAGGAATCTCAAATGGGCAGCATATGTAAAGAAAAAAGAAAAAGAAATAGTGCAACACAATTTAATTATAACATATAAGCGAGCAAGGAGGCTCCAACACACTCACATGCTCCAAGGTAAATAAAAGCAATTCAACCACTCTGGGTTCAGACGCATATCCGTTAAAGTAAGTAAATATCAAAGAGACAAATTAGATTATATTAATGGTACCATCAGAAAATGGCCTAAACCAAAACAAGCAAATACAGAGCAAATTAATCCTCCTGAGGATATTAAAATTACAGAGACTAAGTCCACCACCCCCAAAAAACGCTCATATGATAGATTTAAATCGCCCCGTCCTTATAAAAAGGATGATAGAAAATATGATAAATATAGTAAGAACTATCATAGGGATAGGGAACAAGATAAACGGGGAAAACAACCTTATTTTAATAAAGATTATAATAAAAATTAAAGAGACACACAAACAGCTACAATCTCTCCTTCCTCTGCTTCTTTTTTGGAGAAAGGACAGAAATCCAGGGAGAGAGACGAGGATCTTGTGTTCTCATGGAGGAAAGCTTTGATAGATTGGCAACACAAGAACCGTTTTGCACCCCTGGAAGAGAAAGATCCCCAAACTCCAAAGAGAACAAGGGAGGAAAGTATAGACGAGGAACCAGAGGAGGAAAATTATCAAAACAAAAGAGCCAAATAATTGACACATCAGGCATTTTTAATATAAGTGATACTATTTTAACAGATTCAGACCTTCAAATACTATCTAGAGGTTTAAAATTTGCACCTTCTATTAAGCCTAATGCTTTAAATATATGAGAAAATTGACTTTGAAAAGACATTTTTTAAAGAGGAATTTTGATTTACCAAAAATTGATACAGTTACTGTACCTACAATTACCTCTTTGAAATCAGATTTCAGTCATACTACATTAAAAAATAAATCAACATTTTTCCCACGACATGATAAGGGTAATTTTGTGGACACTTTCTACAATCTTATCTCTACTGATTTTGAAAAGTTAGTCCTTAATTCAAAAAATAAAAGTAATGTTACTCAGAAAGAAATTGAGGCTTTGAATAAATTAGCCAATGATAAAAATTTAGTAATCAAAGCAGCCGATAAGGGGGGTGGGACGGTAATAATGAGTAGAAGTTATTACCTGGAAGAATCTATGAGAATTCTAGGTGATCATAATACTTATACTACCTTGACCACAGATCCTACCAAATCTTTTTCGGAAGAATTAGATATTCTTTTAAATAAGGGTAAAAATTCCAGTATATTAAGCGATAATGAATTTAATTTTTTAAATAATAAATTTCCAAAAATTCCAATTTTTTATTTCTTACCAAAAATGCACAAAGATAAAGATAGACCACCGGGTCGTCCGATAATTTCCGGAATTGACTCGTTAACCTCCAATTTGTCACATTATTTAGACACTTTTTAAAAAAGAATTTGTGATTTTATTACCATCGTTTTTGAGAGATTCTATGGAGGTTATTAACCATTTTGAAAAAACAGAATGGAAAGATAGTTTTATTTGGTGCACAGTAGATGTAACCTCGCTTTATACAGTTATAGATCACCCCCAAGGCTGCAGTGCTATTAGAAGAACTTTAGAACAGTCCAACAAATTTGCACAAGATCAAACAGATTTTATTATAGAGAGCATAGAATTTATACTTAATCATTACTACTTTTCTTTTAATAATTCCTTTTATCTACAAACCAGGGGTACAGCGATGGGACCAGGTTCGCGTCAAGTTGCGCTAATATTTTTATGGGGGTCTGGGAGAAAGATTTTATCTTCAACTCAAACCCTTTTGGCGCGCACCTGGTGTCATGGAAACGCTATATTGATGATATTCTTATTGTATGGGACGGAACAATTGAATTACTAGAGGAATTTTAATATATCTTAATAATAACAATTTAAACCTCAAATTCACTCATTTATATGACCGTACCAGTATCTCATATCTTGATCTAGTTTTATATGTGTACCTTTTTTAAGTCTGTGGACTGTAATCATTTTATCAGTAAAAATAGTTGTCACCATCCACAATTGGCCTCAAATATTCCATCAGGACAATTTAGAAGATTAAGGAAAAATTGCACAGATGTTGAGGTTTTTGATGAACAATCAGCCATGCTAGAAAAAAGATTTTTGGAGAAGGATTATATACCCTTGGATTTAAGTGAAGCAAAAAATCATGTACGGGAAATTGACAGAAATCTACTTTTAAAGTCAAACTCAAACAAAGTGATGAAATCGAATTTTATTCCTTTTATCACTCAATTTAATAGCGATCATTTTAAAATCAATAAAATTTTAAATAAGCACTGGCACATTTTAAAAAGTGATCAATATTTAAAAGACTTTTTACCTGATCGTGCGCAAGTTGTCTATACTAAAGCACAAAATATTAAAGATAGACTTGCTCCTAGTTTATTGAAACCATTACTCACTAGTGACACGTGGTTAGGTCAAAAACCTAAGGTTTTTTTAAGTGTACCGGCTGTAAAGCCTGTAAATTTTGTATAACCAAAACAGATTGCTTTATGTACCAAGTAACCAAAGAGGTATTCAAAATCAATAAATTTATAAATTGCAAAAGTACCTCTGTTATTTATTTATTACAATGCCCGTGCGGTCTACAATATGTGGGCCGCACTATCAGACCTCTCCGGGTTAGAATTCTGGAACATATTAGGAACATTACAAATGGATTGGAGAACCATAGTGTTCCATTACATTTTAAACAGTTCCTTGCGTCTAATCCAGAGGGTCTGAATTATATAGGCATAGAACAGGTTACTTTAAATTGGAGGGGAGGCAATCGTATCCGGGAAGTCTCCCAAAAAGAGACTTTTTGGATACATAAATTATGTACACTTAAACCTTTAGGTTTAAATATTGACATAGATTTAGCTTCTTTTTTGAATTAATTAATACTAATTAATATTTACAGTGTCTTTTTTGAATTAATATTTATAATGTCTTTTTAACAAATATTTATAGTGCATTTACGATTATTTTTTCCTCTTTTAGAAGGTCTGTCTTTTAACATATGTTTATAATATGTAATTTAATATGTGTATATGTATATATAGGATATGTTTTTATTTATAGTATCTATATTTATGGTTATTTCATATATTATGCCTTCTAGGTATTTGCACTGATTCTCTTCATGTTATATTTTTGCGTCGTGTATTTCTCATTGTATTTTTATTATATAATTTTATGAGTAATGCATTTTTATTATATAATTTTATTATGTATTGAATACTCCCCTTTTAGAATTATTTAGTATTTATATAATGTTCCGTTTTTGTCTTATTTATTTAGTGTGTAAGTAGGGCTTTAGTGGAGAATCATTGAGCCTATCAGATTTATGTTTTGGCTGTGACGTTTTTGATTGCCTTCCCTTTTGGGACTATTTAAGCATGAGTCACTGCCATGTATCCCTACACCCCTGAAGAAGTCCATACCTTGGATGAAACGCGTAGGGTTTTCTATATGCGCTTGGACCTTGTGTTAGCAGTCAGTACCTCTGACGGACTCTTTGCTGTGATACCAGCTACCTTACCTGAGTGCTCTCCTGCTTGTATATCTTCCGCTGTGCTGATCTTCACGGAGCCAGATGGTCCTCCCCTTGCTGTTGGAGATTGAGGGAGCTGGTTCGTGACGTCAGACGCCGATCGAATGCGGAAGTGGAGAGCGAGGAACAGCTGATTGGAGTCTTGTACACAGCGTCTGAACCCAGAGTGGTTGAATTGCTTTTATTTACCTTGGAGCATGTGAATGTGTTGGAGCCTCCTTGCTCGCTTATATGTTATAATTAAATTGTGTTGCACCATTTCTTTTTCTTTTTTTCTTTACATATGGTGCCCATTTGAGATTCCTTGTGTTATTTCCACCTTGGAGAGGAAGTTTTTGCACTTTGTGTCCTCCCCCCAGAAGTTACTTTGAGAGATTGTTAAATCTCTCACACCAGCTGCATCTCCTCTTGGTGATATTTATTTGTTTCTATTTATATATATATGTATATTTAAGGTTTGCGCTTACTTTCCTTGCACCAAGATAAGATCTTGTTTGCCTTTGCAGCTACTGCATGACTTTGGGCACTATTGCTAAGCCTGCTATCTACAAGCACTCCTAGATCCTTCTCCATCAAGGATTCTCCCAATATATCTCCATTTAATGTGTAAGTCGCCTGTTTATATGTATCCCAAATGCATAACCTTACATTTATCTGTATTAAACCTCATCTGCCATTTACCTGCCCACGTTTCCAGTCTCTCAAAGTCCTTCTGGAGAGAAATTACATCCTGCTCTGATTCTACTACCTTACACAATTTAGTATCATCAGCAAAGATGGAGACTTTGCTCTTGATGCCAACCTCAAGGTCATTAATAAACAAGTTAAAAAGCAGGGGTCCCTGTACCGATCCCTGGTGTACTCCACTCACGACTTTAGCCCAACCTGAAAAAGTTCCATTTATGACAACCCTCTGTTGTCTGTCCTTCAACAAGTTTTCAATCCAGGTGCATACATTATTATTGAGTCCAATTTGCCATTCATTATTACTGATTCCAATTTGCCATACATTATTACTGAATCCAATTTGCCATACATTATTACTGAGTCCAATTTGCCATACATTATTACTGAGTCCAATTTGCTTTATTTTGTACACCAACCTCTTGTGTGGAATCGTATCTAAAGCCTTTGCAATATCTAAGTAGACCACATCAACTGCATTACCCTGGTCTAAATTCCTACTTACCTCCTCAAAGAAACAAATAAGGTTAGTTTGGCATAATCTATCCTTCATAAATCCATGCTGACTATTACAAATGATTTTGTTTTCCATTAGGTATTCCTGAATTTTATCCCGTATTAAACCTTCAAGTAGTTTCCCCACTATTGAAGTCAGGCTTACAGGTCTTTAATTCCCCGGTTGTGATTTAGCTCCCTTTTTAAATATAGGCACCACATCTGCTTTACGCCAATCGTGTGGTACTGAGCCTGTGGAAATGAGTCCTTGAATATTAAATGTAATAGTTTGGCTATTACTGAACGTAACTCCTTGACAACTCTTGGATGTATACCATCTGGGCCAGGTGCCTTATTTACTTTCATTTTTTCAAGCGTATGAACTTCTTCCGCAGTTAACCAATTGTTCATTAATATGGAGGTTGTGGCTTCCTCCTTCGGTACTACTATTGAAATGGATTCTTCCCTGGTAAACACAGAGGCAAACAATTTGTTTAATACCTCTCCTTTTTCCTTATCTCCAATAATCTGTCTGCCCATCTCACACTGAAAGGGTCTGTAGCCATGTGTAAAAATGGTGTACATATCTTTCTCATGCTGGCAGTAATCCTGGTAAGTATGCAGGGTTACCAGTAACGATCATGGAGGTTTGCCCTCAAACCCTGGTGAAGTGTCATATGTAACAAAGGAAGTGACAACATGCTTTGTGTCCACTGTTAGTGACACAAAGAGTGGGTCTGTTTCTGGAGTCTATATAAGACACAGAACTGCCTAAAGTTAGGAGCATGTTCTTAGTTGTTAACAAGGAGAGTTCAAGGTGAAGTGTCTGCAGCAGTTCAAGTCTGCCTGTCAGATACTTCAGTACAAGGTGATTGCACACTGTGACCAGGGACCTGGCACAGCTGGTGGATCTCCCTTAGGGGAGAGGTGGAGACAACTCTATTAAAAGAGGAGGAACCTTCTGAATGGAGTACCTCATGAAAATGCTGGGCTAAGTGACGACCGCGATGAGGGGCAGTCTGCCTATGGAGATGACATTAAAGATGCCCTGGTTCAAAAGATCCCTCCTGTGTGAGTGTGGAGTTATTCCCCAGGAGGAAGCACCAAGAAGGAGTTCCCCATCAGATACTTCCCCCTGCTGCCGCAGAGATCCTGATGGGGTGGAGGCGCTGCATCGAATGTGAGTAGGACTCAGAACGCTACCTCAGACGCCTATCATGGTGATACTTCCCCATACTAACCCAGAGGTAGACCCAGGAGTCCTGTTGCCAGCAGGTGCACCACATATCACACATCAAAGGTGGCAAATCTCTGCAGCGAAACAGTAGACTCATCAGTGAAGATGCAATCCTGGAAAGTTTCTCCACTGTCGATCCATGCCTGGACCTGCACCACTCTCTTGATTTTTTTAACGTCCCTTATCATGGGGTACGCTCTGTAATGACAAGGAATAAATAATTTTAGAGGTACAGTACAGTTTCTTAAACAACACTTTTACCTCCTGTACTGTCCAGTACTAACCTCACACGTCCATATTTCCATCCAATTCTGCGTCTCATCTTCCTTATGCTGGTCTCGGATACAGTGAGATTGTGATTTTGCTGCAGAGTGTATTTGACCCTTAATGTACTCTTCTCATCATTCTCCTCACTTATTTTGTCGAACAGAAGAGTTGTCTCCCTACAATGTACAGAAAAACAACAATACGGTAAGTTACAGTGCAGTAGGCCACAAGCATATATACTGTTGTTATATAAATATACCGAAATAACTATAAAATTAGATACATTAGATCTACACAATATATTGTTCTATTAATATGCAGCAATATATATACTGTTGTTATATAAATATATCGAAATAACTATAAAATAAGATACATTAGATCTACACAATATATTGTTCTATTAATATGCAGCAATATAAACAATATATATACTGTTGTTATATAAATATACCGAAATAACTATAAAATTAGATACATTAGATCTACACAATATATTGTTCTATTAATATGCAGCAATATAAACAATGATAGATATACTGTATTATTTGGTTATATAAATATACTTACGCGTTAGTTGCTGTTGGTGTCCTCGTGCGTTGTCTGTTTTTTCCGTGTGCATGATAGCACACAGTGGTTGATGGCACAACGAGGCCAGAAGCAGCTAACCAGCGTTGGATATCTGCAATTCGGTGTCCGCTCGTGTACATCTCCTTAATTCTCATGCTGAGATCCTTTGAAATCTTTTTAACAGGCATTGCTGCGAGTAGAAAGAAATACAAACACAAGAATGTATATTCGATGTTTAGTCGATGTGTATTCAATGTGCAGTGAATCCACAAAATGGATGGTGTATTTATACGTTAATGACTCACATTTGCGTACGCCCACTTTCAACACCTGTACCTCGTCGCCATGCATAAAAGGTTACACACTTTGCATACAGTAGCCCACCACTCGATGATCTTTATCTGAACTTGCCCTTGTCCAGATACTGCATTGTGCCATCTGCTTCCATGGATCAACCCCGATTCTACGGACGCAGGAAGCCACTCGCCTCTGCCGTGCCTATCACACAGAAAAAGCGAAAGGCGGCAGCCGTTTCCAAGCCAAGGCCAAAGCAACAGGCTAAGGCTAATAAAGAAAACCTTCTGCTGACCCCAAAGGCTAAGGGTTTTAATAGACGTAAGCCTTATTATGTCAAGAAGAAATACGGTGATGTACACTCAACGCAAAACAAATGGCAGGCAACCCATCGAACCCGCAGGCCACTTCCTCGTTTATGCTTCGACAATTCTGCCGCCGCTCTTCCGGAAATCTTCAGCCCGTCTTCTCCAATACTTGTCCTCGACGCTGCCGCCGCCCTCCCGGAAACCCACACGCCATCTTCGCCACTGCTCTTCGACGACGCTGCCGCTAGGTCACTTTCTCCATTGCGCTTAGACAACTCTGCCGCTTCTCGCCCGGAAACCCAGAGGTCACTTTCTCCATCCCTCTTCGACGACGCTGCCGCTTCTCCTCTCCCGGAAATCCACAGGTCACCTCCTCCATCCTGCCGCTTCTCTCCATGGAACCCCCATCTCATCCTCCGTAGCACCCATCCACCCAGATGTCCACAGCATGCCATGCACAAGAACCAGCTCGTTAGACCGGATGCTGAATGGGATAAGTGTGGATATCCCCGGGAACCCTATTGTGCTGGCAAAGATAGATCTGCTTCTGGAGACCATGCTAAATATGGATCAACGGATGCAGAAGATTGATCAACGGATGGAGAAGATGGATCAACGGATGGAGAAGATGGATCGACGGATGGAGAAGATAGAGACTGACATAGCGGGGATACATAATTTGCTCGGTGTTCATGTCCCTGTATCCCCGACACCGGAGCAGGAGGGTGGCATGGATGTGATGAATGGGACCTTCGACCACCTTCCATCAGCAAGCGCACCCCCTCCACCAGAAGATTTTGTGTACATGTATGCCGTTGAGGAGGAGGATAACATGACAACCCCGTCAAGACCACGTCAGGAGACAACACGGCGACCAAGACAGGAGGAAAGCTTCCTCCCAGACAACCTACCCTCGCCCGCCGCCACAAGCACACCCGGTCACAGAAGAACACCCGCTTCCAGAACCCAACCTACATACGCTTGCATCGATACGGTGCCCGACATCATCCTGCGCGATCTGCCACCGGCACTCAGGGAGAAGTATAGGGTGATGAGTGCTGGTGTACCCCACAAGTATGCCTTGTTAATTTTTAAGCACCACGTGTCCTACTTGGTGTACTGCAAGTGGGCCTACAAAGTGAACTACGAAGGAAATCGCGAAAAAAAGGCGCTTCCTGACAATTTAAGAAAGACTATTCTAGAGGAATTGCGGCGCTTTTTTTCAATTACAGATCCTTTAATGAAAGGCGTTCGAGACTGCATTAATGGCATTTTGCGCCAAACAAGGCATCGGCCCTGGAAGGACAATCTGGTGGGGTACACATTTGCGTGATTGTTCAACTGTTGTTTATTTTTTGTAAATGTTTTGTTCCAGTCCCCGAGGGCCACAAACAGGCCCGGTTTTCAAGGTTGTCCTGAAAACCGGGCCTGTTTGCTGCCCTCGAGGACTGGAGTTGTGCAGGCCTGACTGACTGTTCTGCACACCATCCTACTGTAAATGTTTTGACTTGCTGTTCTTTAATAAAGGAGATGTTGCGTTTTGTATATTTTATGAATAAAGAATTGTTTTTAATACAGGTAACACCATACTGTTGCAATGTACATGTTTTGACTTGCTGTACTTAAATAAAGGAGATGTTGTTGTGTGTTTTAACTTGTATTAATAAAGAAATGTTTTAACTTACTGTACACACAGGACCTGCACAATTCCAGTCCCCGAGGGCCACAAACAGGCCCGGTTTTCAAGGTTGTCCTGAAAACCGGGCCTGTTTGTGGCCCTCGAGGACTGGAGTTGTGCAGGCCTGACTGACTGTTCTGCACACCATCCTACTGTAAATGTTTTGACTTGCTGTTCTTTAATAAAGGAGATGTTGCGTGTTGTATATTTTATGAATAAAGAATTGTTTTTAATAACAACATGTGACTGTAAACCATACTGACTGACTGTAAATGTTTTTACTTTCTGTACATAAATGTTTTCACTAGCAGTAAACTATACACCTGTTGATGTTTTGAATTGCTGTGCACTTAAAATGGTTTTACATTGTACAGTATTTGTAAATAAATGTTTTTGTACTTACTCCACCAATAAAAGAAAATGTTGATTTGTTTTAAATTATTCCATTGTCTCCTTTTATACTGTAACAAAATACAGTGTTTCTAGAATGTACAGTACTGTCCAGGCATACTGTAGGCATGCTCCGTACTGTACATCACAGGAGTATTAAAACAATACTGTACATGCTTAGCCTGCCCAAGTGTCACCACCTAGTGCGCTGGCTATATCGGAGAGGTCAGTTGTCTTTTCTCAGTTAGAGTGTTTCGGAGCCTTCTAAAGGAAGCACAACACTCTGACTACTCTCCTATTTGTCATGGTTCCGAGTACAAGACACATACTTTGTGGTCTTGAAATAGCTGTTTTGCTAAACATAACAGACCTCTAGGTTCATTTACCTTTGAACCTGTTGGTCTGGTACATATGTGTGTGTATATATCCGTATACTAGCATTAGCTGGCTCAACAAATATACTATATTATTCTGAGCACACACACTATATTAAGCTATACTCTCCATTTAGGTGTAGTCCTCAAACTATATAGAACTGTATTGGTACACTGGCGACACACTTTATCGCAGTGCGGCCAGATCCGCAAGCCGGGAGATTTCCCGGCTTGCTAGTGGCCGCCCCTCGGCGTGCCGCGCGTCATAGACGCGCGGTCACGCGTCTTCGGGAGCCTGCGCCCCCTGCACGCGCGTCCAGGGCTCCCCGAGGTAGCCCTGGTGTCCCGCGATCGCGGGACAGCGGCAGGGGGTTCCGGGGGACCCGGCGGACCCGGCAGCGGTAGGGAGAGCGCCCCGATCGGAGGGCGCTCTTCCGCTGCTTCGGCGCGCGCCCGTCACACTCGGGCGCGCGCCAGGCTACTGCTGCGGCACAGAACGGGCAAATGCTCGAATAAACTGTGCCGCAGCAGTATAACTACCACTGTTAGTATAATCATATAGCAGTGGGACATACTAAAATAGTTATTCCTAGCAGACACTGTTAGTTTGAACTAGGCATACAGTTACCTCCTCCGTTTTTAATTTATTTTAATCACTTTGGTTCACGTTTGTTTTTTGCTGCAATAAATATATTTTAATCATTTATTAATAAATAGTAATTTTTAATATAGGTATAGGTGTTCTCTTGTGCGGCTATTAGGGAGCTTTCTTTCTTTTCTTTGCTTATCATTAACCCCATCCCTGCCAGCACCACCTCCGCACTCTTATTGCAGTTTTTTGTTCCGTCACCACACATTCACAATTTATTGGTTCCCCATATCCCCATTGGTGTAGTGCAAGGCGCACAACTTGACCTTTTTAGGCCATTCTATCTTCCTCTAGATAGTATTGAAGCCTGACTTCAATAGTAGGGAAACTACTTGAAGGTTTAATACGGGATAATATTCAGGAATACCTAATGGAAAACAAAATTATTAGTAATAGTCAGCATGGATTTATGAAAGATAGATCTTGCCAAACTAACCTTATTTGTTTCTTTGAGGAGGTAAGTAGGAATTTAGACCAGGGTAATGCAGTTGATGTGGTCTACTTAGATTTTGCAAAGGCTTTTCATACGGTTTCACACAAGAGGTTGATGTACAAAATAAAGAAAATTGGACTCGGTAATAATATATGCACCTGGATTGAAAACTGGTTAAAGGACAGACAACAGATGGTTGTCATAAATGGAACTTTTTCAGGTTGGGCTAAAGTCGTGAGTGGAGTACCTCAGGGATCGGTACTGGGACCCCTGCTTTTTAACTTGTTTATTAATGACCTTGAGGTTGGGATCGAGAGCAAAGTCTCCATCTTTGCTGATGATACTAAATTGTGTAATGTAATAGAATCAGAGCAGGATGTAATTTCTCTTCAGAAGGACTTGGAGAGACTGGAAACGTGGGCAGGTAAATGGCAAATGAGGTTTAATACAGATAAATGTAAGGTTATGCATTTGGGATGCAAGAATAAAAAGGCGACTTACAAATTAAATGGAGTTATATTGGGGGAATCCTTGATGGAGAAGGATTTAGAATTGCTTGTAGACAGCAGGCTTAGCAATAATGCCCAAAGTCATGCAGTAGCTGCAAAGGCAAACAAGATCTTATCTTGCATCAAACGGGCAATGGATGGAAGGGAAGTAAACATAATTATGCCCCTTTACAAAGCACTAGTAAGACCACACCTTGAATATGGAGTACAATTTTGGGCACCAATCCTAAGAAAAGACATTATGGAACTAGAGAGAGTGCAGAGAAGAGGTGTTCTCTTGTGCGGCTATTAGGGAGCTTTCTTTCTTTTCTTTGCTTTTCAATACTATCTACACTATTCTACACTATCTACTCCACAAACACGGCTTACGGACCTCGACCATTCTATAATCTCAAACCCTGGACCATAGGCAAGTTTTATTTATTTATTTATAAAATATTTTACCAGGAAGTAATACATTGAGAGTTACCTCTCGTTTTCAAGTATGTCCTGGGCACAGAGTAAAACAAATAATACATGGTTACAAGTACAGTTACATAAATGAACAGGGTATACCATCTACTCTCTCCACTCTCCTGCCCTGACCCAGCTTCATGTCCTCGACTCTACAATCTGGACCTATCCCCGCGGCTTAGGGCGGTGATTATATATCTTCCCCACCTCAGCCCCGCGGTCCAGTCCAGGTTGTAGTGAGCATCCGTGTCAGTATGGCCTTGTGATGGGGGGTGGGGGAGTAAGTAAGGGCCATTGAAGGGGAGAGGATTAGGTAAGAGCCTTGGAGAAGGGGAGAAGGGGAGAGTAGGTATGGGCCTGGGGGGGAGAGTAGGTTGTTGGAGCCCAGATGAGGGCAAGGGACCACGTGGGCCTACCTGCAGCCAAATGAGCTCTGAGCCCTCTAGGTCGAACAGAACCGGAGTTGTGGCTTCCAGGTTTCTGCTCATTCTGACTTCAAAGCTTTCTCCGCCATTGCGCTCAATGGTAGGACCCTCTTCGCCGGCGTGACCCTTTCTCGCCGCCATTACTGCTCGGACCCTGTTGGGGTCAAGTGAGGGGGTTCCAAACATCTAGGGGCAAAATTTTATTTCTAGGTGCCCTAGAACAGAAGTTCCCACGCCAATTGACATAGTTCCCACGCCAATTGCCGTAGTTCCTACGCCAATTGCGCGACCAGGCAGTAAAAAAACAGTGCAGCAAGCCTCTACATTTGTTACACTGGCAAAGGAGCAAATGGAAACAATGTGAGGCAATTCAACATGGTCTTTTATTGGTGGAGTCAGTACAAAAACATTTATTTACAAATACTGTACAATGTTGAAACATTTAAAGTGCACAGCAATTCTAACCATCAACACATAATAATACATTCTGCAGCCTTTATTAAATTCTTCTGCCACAAAACATTTTTGTTGCATGGGGCAAAGGGAGTTAAAGTGACTTGCTTTTTATGTACTGTATTTGGGGGTTGTCTTTGGGGGTTTATTCATCAAATTATTATGATGAACTGCCTTTTGAAATGACACTGCTGTTAACTATTTCAGCCACACACCTCCAGAGTTTTTAATCCCTCCCTAGCCAAGCATATTGCCATTGTGTTCTTAATCCGCCCATAGCCGAGCTACAGCACAAACACTCAGTACGCCTGCGTCTAATCACACCATCCCCCTCCCCCAACCCTTAGAGGCCTGTTGTTTGAACGGTAATGCTTTGGAAAATCAACATGTTCTTTTATTGGTGGAGTCAGTACAAAAACATTTATTTACAATGTTGAAACATTTAAAGTGCACAGCAATTCTAACCATCAACACACAATAATACATTCTGCAGCTTTTATTAAATTCTTCTGCCACAAAACATTTTTGGTTCATGGGGCACAGGGAGTTAAAGTGACTTGCTTTTTATGTACTATATTTGGGGATTGTCTTTGGGGGTTTATTCATCAAATTATTATGATGAATTGCCTTTTGAAATGACACTGCTGTTAACTATTTCAGCCACACACCTCCAGAGTTTTTAATCCCTCCCTAGCCAAGCGTCAATCGGCTGAGTCACCCTAGCCTACCATCCCCCTCTCTCCACTGGGTCGTTGATCTTCTGCATATTGCCATTGTGTTCTTAATCTGCCCAAAGCCGAGTTACAAACACTCAGCACGACTGCGTCTAATCCCACAATCCCCCTCCCCAACCCTTAGAGGCCTGTTGTTTGAACGGTAATGCTTTGGAAAATCAATCCCCTCTCGAATTTGAATTGTAAATCTGATGTGCACAGCACTGTGAGAATTGAGAGTACACTGATACAGTATTTCATCAGGGTGTGAAAATGTTTACAGTCACATGTTTTTAATACAATACAGTACATTCTTTAATATCTTTAAAATAAAAATATATAAATCCTGTACAGTATATACAGTAAGTATAATGTAACATAACCCGTTCTGTGGGTCTGAGCGGGTTGAAATTTACCTGGTCCTCATGCGAAAGGACCCTTGCCATAGTGGCAAAATATCAGCCTTGCACGACCCCTGGAACCGGAGGTACCAAAAGACAGTTTAAAAGCACATTACCAAAGTGGCTTTTTTTCTGCCATGCAAGTAAATGGCAGAAACCTGAACTTTAACATCACCCTGACTCCGTTCTGTTGCCACGAGAGGGTCGCAATTTGCCATGCAATCCTGCCGCAACTAGGACTACATGGTCACCGAATCTGAGCCATCTATGTCGAACAGAACCGGAGTTGTGGGTTCCAGGTTTCTGCTTATTCTGACTTAGTCAGTTCAAAGCTTTCTCCGCCATTGCGCTCAATGGTAGGACCCTCCTCGCCGGCGCGACCCTTTCTCGTCGCCATTACTGCTCAGACCCTGTTGGGGTCAAGTGAGGGGGTTCCTAACATCTAGGGGCAAAATGAATTTTATTTCTAGGTGCCCTAGAACAGAAGTTCCCACGCCAATTGCCGTAGTTCCTACGCCAATTGCGCGACCAGGCAGTTTAAAAACAGTGCAGCAAGCCTCTACATTTGTTACACTGGCAAAGGAGCAAATGGAAACAATGTGAGGCAATTCAACATGTTCTTTTATTGGTGGAGTCAGTACAAAAACATTTATTTACAATGTTGAAACATTTAAAGTTCACAGCAATTCTAACCATCAACACACAATAATACATTCTGCAGCCTTTATTCAATTTTTCTGCCACAAAACATTTTTGGTGCATGGGGCACAGGGAGTTACAGTAACTTGCTTTTAATGTACTGTATTTGGGGGTTGTCTTTGGGGGTTTATTCATCAAATTATTATGATGAACTGCCTTTTGAAATGACACTTCTGTTAACTATTTCAGCCACACACCTCCAGAGTTTTTAATCCCTCCCTAGCCAAGCGTCAATCGACTGAGTCACCATAGCCTACCATCCCCCTCTCTCCACTGGGTCGTTGATCTTCTGCATATTGCAAATGTGTTCTTAATCCGCCCATAGCCGAGCTACCAACACTCAGCACGCCTGCGTCTAATCACACCATCCCCCTCCCCAACCCTTAGAGGGCTGTTGTTTGAACGGTAATGCTTTGGAAAATCAATCCCCTCTCGAATTTGAAATGTAAATCTGATGTGCACAGCACTGTGAGAATTGAGAGTACACTGATACAGTATTTCATCAGGGTGTGAAAATATTTGTCAGTCACTATGGTTTACAGTCACATGTTTTTAATACAATACAGTACATTCTTTAATATCTTTAAAATAAAAAT
The DNA here is from genome assembly GCF_040206685.1 of Ascaphus truei. Lineage (NCBI taxonomy): Eukaryota > Metazoa > Chordata > Amphibia > Anura > Ascaphidae > Ascaphus > Ascaphus truei. Next base: position 2,581,984 of record NC_134489.1, read on the forward strand.
ATATAAATCCTGGTAAAATATTTTATAAATAAATAAATAAATAAAATAATTCATTGGTGCACTGTAGGGGTGGCTGTCAATGATTATGATTCGCAGGAAAGTGAATAAATATTTATTTTATTTTATCAGGAACCAAAAAATACAAATATAAAAATAATAAGGAATAATACATACAGTAATGCAGTCTTTATTAAGTTATTTTGGCAGCTTGAAATTGGATACCATTTGGAAAACCTTTGTAAAACATGGGGAAACATGAGTAATGCACATTTATAAGAATATTATTTAATACTACAGTATACAGTATAGTACTGTAATGTACTGTATAATATACTGTACAGTATATACTGTATAGTAAAATTATTTTTTCTTTAGTCTTTTTGTTTTCCTTTTTCTGTCTGCAGTACAGTAGTTCATTGAGAGTGGAGAGGTTTTGTGTACATCATTGCTGCTGTTTATATACTGTACATTTGACTGTACAAGCAGATTTGACTGGACACAACACCCCAATCTCCCTAGGCCACCGTTTTTCCTGGAACGACAAGAAAACCAAAAATGAGTGCAGTTACTGTACTGTATTATGGCAGAACTACTGTAGGTGGCTGGTGCAGCTTTCTCTGGAAACAAAAAAAATGGGGTAGTTAGTAGGCAGTTACTGTAGTACTGTCAAACTAGTGTACTGTATACTGTACTGGAACTACTGTATACTCTGACTACTGTTAAATTCTATGTACTGTAACCTGATGGCTGGTGCTGCTCGCTCTGTATAGAAAAACTAACTACTGTATACTCTTACTATCTGGAAAGAAAAAATCTGTGCCATACTTACCTGTAACATACTGTACTTACAATACTACAGCACAGTACTACTTTCCTGATGCTTGCCCATTACGCGCGATGACAATGGGCAACACAGTGGCAATATGGTCTATATATTTATTGCAGCGTTCCACGGTGAGTACATCGGTCCAAAAACTCAGTATGCCTTTCAACAACTCGTCCTTTTTGGAGGGTTTCACCACTTTCCGGATATGGTCCTTCAGCTGATGCCAGACCATTTCGATCGGATTGAAGTCTGGCGACCTGTCATTGGAAAGAAAGGACAATTGGTTTAAGAGCTAAAAACAGTGGGGAACAAAAATGGGACAAGGTCTACTGCACTTACTCCGCTGGCGTCTTCACCCAGTTGATGCCGCGCTCAAGGATATGCGCCGTTGACGCAGTGTGCTTGGAATCGTTGTCCTGGTAGAAGCAGTGACCATTGGAGAAGTCGCGTGTGATGTATTGCACTATCTCGGGCACAATGTTGTCTTGGAAGAAAGCTTTATTCATGATTCCTATAGCAAGAAAAGAAAAGTGCTCAAAAAACTGCACAATAGTACAGTACTGTGCATACGGTAAGGCAACACTAGTCAAGTATAGTGCATTAGGCGACATTATATTTGATAAATTTTACCTTCAAAGATGACAATGCATCCCGGTCCACGCCTAGAGATGGCACCCCACACATGCAGCTTCACAGGGTGTTTTGGCCGTGGCTTCAAAGATAAGCGGCCTTTCTTGTGGAACGCAAATCGTGCAAATCTCTCCAGCGACACAGTAGAGTCATCAGTGAAGATGCAATCCTGGAAAGTCTCCCCGCTGTCGATCCATACCTGGGCCTGGAGCACTCTTTTAATTTTGTTTGCGTCCCGTATCATGGGGTACACTCTGTAATGACAAGGAATAAAAAATTTTTTTGCGGCACAGTGCATTACAGTTTGCTAAACAACACTTTTACCTCCTTTACTGTCCAGTACTAACCTCACACGTCCATATTTCCATCCAATGCTGCGTCTCATCTTCTTTATGCTGCTCTCGGATACAGTCAGATTGTGCTTTTCCTGCAGAGTGTTTTTAACCCTTAATGCACTCCTCTCATCATTCTCCTCACTTATTTTGTCCACCAGAACAGTTGTCTCCCTACAATGATGATCAAAAAGATAAAGAAAAGCTCCCTATACGCCGCACTAGAGATCACCTAAATCTATGTTAAAACTTAATATTTATTAATAAACAATTAAAATGTGTTTACTGCAGCAATAATGTGAACCAAAGTGATTAAAATGATTGAAATAAAAACGGAGAGGTTAGCTGTATACCTAATAGAAACTGACAGTGTAGATCAAAACCACTATTGTCAATTAGAGTGTCCCACAACTATATAATTATACTAGAGGTGGTAGTGGTTTGGCTACAATACTGTGTCATATGAAAACTACTCCTAGATGGTAGTGATGGGTGTAACCTGAATAGATGTGTACGCTCGGTTTGCCAGGTAAATACTGTAGTGAATCAGGTATACATACACATTTGTGCCAGACCGTCAGGTTCAAAATCTAGTGAGCCTGTGGGTCTGTCATGGTGAACAATAGCAGTTGATGCAAGATCACAAAGTATGTGTCTTGTACTGTGAACCATGAACCATGCAATGATTAAGGAGTAGTCAGAGTGTTGTGCTTCCTAATGAAGTCTCCGAAACACTCTGAGAGGAATTAGGCAACAGACCTCTCCGATATGGCCAGCGTACTAGGTGGTAACGCTTAGCTCGCCCTACATATGTTTCACCTGTAGTGGCTACATCACACAGGTTATAATATTTAGGTTTCCCTCCTTTCACATCAGTATAGTGCAAGGTGCACACCTTATGACCTTTTGGTCATTCCACCCCCCCTTTGTATAGTCTCCCTACAATGTAAAGAAATTATATTGTTTTATTAATATGCAGCAATATAAAATGTATATAAATGTAATGTTGTAATATACATTAAATATAAATAGACAAAATATATATACTGTTGTACTATAAATATAAATAGACAAAATAAATATACTGTTGTAATATAAATATAAATATACAGTACATCCTATTCAGTATACTGTATACCGTTGTAAGATTAATTGAAATATACAAAAAATGTATACTGCTGTACTATAAATATAAATAGACAAAATATATATACTGTTGTACAATAAATATAAATAGACAAAATAAATATACTGTTGTAATATAAATATAAATATACAGTACATCCTATTCAGTATATACCGTTGTAAGATTAATTGAAATATACAAAAAATGTATACTGCTGTACTATAAATATAAATAGACAAAATATATATACTGTTGTACTATAAATATAAATAGACAAAATAAATATATTGTTGTAATATAAATATAAATATACAGTACATCCTATTCAGTATATACCGTTGTAAGATTAATTGAAATATACAAAAAATGTATACTGCTGTACTATAAATATAAATAGACAAACTACTGTACAGTATGTTGTAATATAAATCAACAGAAATAACAACAGTATTACAGTACATACAGAACTGTACTGTAGATGTACAGTACAGTTTTCTATATTTTTTTTTAGTTAAGTTTTATAAATATACTTACGCGTTAGTTACCCTTGGTGCCTTTTTCCGGTCTCTGTTTTTTCCTTGTGCATGATAGCTCACGGTGGTTAATGGCACAGCGAGGCCAGAAGTAGCTTACCAGCTTTGGATAGCAGCAATTTGGTGTCCGCTCCTGTACATCTCCTTAATTCGCATGCTGAGATCCTTTGAAATCTTTTTAACAGGCATTGCTGCGAGTAGAAAGAAATACAAACACAAGAATGTATATTCGATGTTTAGTCGATGTGTATTCTATGTGCAGTCAATACACAAAATGGATGGTGTATTTATACGGTAATGACTCACACGCCCACTTTCAATACCTGTACCTGGCCGCCATGCATAAAAGGTCACACACTTTGCATAGGCCACCACTCCATGATCTTTATCTGAACTTGCCCTTGTCCAGATACTGTACTGCATTGTGCCACCTGCTTCCATGGAGCATCCCCGTTTCTATGGACGCAAGAACCCACTCACCTCTGCTGTGCCTGTCATGCTGAAAAAGCGAAAGGCGGTTGCTGTTTCCATGCCAAGGCAAAAGCGACAGGATAAGGCAAATAAAGAAAACCTTCTGCTGACCCCAAAGGCATGGGCATCCGCAGGGGGGGGCAAGGGGGGGCGCTTGCCCCCCCCCTGGATCCTGGGCCGCCAACAGCGGGGAACAGAGGGCACTGGCGTGACAGGATTTATCGCGCTCTTCTGCAAAAAAAAAAAAAAAACCTCCCTTGTCTCCTGATTGGCTGGCGCGTGTTGGCACGCTGCCAGGATTTTTTTTTTGGCCCTCGCAAGCCCTATCTCAGCGGTGCGCAAAACTGGGGGGCGCAGCCTGTGCGGCGAAACCTGGGGGCAGAGCAGAGCAGTGGCGGGCAGAAACTCCGTGGTGCTGCTGCTGCTGCTGCTGTTTCCCTGTGCTTGCAGAGGGGGCGGGGTGTCCCTCTGCACACAGACACAAGCCCTCCTCTTCCTGTCTTTACACCTCCAGACCAGTGTTCAACAGCGTGGGGAACCGAGCATGCAGTACAGGTGTGTGTGTGTGTGTATAGTGATGTGTGTGTGTGTGTGGTGATGTGTGTGTGTATAGTGGTGTGTATAGTGATGTGTGTGTGTATAGTGGTGTGTGTGTGTGTGTATATGCATAGTGATGTGTGTGTGTGTGTGTGTGTGTGTATATATATATATATATATATATATATATATATATGTATAGTGATGTGTGTGTGTGTATATATATGTATAGTGATGTGTGTGTGTATATATATGTATAATGATGAGTGTGTGTGTATATATATGTATAGTGATGTGTGTGTGTATATATATGTATAATGATGAGTGTGTGTGTATATATATGTATAGTGATGTGTGTGTGTATATATATGTATAATGATGAGTGTGTGTGTATATATATGTATAATGATGAGTGTGTGTATGTAACGAGTATTCCACCCCACCCAATCGCATATATAGTGTGGGTGAGTAGAACATGCAGTGTTACCGGTGTGGTGCATTACCTGTTGGCTCGCAGGAGGGCTGAGCTTCCGCCACGGGGAACCTGGGGCAATTATACTAGGGGTAACCACTTACTCAATAGGTGCAGCGCCTCCACCTGCGATGGCTCCCACCAGAGAGGGAGTGGACCCTCGCAGGACAAACACAATGATCACATACACAATGGGGTATAATAACTAAGGACTTTACTAACATGTAATACGACACATCACATTCATAATATAACCTGTGTCCCTCTCAGGAGGAGACACTAACCATGACGTCTCGCAGGACGATTCCCCAACACTAGGTGATCCCACCCAGTGTCCAAAGAACCCCACCCAATGTCCCGCACTCTTGCAGAGAATCAATGGGTGACTGCGCAGTCACTATTAAGCTAAGGGCCCGGTGGTGCACTTAGAACTGTAGATACCTGCCGAGCACTCCAGTGCTCGGATCAGCAACGCTTCACAAAGGGTCAGACGCGTGATGAATCCGTCTGATCCTATCCTGGCGATATTCTCTGTGACCCTCAACGTGGGTCCGAACTCCGTCACTGGAACCGCAGCATCCGCTGAGTCCCTTTCTAACGATACAGCAACGTGACACACCCTGCACTACAGGCCTGTTACGCCGATGCTCGCCACAAACCGGGACCGGACCGCGGGGCTGAGGTGGGGTTATATAATTACCGACCTGAGTCCACGCAGACTGATCCGGAGTGCGCAGTTCGTAGTCGTACATCGCAGGGTCAGGATTGGAGAAGGCAGCATTGTCGTTATGGAAGCAGGAGTTCGGCAACAGGTAGTCAGGATTTCCCCGCTTCAGCTTAGGAGCGTGAGCGCGGGGGTGGCTTCTGCGCGAGGAGCGGCCTCGGCCCATGACGCCGATCTCAGCAGGAGGAGACAGCAGGCTGGCCGAAGTTCACCGCAGGGCAGCGTCGGGTAGAACCAACGCTTCAGCGCAGAAGTCCAAGGCAGGTCACTGCAAGAGGATCGCAGCAAGCCGCAGGAAAGGAAGGGTAGCCACTGCTAGGAGGGAATGCAGCAGGTACCGGTGCTGGCAACACGCTTCAGCACAGACGTCCCGGGTAGGCCACTGCAGGAGAATAGCAGCAGGCCAGTGCTGGCATCAACGCTTCAGCACAGACGTCCAGGGCAGGCCACTGCAAGGAGATAGCAGCAGGCCGCAGGAAAGGAAGGGTAGCCACTGCTAGGAGGGAATGCAGCAGTACCAGTGCTGGCATCAACGCTTCAGCACAGACGTCAGGATAGGCCACTACAGGAGAATAGCGGCAGGCCACAGGACAGGAAGGGTAGCTACTGCTAGGAGGGAATGCAGCAGTACCAGTGCTGGCATCAACGCTTCAGCACAGACGTCCAGGGTAGGCCACTGCAAGGAGATAGCAGCAGGCCAGTGCTGGCAACAACGCTTCAGCACAGACGTCCAGGACCAGGCCTCTGGATACTCAGGAACTTGGAAGGTAAGAACGCTAGGAGAGAGGCCTGGGGTGGTTTGAGGCAGAGACAGTAACATAGAGGTAGGAATAGTTATGCTCGGCGCTGGTTCAGAGCCAACGCCTAGAATATAAAGGGCGGAGATCCAATCACAGGAGGAGGGTGTGTGAGAATTCCTCCAATGAAGTAGCACAGGTCAGAAGCTGCAATGAGAGGCAGCACCTGTGCCATAGATTGCCAGAGGAAGCCTGCAACTGCACAGGTCTTGCAAGGCAAAAGTCAAAGCCAGTAGTGGATTCCTTACAGTACCCCCCCCTTCAGGTGAGACCTCCGGACGAACAAGATCCATCACAGATTTGGGGGACATGGAATTGTTCCTAAACCTCCTTAGGCGAGAGGTGGCGTTGAAAGCCCATAGTTTGTTGGGATTCCTTACAGTACCCCCACCACTGGGTGAGAAGCCTGGGTGAACAGGACCATTCATAGGTCTGGGAGACATTGAGTTGTTCCTGAAGTGTCTCCGGCGAGAATTAGGTCCACAATCCAGATGTACATTGGCGAGTGTCATGAAAGACAGCGGTGGTACTGCAGTTCTTGGTACATGGACAATGGGACCTGAGGGCTCCGGAATGGGAACATCGGAAGGACAGTAGCCAGGTGTCCGGTGCATAGTAATAGTCCAAGAGTACGGGACACAGGACACAGATTGTCGGACAAAAATGGCAGAGGGACCTTCAGAGAAGGCAATGTCTTTGGTGAAATCAGCACGGAGGAAGTTGCGAGAGTCTTTAGCTTCCAAGGAATTCCGGGTGGTGGTTAGCAAGGGAATGGGGCGGGAGGGTTCACTACATACTATAGCAGCGGTACTTTTGATACCAAGCAGGGTTGCTATCCCAAGCAATTTGCGAGAGTCTGTAGCAGTGTGCATGCAACTCTTGGTCATGGTACTGGCAGTTGAAGAAGAATCCGCTTCCTTTGGTTTGTGATCTTTAGAGAGAATCAAATCCGAAATTGTGGCCTTGGCGAAGGACATAATAAGCATGTCTATACCCATAGTGGACCCATAGAGAACAGGAACGGACGCTTCAGGTAAAGCGACGAGGTCCAGTAAGGGTGTCTTCGTCTTAGGGAGAGGCCAATTGCCATACAGATCGGGCACTTTGGGCACCGCAGAGAGACCTGCGAGTAAGGAGTCTGTTTGAAAGGTGAGAAAACAGATTTCATCCAAAAAACAAGGCAGGCGGTTAAGCGGTGCATCAACCTTAGGGAAAAAAGTCTTGGGGTTAAAGCTGGGTGCCTCCAACACAGAGAAAGAAGACAGAGAACTAGAGCTTGGCTTCGGAGTGGAGGTCCCAGGTACCCAGGTCTCACATGATACTGTGGGAGAAGCAATGCAAATTGTTACTGTTTTAAACATAGGGTTTTTAACATCGGTAGCTCCAGGCACCTTTTTGAGAGGTAACCCTAGTTTTGGGACAGGACAGTCAATAGCAAGTACCCCAAGTATTGTGGAAGACACAGAGAAAAATAAGTCCATTTTAAAGACGGGATCTTCTGAAAAAAGGGAAAGTTCCAAATGCGATACCCCTGAGTTCGTGGTAGTAGACATACAGTCAGTAGTGGATACCCCGAATACTGTGGGCGAGTCAGCGTGAAACAGTATTATTACAGGAATGGGCATCCCAGACTTAAAGTCATTTTTAATCATCCCGGAGGCTGTGGCATGATCCGTGAGAGAAACTGGGGTAAACTCTCCAACAGACACAAGGGACATCTTGCTTGTTACAGAATTGGGTCCCTGAGAATCCCTAGTGAGGGCATCAGACTCCATGGGAGACTTAGTGACAGGGGTTTTGGAACTGATTAAAGGAATTGCAGGTATCACAGATTTAATAGGAGAAATACCTTGCAAAACAGAAATTTTAGTAAAGATGATAGGCATCACAGATAGGACAGACAGAAGTAAGCTAGGCAAGGTTGCTTCTATAACAGAAGATTTGACAGCGGCAAAGCTTAACTCAGCGGCTGCTGGAGAACTTTTAACTACAGTGAGAAGGGACTGCAGATTTACAAAGTCAGGGATAAAGGGAGTCTCAAACTTGAAAGCCTGATCCTTCAAAAAGAAGGGCCCTAACTTTAATGGTACTGAGAGAGCAACAGCAGATACGCTGATCTCAGTAGGGGTCACTTGGAAAGGAGCATAATATGTACTGTTCGCTTTAAACCCTAGGATTTGAGAAAAGGAGAACTCAGACAGTGCAAGTGGGGCAACCACGACTGTGCTGGCCTCTGAAGTGGGTATTTGGGAAAGAGTGTCTGGGACATCAGAAACGACAACAGATTCCACGAAAAGGGGTCTATGCTCAGAAGCAGGGGTCTCAGCTCTCTGAGTGGCAGACGGGGTGAGTGAAATACCTAGGAGTAGGGATTCTGCGAACAGGTTTAGAGAAACAAACGGCTCCAGAATACTTTTTACTGGAGCCAGTATATTTGCCGAGAGTTCAGGGGGCATAACCCCGAGAATTTTAGCCGAGTCAGAGGACAAAAGGGGTTGATCCTCTGAGGCTAAGGAGGTGTCCCTGACTGACGAACTAAAGGGATCTACCAAGGAAGGTTCACAGGGCTGACCTGCAGGGGTTAACATAGGAAAAACCCCAAGGGTTAAATTACTCTGTACCTGAGAATCAGAGAAATAGAAGCTAGTCTCCGAGAGTGGGGTCATAGGGGGTTCTGCCTCTTGCCCTAGGGACCTATCATTAGACTGCGGAATACTAGGGTTAGCAGTAGGAACCTCACAGAGCAGACTAGCAGGGGTTAATACAGAAAAAACCTCGGAAACAGAGCTTAGAATTTTTGGTTTAGGAAAAGAGGGCAAACAGGATTCATTCTCTGGTGCTAGGGAAGACACACTGACCTGGGAACTGCAGGGATTTACAGTAGGGAACGCATAAGCCTGACTAGCAGGGGTTAAGACCGAAATAACCTCAGGGACAGAACTTAGGGAGGTTAACTCAGGATTAGGGAGCGTGGCAGCTTCTTCCTTAGCGGGCAGCGACAGAGAAATGGTTTGACCATTCTTAGGAGAGAGAGGTAACCCCACAGGTTTAGTAACAGGACTGGTAGCACAGAGAATCTGCCAAGCAGCAGCATAGCTGGCAAGGAGGGGATCCTGTTCTATTATGTGAGTGTCTAGTGTTGAGGAAAATACATGGAGTGTATCTTGAGACTGAGCCAACATGAGGAGGGCGCTCTGTTCTACTAGATGAATGTCCAGTGATGAGGCCAGGGCATAGATTGCCTCTTGGGCGTCGGCCAGTTCCAAAGGGTACACGTTATCCCAGGTTAAAGGGGAATCAGGAGAGCGAATACAAGCGGCTAGAGACTGTTTTAAGTTCAGGATGCAGTAAGCCTTAATAAAGAGATCACAACGGCATTGTCTTTGCAAAGGGGTTAAACCTTCATACGTCCACAGTTCATCAACCAGGGGTAGTACTTCACACAAATACTGGCCTTCATAGTGGGACTGATACGCAGGACGGGACATAACTTCAGTTGGAAAATTGCCATCCCCCGCCACGGCGCGGTCCGGTTTTAACGGGCCGAGCATACTGTTACGCCGATGCTCGCCACAAACCGGGACCGGACCGCGGGGCTGAGGTGGGGTTATATAATTACCGACCTGAGTCCACGCAGACTGATCCGGAGTGCGCAGTTCGTAGTCGTACATCGCAGGGTCAGGATTGGAGAAGGCAGCATTGTCGTTATGGAAGCAGGAGTTCGGCAACAGGTAGTCAGGATTTCCCCGCTTCAGCTTAGGAGCGTGAGCGCGGGGGTGGCTTCTGCGCGAGGAGCGGCCTCGGCCCATGACGCCGATCTCAGCAGGAGGAGACAGCAGGCTGGCCGAAGTTCACCGCAGGGCAGCGTCGGGTAGAACCAACGCTTCAGCGCAGAAGTCCAAGGCAGGTCACTGCAAGAGGATCGCAGCAAGCCGCAGGAAAGGAAGGGTAGCCACTGCTAGGAGGGAATGCAGCAGGTACCGGTGCTGGCAACACGCTTCAGCACAGACGTCCCGGGTAGGCCACTGCAGGAGAATAGCAGCAGGCCAGTGCTGGCATCAACGCTTCAGCACAGACGTCCAGGGCAGGCCACTGCAAGGAGATAGCAGCAGGCCGCAGGAAAGGAAGGGTAGCCACTGCTAGGAGGGAATGCAGCAGTACCAGTGCTGGCATCAACGCTTCAGCACAGACGTCAGGATAGGCCACTACAGGAGAATAGCGGCAGGCCACAGGACAGGAAGGGTAGCTACTGCTAGGAGGGAATGCAGCAGTACCAGTGCTGGCATCAACGCTTCAGCACAGACGTCCAGGGTAGGCCACTGCAAGGAGATAGCAGCAGGCCAGTGCTGGCAACAACGCTTCAGCACAGACGTCCAGGACCAGGCCTCTGGATACTCAGGAACTTGGAAGGTAAGAACGCTAGGAGAGAGGCCTGGGGTGGTTTGAGGCAGAGACAGTAACATAGAGGTAGGAATAGTTATGCTCGGCGCTGGTTCAGAGCCAACGCCTAGAATATAAAGGGCGGAGATCCAATCACAGGAGGAGGGTGTGTGAGAATTCCTCCAATGAAGTAGCACAGGTCAGAAGCTGCAATGAGAGGCAGCACCTGTGCCATAGATTGCCAGAGGAAGCCTGCAACTGCACAGGTCTTGCAAGGCAAAAGTCAAAGCCAGTAGTGGATTCCTTACAAGGCCGTCCCTATAGCACAGCATCCTTAAGTGGCTTAAGGGTCACTCTCCTAGGGCCTTCGGGGTTGCCTATCCTATATAGGTAGGTCTTGTACCCACCCTACTCATAATACGGGCCCTGGGCCATGGATCCCCGGACTGGTTACCGCTATGAACCCCCCCCCCAGTTGCCTCGTACTACGCGCAACGCCGCCCTGGGCTATGGCTCCCCGGATTGGTTACCGCTATGAAACCCCCCCAGTGGCCTCGCCACTCGCGACACGGACCCTGGGCTATGGCTCCCCGGACTGGTTACCGCTATGAAACCCCCCAGCTGTCTCGTGCCACTAATTCACAACAGGACCCTGGGCTATGGCTCCCCGGATTGGTTACCGCTATGAAACCCCCCAGCTGTCCCTATCTTCCCTTCTGTTCCCCAGTGGCCAACTAAGGTAAGTGACAGGTTCCCTATCCTGAGGGCTGTCCCTGGCAACACTCACACTACTGGGGGACTCAGGGCTATATTGGGCCAAGGGGGTGCTGGCCTAGTACAGGGAGTCCCTCGCTCCTGTACCCTACCTCCTTCCCTTGACTGCTCCTTCCTCTGACTGACAACGTAGCTGCAAGCCCGCCAAATGTATCCACTTGCTCTCCTGGCAGTCCTGCAGCCCTATTGGCTCCTATGAGGCACCTGGTGCCTCCCTCGCTATGCCTCCTGGGAATTGTAGTCCCAAGGCCCTTACTGTAACATTGGGGCCGCGTGCGCGCCTTCCCTGTGCTTACACTAACCCCTAATGGCCGCCGCAATCTCTCCCTACCTCTCGCGCTACTCTCCTGGCTGGCTCCTACACTCGCGCGATCTTCTGCGCATGCGCGACTATCTCGGGCCGCCGGGGACTCTCTGCGCATGCGCGAACCGGCGCAACATGGCGGCGCCCTGTGCAAGAGCCGCCGGAGATCTCCTGCACTCCGGCGAGCTCCCTCCTCGGCCCCCACCCTCCTGAATGGCCGTCGGGTCTGCCGCTTGCCGCTGGCAGTACCCGACAGCGTCCGTGACCACGGAGGCGCCCGGGGGGGTCGCAGGGGGAAAAAGATGACCTGGCTACACTCTCCCCCTGGTGAAAAACCCAACGCCCTCGCTTGGGGAACGACATAACATGGTACAATTTTACACACTGAAAAATGGCATGGCATACCCCGTACACTTAACAGATCGACTGCAACATCCTCAAAACATGGCACATTTTCACACAATGCAAAATTACATGGCATATCACACCCACTATTACCCGAGGCCAGCTGAGTATCAGCTGCTTGCTGAGACCATTTGTGGGGTGCCCCTAACTGATCAGATGGGGGTACCTCACTTTTGTGTCCGTGAGCCTCCCCGGGGTGAATCTCTCGGAAAGCACACTCTGGCGTAACAGTCACTGCTTCAGTGCTACTTCCTCCCCCTGGTGGAAGGAATAGCGCAGTGTCCTTCACACCAACCTTTACTTGATCATCCATGGCCTGGAAGCAGCAGGCCAGGCGGCCAGGACCTTTCCCTCGGTCCACTACGTGACGAATGGGCCGCTTCTTCTTGGGCGCAAAGGAGGCAACTTCTACCAGCTCCTTTGCCACATAGTCCTCGTCCCTACATACGTGCTCAGCTTCCACTGAGAAGCGAGAACTGGACACTGTCTCTTTACTCAAAGTCTCTGCTTCACCTGGCAGGGGGTAAAGAGTAGACACCTTACCCCAGTGGTGATTCTCGGTGGCCAACAGGTCCTCGGGGACGCTGTCAGTTCCCACCTCGGCTGTCTCGGGACCTGCCTCCTGTACTTCTGGGGCAGTCCACTTGCTGTCCTTAAACTCGGGAGCGTTGGATCCCAGTCCTGGGACCATTTGGGTTAGAGCGCACGGGCTCTCACTCAGATCAGGAACCGTAACTCTGGCCTGTTGCACGGCCACCTCCATCGGAGCCTGTGGGGAGCAAGGGGGTTCCTTACCACTCTGCTGGCTTGCGATGGGTTTCTCTTCTTCTGGAACGATAGGCAGTGGGTACTGGTCCACTCGCACTGCAGGACAGCTATCTTCTAGGGGGGACACCTCCGCCAGGACGCGATGTCGAGTGGAACCCTTCGCCCAGGTGTCCAGACTTAAGAAGCTATCGTGCTCCGCGGTCACCTGGAGGCTCACACCCAACACCCCTGGGGCAGTCAACTCACCCCTGTCGTCGTCAACAGGTACTGATCCCAAGCCTGGGACCGATGGTACCTCTGTAGGCCGGACTGGCCGTGGTAGGGCACACGGGCCCACAGCAGGCTCTGTATGCTGTGATTCCTCTGTCTCCTCTGCTGGTTCGGCATGCTGGGGAACAATAGACTTCAATAACCGCACACCGCAACACTCACAGTAGGACCACCATGTCAATGTCTCTCTAGAACAGTTACAAGTGGGGCTAAAACACTGTATGCCCATTTCTCCTTCCACCTCGATGGTCCTGTAGTCGAGGGATAACCGAGACACTTTGGCTCCCTGAGCGTGGGCTTCTTGCAGGCAGGAGCATATGAAGAGAAGAGAATCTACTCCGGGCGCACGCCAGGCCACATACATATTGGGGTGTATGTCCTGACAGTCTATCTCGGTTTCCTGCTCAGAAAGAAAATATTCCATGTCCACGACAATGCCTTCCTCCTCCTCTTCCTCCTGGTGAATAGAAGGGTCTAATGGCTGTTCACTGTGCTCACTCCCCCTGGTGGAATTTAAAGGAGGGGTGTGCTCTATCACTGAGTGGCTCACATTACGGGGGCGGGGCTCTGGTTTTCCCGCCAGTCCCGGATGGTTTTCTGTAACCTTTTTCTGAGCAGCCTGGCAGTCAGAAGCACGTGTGTCATCTTGAGTTGGCGGGAGCCGCCATTTTAGGTGGGACTCACTGTTAGCATTCCCTGCTGCAGGAGCCTCCATTTTAACTACAGTCCTGTCAACTACACTGCAGCTTTTTGCATAGATCATGAGACAGTCCCCTGGTGAAGACTCGGGGAGTGTTAATACATGGGGAACAGTCTCTAGGCATATGTCATGCGTGGTGAACAGGAGATAGGTAATCCCCCGGCCGTCAGTATCCAGCCTTAAGTCTGTCACCCGGGCAGTGGCCAATTCCGGGCAAGTTCTTACTTGGGCGCGCATAGTGGACAATTGCGTATCATGGGATACTCCGGCCACTACAAACACGCGCCTTGGGGATAATTGCCGCGCTAAGGCCCAGTCATCGACGTCTTGCGGTGACGGCACCGCCATGATGAAAAATATGAATGGGACAATTTGAAAAATTGCAAACAGGGCACCCCAGGTCTCTCTCAGCAGCGCCTCCAAATGTAACGAGTATTCCACCCCACCCAATCGCATATATAGTGTGGGTGAGTAGAACATGCAGTGTTACCGGTGTGGTGCATTACCTGTTGGCTCGCAGGAGGGCTGAGCTTCCGCCACGGGGAACCTGGGGCAATTATACTAGGGGTAACCACTTACTCAATAGGTGCAGCGCCTCCACCTGCGATGGCTCCCACCAGAGAGGGAGTGGACCCTCGCAGGACAAACACAATGATCACATACACAATGGGGTATAATAACTAAGGACTTTACTAACATGTAATACGACACATCACATTCATAATATAACCTGTGTCCCTCTCAGGAGGAGACACTAACCATGACGTCTCGCAGGACGATTCCCCAACACTAGGTGATCCCACCCAGTGTCCAAAGAACCCCACCCAATGTCCCGCACTCTTGCAGAGAATCAATGGGTGACTGCGCAGTCACTATTAAGCTAAGGGCCCGGTGGTGCACTTAGAACTGTAGATACCTGCCGAGCACTCCAGTGCTCGGATCAGCAACGCTTCACAAAGGGTCAGACGCGTGATGAATCCGTCTGATCCTATCCTGGCGATATTCTCTGTGACCCTCAACGTGGGTCCGAACTCCGTCACTGGAACCGCAGCATCCGCTGAGTCCCTTTCTAACGATACAGCAACGTGACACACCCTGCACTACAGGCCGTCCCTATAGCACAGCATCCTTAAGTGGCTTAAGGGTCACTCTCCTAGGGCCTTCGGGGTTGCCTATCCTATATAGGTAGGTCTTGTACCCACCCTACTCATAATACGGGCCCTGGGCCATGGATCCCCGGACTGGTTACCGCTATGAACCCCCCCCCCAGTTGCCTCGTACTACGCGCAACGCCGCCCTGGGCTATGGCTCCCCGGATTGGTTACCGCTATGAAACCCCCCCAGTGGCCTCGCCACTCGCGACACGGACCCTGGGCTATGGCTCCCCGGACTGGTTACCGCTATGAAACCCCCCAGCTGTCTCGTGCCACTAATTCACAACAGGACCCTGGGCTATGGCTCCCCGGATTGGTTACCGCTATGAAACCCCCCAGCTGTCCCTATCTTCCCTTCTGTTCCCCAGTGGCCAACTAAGGTAAGTGACAGGTTCCCTATCCTGAGGGCTGTCCCTGGCAACACTCACACTACTGGGGGACTCAGGGCTATATTGGGCCAAGGGGGTGCTGGCCTAGTACAGGGAGTCCCTCGCTCCTGTACCCTACCTCCTTCCCTTGACTGCTCCTTCCTCTGACTGACAACGTAGCTGCAAGCCCGCCAAATGTATCCACTTGCTCTCCTGGCAGTCCTGCAGCCCTATTGGCTCCTATGAGGCACCTGGTGCCTCCCTCGCTATGCCTCCTGGGAATTGTAGTCCCAAGGCCCTTACTGTAACATTGGGGCCGCGTGCGCGCCTTCCCTGTGCTTACACTAACCCCTAATGGCCGCCGCAATCTCTCCCTACCTCTCGCGCTACTCTCCTGGCTGGCTCCTACACTCGCGCGATCTTCTGCGCATGCGCGACTATCTCGGGCCGCCGGGGACTCTCTGCGCATGCGCGAACCGGCGCAACATGGCGGCGCCCTGTGCAAGAGCCGCCGGAGATCTCCTGCACTCCGGCGAGCTCCCTCCTCGGCCCCCACCCTCCTGAATGGCCGTCGGGTCTGCCGCTTGCCGCTGGCAGTACCCGACAGCGTCCGTGACCACGGAGGCGCCCGGGGGGGTCGCAGGGGGAAAAAGATGACCTGGCTACATGTACATATATGTGTAGCCATGTCTCCTCTGGCTGTCAGCACCCCCCTCCCCTGGTGCGCGATCGCGGGTACCGCCGAGTCCCAAGGCGGCCCCGCAAGCCAATCGCGCGGGTGAGGGCGGTCAGGTCCCGGCTCGGGGGTTGCCGGGGACGCGTGCGGCCGGTTGCCAAGGCCGCACGTGCGTCACAGGGCTCCCAGCGCTCCCGGAGCCGGGCGGTGAGGGCGCCGCCATTGCGCATTAGCTTGCGCATGCGCAGGGATGGCCCAGACTCAGGAGAGCCCCAGATAGCTCGCGCATGCGCAGGGAGGCTGCGAGAGTTAGGGAGAAGTCGCGCGAGTGTAGGGAGAGGCCAGGGAATAGTGAGGCAGCCCCAGATAGCCTGCGCCTGTGCAGGGAAGTGCAACAAAAGCCCGCGAACCCCTAGCCTACCAGGGAAGACTCTGAGCAGGGACTACGAGTCCCATGAGCCTCTGTATTCCCCATGTGACACCAGGGAGCCAATAGGGCTGAAGATCCACAGGCAGGCAAAGGGATACATTTGTGTGGACTGCAGCTACGCAGTTAGTTGGAGCAGCGGAGCTGAAGGGGAAGGAAGGATGCAGGGAGTAAGTGCAGCTCCTGCATCCAGATAGGTACCCACGCTCCAGGTAGGCCCCAACTCCCCACCAGGTTAGTGGGTAATTTCTAAGGGACGGCCCTAGATAGGGAGGTCACCCTTAGGTGTGTAAGGTGCAGGTTTTGCAGTGCCACAGCGGGTAGTGCTGTGCGCACTGGCAAATAGGCACAGGGTGTGTGCAGTGGATTATTGCTGCGGGTATCAAGGTGGCTGTGTACGATTGCCAGCTGTGTGTGTGTCGCTGCATGTGCTGGGCGCAGTGTGTGCAGCGTGTGTGAATGTCTGCAGGCTGACGGTGAGAGCTGTGTGTCTGCTGCAGGCTGTTAGGAGTAGCGAGTAGCTATATGTTAGGGAGGATTAGGGACTTGGGTAGCTAGGGGAGTGGGGCAGGGTATTACTCCACAGACCCTAGGAGATTCCCCCCAAGCCACCCCAGGTTGCGGTTCATCAGGGACAGGCCCTAGGTTAGGGTTCCTGTCACGTTAGGGTTAGTTAGGGATAGACAGGGATAGCGGCGGTTGCTGTTCCCGTGATTCGGTTGCTGTTACCGTGAGACGGTTGTGTTCCCGTGAAGCGGTGGGACCCTCGTTGGGGTTCCTGGAGAAGTACCTGGATAGGATCAGACGGATGCATCGCACGTCTGACCCTTTGAGAAGAGTGTTGCAGGCCCGAGCATCGGAGTGCTCGGAAGGTACCTCTGTATTATATGTGCACCAACAGGCCTATTAATTTAGTGACTGCGCAGTCACCCACGATCTCCGTAGGAGTACGGGACATTGGGTGGGGATTACCAGACACTGGGTGGGAACACCAGACATTGGGCAGAAGGTGATGCGGTTATAGCATAAGGTTATGATGTTGTGTAATGTCTTATATGTGTGTTGGTAAAGTGTTTGTTCATTCAGTAAACCTGTTATCCATAATACTGGTGTATGTGGTTTCTGAGTGGGTTCCTATGTTAGGGTCATTCTACATTTCCATAGAATCCTACATAGGTGGAGGCGCTGAAGGAAGAAACGTTCCAGAGGAATCACCCCAGGCTCTCACTAGCGGAGGCTCAGACCTCCTGTGAGCCTGCAGGTATACGCACCACACCGGTAACACCGCATGTTCTACTCACCCACACTATATATGCGATTGGGTGGGGTGGAATACCCGTTACATATGTATAATGATGAGTGTGTGTATATATATGTATAATGATGTGTGTGTGTGTGTGTATATATATATATGTATAGTGATGTGTGTGTGTGTGTATATATATATATATGTGTGTGTGTGTGTATATATATGTATAGTGATGTGTGTGTGTGTGTGTGTGTGTGTGTGTGTGTGTGTGTGTGTATAGTGATGTGTGTGTTTTGTGATTGAATGTGTGCTGTGATTGTGTGTGGTGTGGGGGGTGTTGTTTGTGTTGTGATTGATTGTGTGTGTTGTGTGTTGTGATATTAGTGTGTGTTGTGATATTAGTGTGTGGGGGAGTGTTGTGTGTGTTGTGATTGTGTGTGTGGTGTGTCTGTGTTGTGATTGTGTGTGTGTATGGGTGTTGTGATTGAATGCAGCGTTGCACAAACTGGAGGGTGTACGCTCTCCCAAGCTTGGCGCTTGGGGAGACAAACAAAATTGACATTGAAGCATGCTCAGCAGCAGTCAATGCGCACACCCCCACACACAGCCACACACAAACACAGAAATAGCCCTGATCCATGCCCCCCACTCGTGCTTGCAAAATTATGCAGGACACCCTGTGCTCATGCTTGGAGAGTTGGTGATGTCACCACTCTCGGCGGCAGCGTGGACGCAGCCCAATTTTGCAAGCGCGAGCTGTTGAAACATATTTGTATTTACATTGTATATCGTTTAATAAAGGGGGGGGCGGTTCATGTGAT
This sequence comes from Ascaphus truei, assembly GCF_040206685.1. Taxonomy (NCBI): domain Eukaryota; kingdom Metazoa; phylum Chordata; class Amphibia; order Anura; family Ascaphidae; genus Ascaphus; species Ascaphus truei. The sequence continues at coordinate 2,600,728 of NC_134489.1, forward strand.
TTTGATTACGTCAGGCAGGGGGGGCCCGAGAAATTAAATGGATGAAAAGGGGGGCTCGGCATAAAAAGTTTGCTCACCCCTGCGGAGTCTATCTGACCTTGCATAGCGAGGCCCGCCCTTTCCTGCATGGAGCAAGTCAGGTGAGTACTGCTCCATGCCACTCTCGCTTCCCCCTTGTCCTCCTGCTCTGATTCCCCCCCCCCCTGCTCCGATCCCCCCGTTCCAAAATCTTTCCCCTGCTCTGGTCCCCCCTGTTCTGATTCCCTTCCCCCTGCTCTGGTCCCCCCTGTTCTGATTCCCCCCCCCTGCTCCGGTCCCCCCTTCCCGTTCCGATTCCCCCCCTGCTCCGGTTCCCCCCCCCTGCTCCGATTCCCCCTTGTTGCGAGTGTCTGAGTTTGTGTCTGAGTGTGTGTCTGTGTGTGTGTGAGAGATCAGGGGGGGAGGGAATGAATGTGAGGAGGACGGATTCAGGGAGTGGGTTTTAGTCAGAGGGGGATAATTGATGGAGGGGGGAGAGTGAGACGACAGGGTGTGTAATAGAGGAAGTGAGGAAGAGAGGGGTGAGGGGAGAGAGTGAATGAAGAAGAGAGGGGGTAAGAAAGAGATGGGGCTACACCTTGGGACTATCTGCATTAGAGTGGCACCAGACAAGGTGTGTGTGGTGTGGTGTGTGTGGTGTGTGTGGTGTGTGTGTCTGAGTGAGAGAGAGAGAGAGAGTCTGAGTGAGAGAGAGAGAGTCTGAGTGAGAGAGAGAGAGAGTCTGAGTGAGAGAGAGAGAGTCTGAGTGAGAGAGAGTCTGAGTGAGAGAGAATCTGAGTGAGAGAGAGTCTGAGTGAGAGAGAGTCTGAGTGAGAGAGAGAGAGAGTCTGAGTGAGAGAGAAAGTCTGAGTGAGAGAGAGAGAGAGTCTGAGTGAGAGAGAGAGAGTCTGAGTGAGAGAGAGAGAGAGAGAGTCTGAGTGAGAGAGAGAGAGAGTCTGGGTGAGAGAGAGAGAGAGTCTGAGAGAGAGAGAGAGTCTGAGTGAGAGAGAGAGAGTCTGAGTGAGAGAGAGAGAAAGAGAGTCTGGGTGAGAGAGAGAGAGAGTCTGAGTGAGAGAGAGAGAGAGTCTGAGTGAGAGAGAGAGAGAATCTGAGTGAGAGAGAGAGAGAGTCTGAGTGAGAGAGAGTCTGAGTGAGAGAGAGTCTGAGTGAGTGAGAGAGAGAGAGAGTTGAGAGGGAGAGTCTGAGAGGGAGAGTCTGAGAGGGAGAGTCTGAGAGGGAGAGTCTGAGAGGGAGAGTCTGAGAGGGAGAGTCTGAGAGGGAGAGTCTGAGAGGGAGAGTCTGAGGGGGAGAGTCTGAGGGGGAGAGTCTGAGGGGGAGAGTCTGAGAGGGAGAGTCTGAGAGGGAGAGTCTGAGAGGGAGAGTCTGAGAGGGAGAGTCTGAGGGGGAGAGTGAGAGGGAGAGTCTGAGAGGGAGAGGGAGAGTCTGAGAGGGAGAGTCTGAGAGGGAGAGGGAGAATCTGAGAGGGAGAATCTGAGAGGGAGAGTCTGAGAGGGAGAGTCTGAGAGGGAGAGTCTGAGAGGGAGAGTCTGAGAGGGAGAGTCTGAGAGGGAGAGTCTGAGAGGGAGAGTCTGAGAGGGAGAGGGAGAGTCTGAGAGGGAGAGGGAGAGGGAGAGGGAGAGTCTGAGAGGGAGAGGGAGAGTCTGAGAGGGAGAGGGAGAGTCTGAGAGGGAGAGGGAGAGTCTGAGAGGGAGAGTCTGAGAGTCTGAGAGGGAGAGGGAGAGTCTGAGAGGGAGAGTCTGAGAGTCTGAGAGGGAGAGGGAGAGTCTGAGAGGGAGAGTCTGAGAGTCTGAGAGGGAGAGTCTGAGAGGGAGAGTCTGAGAGGGAGAGGGAGAGTCTGAGAGGGAGAGGGAGAGTCTGAGAGGGAGAGGGAGAGTCTGAGAGGGAGAGGGAGAGTCTGAGAGAGGGAGGGTGTGTGTTTGTGTCTGTCTGTGAATGAATACAGACACCAACCCACAGTCAGTCAGTCACCCACCCAAGTGTCAGTCACACACAAATCAGTCAGTCAAAGTGTCAGTCACCCACCCCGTCACCCACACACCCCCACAACCACTCTCTCTCTGTCTAGTTAACATTATGCCCCCCCTGAAAACATTTCTGCGGACGCCCATGTGTGTGTGTGTATATATATGTATAGTGATGTGTGTGTGTATATATATGTATAATGATGAGTGTGTGTGTATATATATGTATAGTGATGTGTGTGTGTATATATATGTATAATGATGAGTGTGTGTGTATATATATGTATAGTGATGTGTGTGTGTATATATATGTATAATGATGAGTGTGTGTGTATATATATGTATAATGATGAGTGTGTGTATATATATGTGTAGCCATGTCTCCTCTGGCTGTCAGCACCCTCCTCCCCTGGTGCGCGATCGCGGGTACCGCCGAGTCCCAAGGCGGCCCCGCAAGCCAATCGCGCGGGTGAGGGCGGTCAGGTCCCGTCTCGGGGGTTGCCGGGGACGCGTGCGGCCGGTTGCCAAGGCCGCACGTGCGTCACAGGGCTCCCAGCGCTCCCGGAGCCGGGCGGTGAGGGCGCCGCCATTGCGCATTAGCTTGCGCATGCGCAGGGATGGCCCAGACTCAGGAGAGCCCCAGATAGCTCGCGCATGCGCAGGGAGGCTGCGAGAGTTAGGGAGAAGTCGCGCGAGTGTAGGGAGAGGCCAGGGAATAGTGAGGCAGCCCCAGATAGCCTGCGCCTGTGCAGGGAAGTGCAACAAAAGCCCGCGAACCCCTAGCCTACCAGGGAAGACTCTGAGCAGGGACTACGAGTCCCATGAGCCTCTGTATTCCCCATGTGACACCAGGGAGCCAATAGGGCTGAAGATCCACAGGCAGGCAAAGGGATACATTTGTGTGGACTGCAGCTACGCAGTTAGTTGGAGCAGCGGAGCTGAAGGGGAAGGAAGGATGCAGGGAGTAAGTGCAGCTCCTGCATCCAGATAGGTACCCACGCTCCAGGTAGGCCCCAACTCCCCACCAGGTTAGTGGGTAATTTCTAAGGGACGGCCCTAGATAGGGAGGTCACCCTTAGGTGTGTAAGGTGCAGGTTTTGCAGTGCCACAGCGGGTAGTGCTGTGCGCACTGGCAAATAGGCACAGGGTGTGTGCAGTGGATTATTGCTGCGGGTATCAAGGTGGCTGTGTACGATTGCCAGCTGTGTGTGTGTCGCTGCATGTGCTGGGCGCAGTGTGTGCAGCGTGTGTGAATGTCTGCAGGCTGACGGTGAGAGCTGTGTGTCTGCTGCAGGCTGTTAGGAGTAGCGAGTAGCTATATGTTAGGGAGGATTAGGGACTTGGGTAGCTAGGGGAGTGGGGCAGGGTATTACTCCACAGACCCTAGGAGATTTCCCCCAAGCCACCCCAGGTTGCGGTTCATCAGGGACAGGCCCTAGGTTAGGGTTCCTGTCACGTTAGGGTTAGTTAGGGATAGACAGGGATAGCGGCGGTTGCTGTTCCCGTGATTCGGTTGCTGTTACCGTGAGACGGTTGTGTTCCCGTGAAGCGGTGGGACCCTCGTTGGGGTTCCTGGAGAAGTACCTGGATAGGATCAGACGGATGCATCGCACGTCTGACCCTTTGAGAAGAGTGTTGCAGGCCCGAGCATCGGAGTGCTCGGAAGGTACCTCTGTATTATATGTGCACCAACAGGCCTATTAATTTAGTGACTGCGCAGTCACCCACGATCTCCGTAGGAGTACGGGACATTGGGTGGGGATTACCAGACACTGGGTGGGAACACCAGACATTGGGCAGAAGGTGATGCGGTTATAGCATAAGGTTATGATGTTGTGTAATGTCTTATATGTGTGTTGGTAAAGTGTTTGTTCATTCAGTAAACCTGTTATCCATAATACTGGTGTATGTGGTTTCTGAGTGGGTTCCTATGTTAGGGTCATTCTACATTTCCATAGAATCCTACATAGGTGGAGGCGCTGAAGGAAGAAACGTTCCAGAGGAATCACCCCAGGCTCTCACTAGCGGAGGCTCAGACCTCCTGTGAGCCTGCAGGTATACGCACCACACCGGTAACACCGCATGTTCTACTCACCCACACTATATATGCGATTGGGTGGGGTGGAATACCCGTTACATATGTATAATGATGAGTGTGTGTATATATATGTATAATGATGTGTGTGTGTGTGTGTATATATATATATGTATAGTGATGTGTGTGTGTGTGTATATATATATATATATGTGTGTGTGTGTGTGTGTGTGTGTGTATATATATGTATAGTGATGTGTGTGTGTGTGTGTGTGTGTGTGTGTGTGTGTGTGTGTGTGTGTGTGTGTGTGTGTGTGTGTGTGTATATATATATACTAGCTGAGAGACCCGGCGTTGCCCGGGATGTAAATGCGTAATAGGTAGTATTATTTATAAATCGTGGAACAATAGATGACTATTTGTTGTAAAGGTTGGATAATAATGTTGAAAAGAAAGATGGAAGAAAATGTAATACGATGTTGTTTAAAAATGGTTTATTGTAAACACACTACAGTACAATGTATATTTTGGTGACATAAGTGATGTGAAAATGTGAGGCGTGTGTCCTGCTAGGGTGTGAGCGTGTGTGAGGCGGCAGGTGGGTGTTCAGTACGGGTGGCGCATGGGTAGTGAGTGCTGGCTGTGGGTCAGGGTCCTGCTAGGGTGTGAGGCGGCGGGTGTGTGGCGAGTGCGGGTGACAGCTGGTCAGTGATATTGTTGCGTAGGGGCAGGATGCAGCAGGTGTGTGTCGAGTGTGTGGGGTGGGTGAGAGGCGGCGGGTGTGTGTCGAGTGGCGGGTGTCTGTTGAGTGCGTGCAGCGGCTGTGTGGCGCAGGGGTGTGAGCGGTGGGCGGGTGAAAGGCAGAAGTGCGGGTGGGCGAAAGGCAGAGGCAGGAGGGCGGACGAAAGGCATTGAAGGAGGGGAGGTGAGGTCGGAGGGGAGGTGAAGGGGGGCGGAGGGGAGGTGAGGAGGATGGGTGGTGAGGGGAGGTGAAAAGGGGGCGGAGGGGAGGTGAAGGGGGGGCGGACGGGAGGTGAAGGGGGGGGCGGAGGGGAGGTGAAGGGGGGGCGGAGGGGAGGTGAAGGGGGGGCGGAGGGGAGGTGAAGGGGGGGCGGAGGGGAGGTGAAGGGGGGGCGGAGGGGAGGTGAAGGGGGGGCGGAGGGGAGGTGAAGGCGGGGCGGAGGGGAGGTGAAGGGGGGGTGGAGGGGGTAGGTGGGAAGGGTGGAGGTGGGGGTCTGGGGGGGGAGGTGAAGGGGGGGTGAGGGTAGATGAAGGGGGGGTGGAGGGTAGATGAAGGGGGGGTGGTAAGGGGGGGGAGGTGGTGGGAAGGTGGGAAGGGGGGGAGGGGGGGAGGTGGTGGGAATGTGGGAAGGGGGGGGGTGGTGGGAAGGGGGGGGAGGTGGTGGGAAGGGGGGGAGGTGGTGGGAAGGTGGGAAGGGGGGGGGGAGGTTGTGGGGAGGTGGGAGGTTGTAAGGGGGGAGTGAAGGTGGGGGTGAAGGGGGGTGGGGGTGGAGGTGGGGGTGAAGGGGGCGGTGAATGTGGGGGTGGAGGGGGGGCGGTGAATGTGGGGGTGGAGGGGGGGTGAAGGTGGGGGTGGAGGGGAGGTGAAGCGGGGTGGAGGGGAGGTGAAGGGGGGGGGTGGAGGGGGGGTGAAGGGGGGGGTGGAGGGGAGGTGAAGGGGGGGGTGGAGGGGAGGTGAAGGGGGGGGTGGAGGGGAAGTGAAGGAGGAGTGGAGGGTAGGTGAAGGGGGGGGTGGAGGGGAGGTGAAGGGGAGGTGAAGGGGGGGGTGGAGGGGAGGTGAAGGGGGGGGTGGAGGGGAGGTGAAGGGGAGGTGAAGGGGGGGGTGGAGGGGAGGTGAAGGGGGGGTGGAGGGGAGGTGAAGGGGGTGTGTGGAGGGGAGGGGGGGGTGGAGGGGAGGAGGGGAGGTTAAGGGGGGGTGGAGGGGAGGTTAAGGGGAGGTGGTGGAGGGGAGGTTAAGGGGGGGTGGAGGGGAGGTTAAGGGGGGGTGGAGGGGAGGTTAAGGGGGGGGTGGAGGGGAGGTGGGGTGGAGGAAGGGGAGGTGGAAGGGGATGTGGAAGAGAGGGGAAGTGGAGTAAGGGGTGGGTGTGGGGAGGTGAAGACCGCTCACTCACCCGTCCGGCAGCTCACTCACCCGTCCGGCAGCTCACTCACCCGTCCGGCAGCTCCCTCACCCGTCCGGCAGCTCCCTCACCCGTCCGGCAGCTCACTCACCCGTCCGGCAGCTCCCTCACCCGTCCGGCAGCTCCCTCACCCGTCCGGCAGCTCCCTCACCCGTCCGGCAGCTCCCTCACCTGTCCGGCAGCTCCCTCACCCGTCCGGCAGCTCCCTCACCCGTCCAGCAGCTCCCACGTGGAGGGGGGGGTGAAAGCGCGGGAAACAGGGAGAGGCGGAGGAAGAGGCGGAGCCTCCGGGACCGGTGGGGAAGAGAGCGGGAGATGTGCTGCTAACACTGTGAGCCCCGCTAATGTATGTAACACCGTGTGTGTGGGGGGGGTTGTGTGTGTTTAGTGATGTGTGTGTGTGTGTGTGTGTGTGTGTGTGTGTATAGTGATGTGTGTGTGTGTGTGTGTGTATAGTGATGTGTATAGTGATGTGTGTGTGTGTGTGTGTGTGTGTGTGTGTGTGTGTGTGTGTGTGTGTATAGTGATGTGTGTGTGTGTGTGTGTGTAGTGATGTGTGTGTGTGTGTGTGTGTGTGTGTGTGTATAGTGATGTGTGTGTGTATAGTGATGTGTGTGTGTGTGTATAGTGGTGTGTGTGTGTGTGTATAGTGGTGTATAGTGGTGTGTGTGTGTGTGTGTGTGTGTGTGTGTGTGTGTGTGTGTGTGTGTGTGTGTGTGTATAGTGATGTGTGTGTGTATAGTGATGTGTGTGTGTATAGTGATGTGTGTGTGTGTGTATAGTGATGTGTGTGTGTGTATAGTGATGTGTGTGTATAGTGATGTGTGTGTGTGTGTGTGTGTGTGTGTGTGTGTGTGTGTGTGTGTGTGTGTGTGTGTGTGTGTGTAGTGATGTGTGTGTGTGTGTGTGTGTGTGTGTATATAGTGATGTGTGTGTGTGTATAGTGATGTGTGTATAGTGATGTGTGTGTGTGTGTGTGTGTGTGTGTATAGTGATGTGTGTGTGTGTGTGTGTGTGTGTGTATAGTGATGTGTGTGTGTGTATAGTGATGTGTGTGTGTGTGTGTGTGTGTGTATAGTGATGTGTGTATAGTGGTGTGTGTGTGTGTGTGTGTGTGTATAGTTATGTGTGTGTGTGTGTGTGTGTGTGTGTATAGTGATGTGTGTGTGTGTATAGTGGTGTGTGTGTGTGTGTGTGTGTGTGTGTGTGTGTGTGTGTGTGTGTGTGCCCTTCACTCCGCCTCAGGCCAATGACAGGTGTGCGGGGGCGGGCGGCCCAAGGGAGCAATCTCATTGGCCTGGCCCAAGGTCCAATGAGATTGCCGCTAGGGACACGGGGAGGGGCACAGGGAGACACATACAGACCCGGACACATAGGACACTTTCAGAAATATATAGTAGATATATATATATGTATAGTGATGTGTGTGTTTTGTGATTGAATGTGTGCTGTGATTGTGTGTGGTGTGGGGGGTGTTGTTTGTGTTGTGATTGATTGTGTGTGTTGTGTGTTGTGATATTAGTGTGTGTTGTGATATTAGTGTGTGGGGGAGTGTTGTGTGTGTTGTGATTGTGTGTGTGGTGTGTCTGTGTTGTGATTGTGTGTGTGTATGGGTGTTGTGATTGAATGCAGCGTTGCACAAACTGGAGGGTGTACGCTCTCCCAAGCTTGGCGCTTGGGGAGACAAACAAAATTGACATTGAAGCATGCTCAGCAGCAGTCAATGCGCACACCCCCACACACAGCCACACACAAACACAGAAATAGCCCTGATCCATGCCCCCCACTCGTGCTTGCAAAATTATGCAGGACACCCTGTGCTCATGCTTGGAGAGTTGGTGATGTCACCACTCTCGGCGGCAGCGTGGACGCAGCCCAATTTTGCAAGCGCGAGCTGTTGAAACATATTTGTATTTACATTGTATATCGTTTAATAAAGGGGGGGGCGGTTCATGTGATTTTGATTACGTCAGGCAGGGGGGGCCCGAGAAATTAAATGGATGAAAAGGGGGGCTCGGCATAAAAAGTTTGCTCACCCCTGCGGAGTCTATCTGACCTTGCATAGCGAGGCCCGCCCTTTCCTGCATGGAGCAAGTCAGGTGAGTACTGCTCCATGCCACTCTCGCTTCCCCCTTGTCCTCCTGCTCTGATTCCCCCCCCCTGCTCCGATCCCCCCCGTTCCAAAATCTTTCCCCTGCTCTGGTCCCCCCTGTTCTGATTCCCTTCCCCCTGCTCTGGTCCCCCCTGTTCTGATTCCCCCCCCCTGCTCCGGTCCCCCCTTCCCGTTCCGATTCCCCCCCTGCTCCGGTTCCCCCCCCTGCTCCGATTCCCCCTTGTTGCGAGTGTCTGAGTTTGTGTCTGAGTGTGTGTCTGTGTGTGTGTGAGAGATCAGGGGGGGAGGGAATGAATGTGAGGAGGACGGATTCAGGGAGTGGGTTTTAGTCAGAGGGGGATAATTGATGGAGGGGGGAGAGTGAGGAGACAGGGTGTGTAATAGAGGAAGTGAGGAAGAGAGGGGTGAGGGGAGAGAGTGAATGAAGAAGAGAGGGGGTAAGAAAGAGATGGGGCTACACCTTGGGACTATCTGCATTAGAGTGGCACCAGACAAGGTGTGTGTGGTGTGGTGTGTGTGGTGTGTGTGGTGTGTGTGTCTGAGTGAGAGAGAGAGAGAGAGTCTGAGTGAGAGAGAGAGAGTCTGAGTGAGAGAGAGAGTCTGAGTGAGAGAGAGAGAGTCTGAGTGAGAGAGAATCTGAGTGAGAGAGAATCTGAGTGAGAGAGAATCTGAGTGAGAGAGAGTCTGAGTGAGAGAGAAAGTCTGAGTGAGAGAGAGAGAGAGTCTGAGTGAGAGAGAGAGAGTCTGAGTGAGAGAGAGAGAGAGAGAGAGTCTGAGTGAGAGAGAGAGAGAGAGTCTGAGTGAGAGAGAGAGAGAGTCTGGGTGAGAGAGAGAGAGTCTGAGAGAGAGAGAGAGTCTGAGTGAGAGAGAGAGAGTCTGAGTGAGAGAGAGAGAGAGTCTGAGTGAGAGAGAGAGAGAGAGTCTGGGTGAGAGAGAGAGAGAGTCTGAGTGAGAGTGAGAGAGAGTCTGAGTGAGAGAAAGAGAGTCTGAGTGAGAGAGAGTCTGAGTGAGAGAGTCTGAGTGAGTGAGAGAGAGAGAGAGTCTGAGAGGGAGAGTCTGAGAGGGAGAGTCTGAGAGGGAGAGTCTGAGAGGGAGAGTCTGAGAGGGAGAGTCTGAGAGGGAGAGTCTGAGAGGGAGAGTCTGAGAGGGAGAGTCTGAGGGGGAGAGTCTGAGGGGGAGAGTCTGAGGGGGAGAGTCTGAGGGGGAGAGTGAGAGGGAGAGTCTGAGAGGGAGAGGGAGAGTCTGAGAGGGAGAGGGAGAGTCTGAGAGGGAGAGTCTGAGAGGGAGAGTCTGAGAGGGAGAGGGAGAATCTGAGAGGGAGTGGGAGAGGGAGAGGGAGAGTCTGAGAGGGAGAGTCTGAGAGGGAGAGTCTGAGAGGGAGAGTCTGAGAGGGAGAGTCTGAGAGGGAGAGTCTGAGAGGGAGAGTCTGAGAGGGAGAGGGAGAGTCTGAGAGGGAGAGGGAGAGTCTGAGAGGGAGAGGGAGAGTCTGAGAGGGAGAGGGAGAGTCTGAGAGAGGGAGGGTGTGTGTTTGTGTCTGTCTGTGAATGAATACAGACACCAACCCACAGTCAGTCAGTCACCCACCCAAGTGTCTGTCACACACGAGTCAGTCAGTCAAAGTGTCAGTCACCCACCCCGTCACCCACACACCCCCACAACCACTCTCTCTCTGTCTAGTTAACATTATGCCCCCCCCTGAAAACATTTCTGCGGACGCCCATGCCCAAAGGTTAAGGGTTTTCTTAGACGTAAGCCTCATTATGTGAAGAAGATATACGGTGATGTACTCTCGACGCAGAACGAATGGCAGCAACCCATCGGACCCGCAGACCACTTCCTCCCATATGCTTCAACGACTCTGCTTTAGCTGTCCCGGAAATCTTCATCCCGTCTTCTCCACCCCCATCTTCTCCGGTTCCATCTGACGACGGGTCACTGTCTCCTTTGCATTTAGACGACTCTGCTTCTCGCCCGGAAATCCAAAGGTCACCTTCTCCATCCCTCTTCGACGACGCTGCCGCTTCTCCTCTACCGAGTATCCACAGGTCACCTCCTCCACTCTCCATTGATGCCGCTTCTCTCCATGGAACTCCCATCTCATCCTCCGTTGCACCCATCCCTCCAGATGTCCACACGCCATGCACAAGAAGCAGCTCGTTGGACCGGATGCTGAATGGGATAAGTGTGGATCTCCCCGGGAATTCTATTGTGCTGGCAAAGATAGATCTGCTTCTTGAGACCATGCTAAATGTGGAGCAACGGATGCTACAAATGGAGCAACGGATGGAGAAGATAGAGGCTGACATAGCGGGCATACATTATTTGCTCGGTGCTAATGCCCCTGTTTCCCCGACGCCGGAGCAGGAGGGTGACATGGATGTGATGAATGGGATCTTTGACCCCCTTCCATCACCAAGCGCACCCCCTCTACCACAAGATGTAGTATACATGTATGCCGTTGAGGAGGACATGACAACCCCGTCAAGACCACGCCAGGAGACAACACGGCGACCACGACCAGAGGAAAGCTTCTTCCCAGACATCCTACCATCACCCGTCACCACAAGCACACCCGTTCCCAAAAGACCTACACCCGCTCGCATCGAAACGGTGCCCGACATCACCCTGCGCGATCTGACAGCGGCGCTTAGGGAGAAGTATAGGGTGATGAGTGCTGGTGTACCCCACAAGTATGCCTTGATCATTTTTAAGCTCCATGTTCCCTACACGTTGTACTGTGAGTGGGTGTTCAAAGTGAGCTACGTAATAAAGGCCCTTCCTGCCAATTTAAGGAAAAACATTGTGGAAGAATTGCAGCGCTTTTATACAGTTACAGATCCTGTAATGAAAGGCGTTAGAGACTGCATTAATGGCGTTTTGCGCCATGCAAGGAATCGGCCATGGATGGACAATGTGGAGGACTGTCAGTGAGACCATACTGTTGTGCTGAACTGTATTGTACTCTACAGTACCTGCTGTACTTAAACAAAGGAGATGTTGTTGTGTGTTTTTTTTCACAGGACATGCACAACTCCAGTCCCTGAGGGCCGCAAACAGGCACGGTTTTCAATGTTGCCCTGAAAACCTGCCCTGTTTGCTGCCCTCTAGGACTGAACTGGTGCAGGTCTGACTGACAGTGTTGCGCACCATCCCACTGTACTGTACTGTATACAGTATTGGGTTTCTTTAATAAAGGAGATGTTACTTAAAATGCTTCAACATTGTACAGTATTTGTAAATAAATGTTTTTGTACTGACCCCACCAATAAAAGAACATGTTGAATTGCCTCACATTGTTTCCATTTGCTCCTTTGCCAGTGTAACAAATGTAGAGGCTTGCTGCACTGTTTTTTAACTGCCTGGTCGCGCAATTGGCGTAGGAACTACAGCAATTGGCGTGGGAACTAGGTCAATTGGCGTGGGAACTTCTGTTCTAGGGCACCTAGAAATAAAATTCATTTTGCCCCTAGATGTTAGGAACCCCCTCACTTGACCCCAACAGGGTCTGAGCAGTAATGGCGACGAGAAAGGGTCACACCGGCGAGGAGGGTCCTACCATTGAGCGCAATGGCGGAGAAAGCTTTGAACCGGCTAAGTCAGAATGAGCAGAAACCTGGAACCCACAACTCCGGTTCTGTTCGACCTAGAGGGCTCCGATTCGGTGACCACGTAGTCCTAGTTGCGGCAGGATTGCATGATAAATTGCGACCCTCTCGTGGCAACAGAACAGAGTCAGGGTGATGTTAAAGTTCAGGTTTCTGCCATTGACTTGCATGGCAGAAAAAAAGCCACTTTGGTAATGTGCTTTTAAACTGTCTTTTGGTACCTCCGGTTCCGGGGGTCGTGCAAGGCTGATATTTTGCCACTATGGCAAGGGTCCTCCCGCATGAGGACCAGGTAAATTTCAACCCGCTCAGACCCACAGAACGGGTTATGTTACATTATACTTACTGTATATACTGTACAGGATTTATATATTTTTATTTTAAAGATATTAAAGAATGTACTGTATTGTATTAAAAACATGTGACTGTAAACCATAGTGACTGACAAATATTTTCACACCCTGATGAAATACTGTATCAGTGTACTCTCAATTCTCACAGTGCTGTGCACATCAGATTTACATTTCAAATTCGAGAGGGAATTGATTTTCCAATGCATTACCGTTCAAACAATAGCCCTCTAAGGGTTGGGGAGGGGGATGGTGGGATTAGACGCAGGCATGCTGAGTGTTTGTAGCTCGGCTATGGGCGGATTAAGAACACAATGGCAATATGCAGAAGATCAACGACCCAGTGGAGAGAGGGGGATGGTAGGCTAGAGTGACTCAGCCGATTGACGCTTGGCTTGGGAGGGATTAAAAACTCTGGAGGTGTGTGCTGAAATAGTTAGCAGCAGTGTCATTTCAAAAGGCAGTTCATCATAATAATTTGATGAATAAACCCCCAAAGACAACCCCCAAATACAGTACATTAAAAGCAAGTCACTTTAACTCCCTGTGCCCCATGCACCAAAAATGTTTTGTGGCAGAAGAATTTAATAAAGGCTGCAGTATGTATTATTGTGTTTTAATGGTTAGAATTGCTGTGCACTTTAAATGTTTCAACATTGTAAATAAATGTATTTGTACTGACTCCACCAATAAAAGAACATGTTGATTTTCCAAAGCATTACCGTTCAAACAACAGGCCTCTAAGGGTTGGGGGAGGGGGATGGTGTGATTAGACGCAGGCGTACTGAGTGTTTGTACTGTAGCTCGGCTATGGGCGGATTAAGAACACAATGACAATATGCTTGGCTAGGGAAAGATTAAAAACTCTGGAGGTGTGTGGCTGAAATAGTTAACAGCAGTGTCATTTCAAAAGGCAGTTCATCATAATAATTTGATGAATAAACCCCCAAAGACAACCCCCAAATACAGTACATAAAAAGCAAGTCACTTTAACTCCCTTTGCCCCATGCAACAAAAATGTTTTGTGGCAGAAGAATTTAATAAAGGCTGCAGAATGTATTATTATGTGTTGATGGTTAGAATTGCTGTGCACTTTAAATGTTTCAACATTGTACAGTATTTGTAAATAAATGTTTTTGTACTGACTCCACCAATAAAAGAACATGTTGAATTGCCTCACATTGTTTCCATTTGCTCCTTTGCCAGTGTAACAAATGTAGAGGCTTGCTGCACTGTTTTTTTACTGCCTGGTCGCGCAATTGGCGTAGGAACTACGGCAATTGGCGTGGGAACTATGTCAATTGGCGTGGGAACTTCTGTTCTAGGGCACCTAGAAATAAAATTCATTTTGGCCCTAGATGTTAGGAACCCCCTCACTTGACCCCAACAGGGTCCGAGCAGTAATGGCGACGAGAAAGGGTCACGTCGGCGAGGAGGGTCCTACCATTGAGCGCAATGGCGGAGAAAGCTTTGAACTGGCTAAGTCAGAATGATCAGAAACCTGGAACCCACAACTCCGGTTCTGTTCGACCTAGAGGGCTCAGATTCGGTGACCATGTATTACTAGCTGCGGCAGGATCGCATGGCAAATTGCGACCCTCTCGTGGCAACAGAACGGAGTCAGGGTGATGTTAAAGTTTAGGTTTCTGCCTTTGACTTGCATGGCAGAAAAAAAGCCACTTTGGTAATGTGCTTTTAAACTGTCTTTTGGTATCTCCGGTTCCAGTGGTCGTGCAAGGCTGATATTTTGCCACTATGGCAATGGTCCTCCCGCATGAGGACCAGGTAAATTTCAACCCGCTCAGACCCACAGAACGGGTTATTTTACATTATATTCGCGCAATTGGCATGGGAACTACTTAGGGCCGCGGTCAAGTTCACAGGCAATTGGCGTGGGAACTTCTGTTCTCGGGCACCTAGGAATAAAATTATTTTTGCCCATAGATGTTAGGCACTGTATACCACTGTACAGTATACTGTGGAAGACACATAATGAAACGATACTGAATATGTAGAATAAATGCATATTTTTATTTATTCGGGTTTATTACACAGTATACTGTACGGCTGGAAAACATCAGCATACAGTACAATATTATCCATTGAAATCCCCCCATTAGCCATTTTCTTTTCTGAGGAAAAAAAAAGAAAAGTTTTAATGTACAGTAATGGTCAGCCCCCTAAAGAAGTACCCAGCCAGCCCCACCAAAATAATACGGCAACAATACAGTACTCACCATTGAATTTCCCATTCAGCTTGCGCCGGCGCCGGTCCACTTCCAGTCCAGCTTTCTTCATCATCCACGTCGATAGTTGGCAGCGGGACTAGTCCACCTGTAGTCAGCAGGTGAGGCTGGAAATCGCTTAGGTACATACAAGCTTCATCAAAACTGCACGCCAAATCCAGCTCAGCCTCAGGCTCAGGCCCAGGGTTGTCACTGACAGTGGGACCGTCATTGGAAGCCGGTGCTGGTGCATTGCTTGGTAGCGACTGTCGCTTCTTAGTTGGTTTTAACACGACCCTTTGCCTTTTGCCGCCTCCATGATCATAGATACTGGAAAAACCCGGTGATACACACCAATACCCTCCAACAAATTGGGGCTCAATACGGTGAAAACAGGGGTCACTACATAACCTTTTCCTTACTGCACGCTTCCACGTATGAGGAGTTGGCGAAAATTTGTAAAAGTCATATTTTTCGATAAAATACTGATAAATTTGAGCAACTGTTGCCATCTCATCCTCTGTTGCATTAATCGCGGCCCATATCAAATACGCGTAACTTCTGTCAGGTTTTTGGAAAGCAGGCTGCACTTGAACACTCATGGCGGGTGGGTCTCTGGAGAATAGTGTAACACAAACTGAAACTGGTCTTTGTCTTTCTTTAATATGAAAAGCCTAAATTGATACATTTTGGCAACTCTTCCTTCAGTCTCAAGGCCAAGGCCAAGTTACAATGGCACACTGTGGTACAGTATCTATTTTAAACGAAACACCTGCAAGCTCACACATTACTGATTCGGCGCATTACAATTCATGAATTTCTGCCATCTGGCGGACACGCGAAGCATTGCAGCCTATTTAAATCCGAACCATTATCAATAAACGCATCAACCGCTCGTAAGCGGGGCATGACCCTGGCTGGGACAGCAAAAGGAGCACGGCATGCTCCAGGTGAACAGCGTGGCATTCCAGGAACAAGCCAGGTAAAAGCCGGTGATTTGTAAGAATAAAAGCTGCCGCAACAGTAAGTCGCCTTTTTATTCTTGCATCCCAAATGCATAACCTTACATTTATCTGTATTAAACCTCATCTGCCATTTACCTGCCCACGTTTTCAGTCTCTCCAAGTCCTTCTGAAGAGAAATTACATCCGGCTCTGATTCTATTACCTTACACAATTTAGTATCATCAGCAAAGATGGAGACTTTGCTCTAGATCCCAAACTCAAGGTCATTAATAAACAAGTTAAAAAGCAGGGGTCCCAGTACCGATCCCTGAGGTACTCCACTCACGACTTTAGCCCAACCTGAAAAAGTTCCATTTATGACAACCCTCTGTTGTCTGTCCTTTAACCAGTTTTCAATCCAGGTGCATATATTATTACTGAGTCCAATTTTCTTTATTTTGCTCACCAACCTCTTGTGTGAAACCGTATGAAAAGCCTTTGCAAAATCTAAGTAGACCACATCAACTGCATTACCCTGGTCTAAATTCCTACTTAGCTCCTCAAAGAAACAAATAAGGTTAGTTTGGCAAGATTTATCCTTCATAAATCCATGCTGACTATTACTAATAATTTTGTTTTCCATTAGGTATTCCTGAATTTTATCCCGAATTAAACCTTCAAGTAGTTTCCCTACTATTGAAGTCAGGCTTACAGGTCTGTAATTTCCCGGTTGTGATCTAGCTCCCTTTTTAAATATAGGCACCACGTCTGCTTTACGCCAATCTTGTGGTACTGAGCCTGTGGAAATGGAGTCCTTGAATATTAAATATAATGGTTTTGCTATTACTGAGCTTAACTCCTTGAGTACTCTTGGATGAATGCCATCGGGGCCAGGTGCCTTATTTACTTTAATTTTTTCAAGTCGCTTATGAACTTCTTCCTCAGTTAACCAATTCTTCATTAATATGGAGGTTGTGGCTTCCTCCTGCGACACTACTATTGAACTTGATTCTTCCCTGGTAAACACAGAGGCAAAGAATTTGTTTAATACCTCAGATTTTTCCTTATCTCCAATAATCTGCCTACCCATTTCACACTGAAAGGGTCCTATATTTTCTTTTCTCATTTTTTTGTTATTAAGGTACTTAAAGAACTTTTTTGGGTTGACCTTACTTTCTATTGCAATCCTTTTTTCATTATCCATTTTTGCTAATTTGATTGCCCTTTTGCAATTTTTGTTACATTCCTTATAATTCTGATACGATGTCTCCGTCCCTTCTGACTTAAAGAATCTAAACGCCTTCCTCTTCTTGTCCATTTCCTCCCCTACCTGTTTATTTAGCCACTTTGGTTTTGACTTATTTCTTTTATACTTATTACCCAAGGGTATACACTGATAAGTGTGCTTTTCTAACAATGTTTTAAAGACTGCCCATTTATCTTCTACATTTTCCCTGCAAAAACATCATCCCATTGTATTACTACTTGATTATACCTCAGTTTATTAAATTCTGCATTTCTAAAGTTTAAAGTCTTTGTTGAACCCAAGTAATCTGTTTTTTGATAATTTATTTCAAATGAGACCATGTTATGATCACTGTTACCCAAATATTCCAGGACTTGAATATTTGTTATTACTTCTACATTGTTTGATATGACCAAATCCAGAACTGCCCCTCTCCTGGTTGGTTCCTCAATAATTTGGGTCATATAATTGTCTTTAAGCACCCCCAAAAACCTGTTTCCTTTTGTTGTAACGCTAATCTCATTGCCCCAGTCTATGTCTGGATAATTAAAATCTCCCATTGTGCAAACATGACCCAGTTTTGATGCCTTCTCCATTTGCAAAAGTATTTAAGCTTCCTCAATCTCACAGATATTTGGTGGTTTATAGCATATTCCCACAAACATTTTCTTTATACTTTTACCTCCACTGCTAATTTCTATCCACAAAGACTCTACCTTTTCATCATTCCCTTCATAGACATCATCCCTTATAATAGGTTTTAGATCCGGTTTAACATATAAACATACTCCACCTCCCCTTCTATTTGTTCGATCCTTCCGAAACAGAGAATAACCCTCTAAATTAACTGTCCAGTCATGAGTTTCATCCCACCATGTTTCAGTAATGCCTATGATATCATACTGCTCCCTTGCAGCTATTAATTCAAGCTCCCCCATTTTATCAGTCAGGCTTCTTGCTTAGCAAGCATGCATTTAACTTTTTTTTCAGCCTGTACTAATATTATCTTATCTGCTCCTTCCTTTCTGCTCCCACTTGGTTTAGTTTTTAGAAGTTTTCTAGTATTATCTGTATTTACTATGGGTGTCTCACTGTTTGTCAAACTTGCACTTGCCCCCATTCTACCTCCATACCACCTTGTATCCTCATCTATTCCATTTAGTTCATTATCTGTTTCATTCCCCTCCCCCCTCCATCCTAGTTTAAAATC
This sequence comes from Ascaphus truei, assembly GCF_040206685.1. NCBI lineage: Eukaryota > Metazoa > Chordata > Amphibia > Anura > Ascaphidae > Ascaphus > Ascaphus truei. The sequence goes on from NC_134489.1 coordinate 2,618,597, forward strand.
TCCTCCAACCTTTTTAGCATTCTCCCCCTAGCACAGAAGATCCCTCTTCATTGAGGTGCAATCCGTCCCTAGAATATAGATGGCACCTCTCAGAAAAGGAGTCCCAGTGCTCTAAAAACCCAAATTCCCCCTTCCTGCACCACTTTCTTAGCCATGCATTAACCTCCCTGATTTCTGACTGTCTCCCTGCGGTAGCGCATGGCACTGGTAGTATTTCAGAAAATACTACCTTGGAGGTCCTTGCCTTAAGCTTTTGGCCTAGATCCCTGTAATCATTTTTTAGGACCCTCCATCTTTCTCTAACTTTGTCATTGGTGCCAACGTGTACCAAGACCGCCGGGTCAATCCCAGCCCCCCCCCCCCAACAATCTGTCAACCCGATCCGCAATGTGCCAAACCCGAGCACCCGGGAGAAAACAAACTGTTCGGTTCATGCGGTCTAGGCAACAGATTGCCCTATCTACCTTCCTATCTGAGCATCCTGAGTCCCCACTGTGCTGGAGGAACTATTTATTCCCCTGGCTGCTAGAGGAATTAGTCTCCCCCAGCCTTGCCATTTCTGCCCCAACATTCCCAATATTTTCACTCAACACGGCAAATCTATTGGGATGTGTCAGCTCAGAAACGACCTGCCTCTCCCTATTGCCCCCGCTTCCCCTTCTAACTGTCACCCAGCTACTTACCTGCTCCTGACTAACAGCAACCAAGCTACCTACCTGCTTCTCACTAACAGCGCCACCATCTGCATCACTAGTCGAAGCAAGTGCCTGCTCAGTGAGCTCTAATTCCCTTTCAAGATTGCCAATGTCCCTCAATATTGCAAGTGTGAAAACTGTCTGGTGCAGGTGTGGGGGGGGGTGGGTGTGAAAAACGGTCTGGTGCAGGGGTGTGTGAAAAATGGTCTGGTGCAGGGGTGGGGGGGTTGGGTGTGAAAAACGGTCTGGTGGTGGGGTTGGTGGGTGGGAAAAACGTGCTGGTGGGGGGGTTGGGTGTGAAAAACGGGCTGGTGGGGGGGTTGGGTGTGAAAAACGGGCTGGTGCAGGGGCGGGGGTGGGGGGGGGGGTCAAACGGAGTGGTGTTGTGGGGGGAGAAGGGGTGGGGGGAGAGATGAGGCATAAGGGAGAGAGGGGGCAGAAGGCAGAGAGAGGGGGCAGAAGGGAGAGAGGGGGCAGAAGGGAGAGAGGGGGGTCAGAAGGGAGAGAGGGGGGGAGAAGGGAGAGAGGGGGGGCAGAAGGGAGAGAGGGGGGAGGAGAAGGGGTGGGGGGGAGAAGGGCTGGGGGGATTGGGAGAGGGGGAGAGAGATGAGGCAGAAGGGAGAGAGGAGGCAGAAGGGGTAGAAGGGATAGAGAGGGGGCAGAAGGGAGAGAGGGGGGGCAGAAGGGAGAGAGAGGAGGGGAGAAGGGAGAGAGGGGGGGCAAAAGGGAGAGAGAAGGGGAGGGAGAGGGGGGTGAAGGGAGAGAGAGGGGGGGCAGAAGGGAGAGGGGGGAGAAGGTAGAGAGAGGGTGGCAGAAGGGAGAGAGGGGGGAGAAGGGGTGGGGGGAGAGGGAGAGGGGGGAGAGAGAGGAGGCAGAAGGGAGAGAGTAGGCAGATGGGGGAGAAGGGAGAGAGAGGGGGCAGAAGGGAGAGAGGGAGGGGGCAGAAGGGAGAGAGAGGGGGGCAGAAGGGAGAGAGGGGGCATAAGGGAGAGAGGGGGCATAAGGGAGAGAGGGAGGGGGCAGAAGGGAGAAGGGGGGCAGAAGGGAGAGAGAGGGGGGAGAAGGTAGAGAGAGGGGGCAGAAGGGAGAGAGGGGGGGCAGAAGGGAGAGAGGGGGGGAGAAGGTAGAGAGGGGGGGCAGAAGGGAGGGAGAGGGGGGGGCAGAAGGGAGAGAGTGGGGGCAAAGGTAGAGAGGGGGGGCAGAAGGGAGAGAGAGGGGGGCAGAAGGGAGAGAGAGAGGGGGCAGAAGGGAGAGAGGCGGGCAGAAGGGAGAGAGAGGGGGCAGAAGGGAGAGGGGGCAGAAGCGAGAGAGGAGGCAGAAGGTAGGGAGAGAGGGGGGGAGAAGGGGTGGGGGGAGAGGGGTGACAGGGAGAGGCTGGAGAGGGAGAGGGGGAGAGAGAGGAGGCAGAAGGGGGAGAAGGTAGAGAGAGGGGGGCAGAAGGGAGAGAGGAGGGGAGAAGTTAGAGAGAGGAGCAGAAGGGAGAGAGGAGGCAGAAGGGGGAGAAGGGAGAGATGGGGCAGAAGGGAGAGAGGGGGGGCAGAAGGGAGAGAGGGGGGGGCAGAAGGGAGAGAGGGGGGGGGCAGAAGGGAGGGAGGGGGGGGGCAGAAGGGAGGGAGGGGGGGCATAAGGGAGAGAGGGGGGGCATAAGGGAGAGAGGGGGGGGCAGAAGGGAGAGAGGGGGGGACAGGAGGGAGAAAGAGGGGGCAGAAGGGAGAGAGGGGGCAGAAGGGAGAGAGAGGGGGGCAGAAGGGAGAGAGGGGGGAGGAGGTAGAGAGAGGGGGCAGAAGGGAGAGAGGGGGGAGAAGGGGTGGGGGGAGAGGGAGAGGGGGGAGAGAGAGGAGGCAGAAGGGAGAGAGGAGGCAGAAGGGGGAGAAGGGAGAGGGGGAGGGCAGAAGGGAGGGAGGGGGGGCAGAAGGGAGAGAGAGGGAGGGCAGAAGGGAGAGAGAGGGGGGAGAAGGTAGAGAGAGGGGGGGGAGAAGGGAGAGAGGGGGGGAGAAGGTAGAGAGAGGGGGCAGAAGGGAAATGGTCTGGTGCAGGGGTGGGGGGATGGGTGTGAAAAACGGTCTGGTGGTGGGGTGGGTGGGTGTGAAAAACGGTCTGGTGGGGGGGGGGGGGAGGTGGGGGGGAAAAACGGGCTGGTGCAGGGGTTGTGAAAAACGGGCTGGTGCAGGGGTGGGGGTGTAAAACGGGCTGCTGGTGGGGGGGCAAACGGATTGTTGTTGATGGGGGGAGAAGGGGTGGGGGGAGAGAGGAGGCAGAAGGGAGAGAGGGGGCAGAAGGGAGAGAAAGGGGGCAGAAGGGAGAGAGGGGGGGCAGAAGGGAGAGAGGGGGGTAGAATGGAGAGAGAGGTGGGGAGAAGGGAGAGAGGGGGGGCAGAAGGGAGAGAGAAGGGGGAGGAAGAGGGGGGGCAGAAGGGAGAGAGAGGGGGGAGAAGGGAGAGATGGGGGGGCAGAAGGGAGAGAGAAGGGGGAAGGAGAGGGGGGGCAGAAGGGAGAGAGAGGGGGGCGGAAGGGAGAGAGGGGGGGAGAAGGTAGAGAGAGGGGGAGAAGGGGTGGGGGGAGAGAGAGAGGGGGGAGAGAGAGGAGGCAGAAGGGAGAGAGAGGAGGCAGAAGGGAGAGAGAGGGGGCTGAAGGGAGAGAGGGGGGGCAGAAGGGAGAGAGGGGGGAGAAGGGAAAGAGGGGGGGGCAGAAGGGAGAGAGAAGGGGGAGGGAGAGAGGGGCAGAAGGGAGAGAGGGGGGCAGAAGGGAGAGAGAGGGGGAGAGAAGGGAGAGAGGGGGGAGGTATGAGGAGGGGAGGGGTGAGGTATGAGGAGGGGGAGATTTAATGGGTTTTTTTGTATCACAATAAGAAAACAGTTAAGTAAAAGTTGCGCGCTAAAAGATATTTTTTCGTGGTAAGTGTGCTATGGGTTCGGGGGGGGGGGCTGTTCCTTTCATTTGTCCCGGGCCCCATGATTTCTGTTGGCGGCCCTGTGGGTGATGTGAGGTGCAGGGGGGGAGGGTGATGGGTGATGTGAGGTGCAGGGGGGGGAGAGGGTGATGGGTGATGTGAGGTGCAGGGGGGTGATTGGAGGTGCAGGGGTGGGTTATTGGAGGTGCAAGAAGGGTGATTTGAGGTGTATGGGGGGTGGTTTGAGGTGCAAGGGGGGTGATTTGAGGTGCAAGGGGGGTCATTTGAGGTGCAAGGGGGAGAGTGATGTGAGGTGCAAGGGGGGAGAGTGATGTGAGCTGCAAGGGGGGAGAGTGATGTGATGTGCAGGGGGGAGAGTGATGTGAGGTGCAAGGGGGGAGAGGGATGTGATGTGCAGGGGGGGTGTGATGCGTGTGCTGTGCAGGGGGTTATTGTGTGTTTGATGTGGAGGGGGAGTATTATGTGTGTGGGTGAGGGGGAGAGATGGGGGTATGAGAGATAGATGGGGAGTATCGCAAAGGTTGATAGTGAGGGGTTCTGGGGGAGATATGAGGATGATGTTGAAGGGTGCTGGGGAGATATGAAGATGATGAGGGGTGCTGGGGAAGATATGAGGATGATGATGATGATGATGATGAGGTGGTGCTGGAGGAGAGATGATGATGATGATGATTTTACCCGTGCAGCCCAATTTTTTTCTTCCTTGGAGCAGTTCGGCCCTTCTCACTTTACGAGTTTTGCAGGCCTGGCATAGAGCCACCAAATTAATAAAGGGAATGGACAATTTAACGTATAAGGCGTGGCTAGCTAAATTAGATTTATTTACATTAGAAAAGAGGTGTCTAAGAGGGGATATGATAACTATATACAAATATATTCGGGGACAATACAACAAGCTTTCAAAATAACTATTCATCCCACAGCAGTACAAAGGACTCGGGCCATCCCTTAAGGTTGGAGGAAAGGAAATTTCACCAGCAACAAAGGAAAGGGTTCTTTACAGTAAGGGCAGTTAAAATGTGGCATTCATTACCCATGGAGACTGGGATGGCAGATACAAAAGATTTGTTCAAAAAAAGGTTGGACATCTTTTTAGATAGGAAAGGTATACAGGGATATACCAAATAAGTAAACATGGGAAGAATGTTGATCCAGTGATTTAATCCGATTGCCAATTCTTGGAGTCAGGAAGGAATTTATGTTTCCCCTTATGAGATATCACTGGATGATATAACAATGGGGTTTTGTGTTTGCCTTCCTCTGGATCAATAAGTAAGTATAGATATAGGATAAAGTATCTGTTGTCTAAATTTAGCATAAGTTGAACTTGATGGACGGAAGTCTTTTTTCAACCTCATGTAACTATGTAGATTTGGAGGATTGCGGACAGCAGCTCTCACAGACGTTAGTGATTGCATTGCAGGTGGTTTGGCAGTGCAGTAGTTCTCAGGCAGAACCTGCTCCTGCCCCTTTGCACTGCGGCATTACATATGATGCATGGACTACCACAAAGTCACTCACCATGCTATGGCATAGTAATTCAAAGAATTCTCTTGCGGAAGAGGTTGTTCCTCTTGGTGAATAACCCCATCTATGTGATGCATGGGTCCTGAGGGAGTAGGATGGGATACGAGCCTTGGGCCTACCACCACGTTGTGGAGAGGAACCACCAAGCTCACCTTCCCAAGAATGCTTCTACCATCACCACCAATGTAACATCACCTTCTTCAGCAATGAAAGAATAACAGCAGCTGATACTGGTGGTAGTGATACTGATTCAAAACCCATTATGGGGTTCCACAACAGGCTGGGACTGAGCATGGGTCACCATCTCTGACCTGCATCCGCCTACAACACATGTACTGCATTTTCTGCTCCCACATCTGTCCAAACAATACATGTGCTTGGGTAACTGAAGCATCAACACCCACTGACACGACAGAGACAGAATCAGCTGAGAATGATGACATAGTTGAGATTGCTGCTGCCAAAGATGGTTCTAGCAAAATCTCAGTCCTCAACATAGAGGAAACCAGCAAATCCTCATACTGATCTTCTTCCTCTAATACAGAGCTACTTCCAATGAGTACGGTTGAACAGCAGCAGGCACCTGGTACATGTACACAGGGAATGCGGCCATAGTACTATTGCTGTTGCTACTGATACCAGCAAAATAAACTTGTACATGTACTGGTGTGGAATCTGTTGTCCCTGCTGCGATAACTGAGCCTCTAGAGCTGGAAAACTCCCTCCTCAGTTTCACAGGAGAACAGAACCCCACCACTGCTATAAGGCCACTCCATTAAAAAAAATCAAGCAAAAAAAATGTTTAAAAAAAAGAAAATAAAGGGAATATTTCATTCAATCTCCCTCTCTAGCATCCTAGCTGCGCCTCTTGATATCCAGTGAGCTAGTTACCCTGCCCCCTCCCTCTCTCTTCCCCAAACACTGGCTAGGTAGAGCTGCTGCACGCTTTAAACTATTTTAGTTCGACATTTTAAATAATTTTTTAAAAGTTAAGGGGCTACCAATTTGCCAATTTAAAAAAAAAGTGATCGCTAATTTTTGCCAGTGTGGGCCATTTTGATCTCTATTCCTAGTGTGTTATATGGAATAACATGCAAGGAGGCCACAGGCCAGCTAACCATACGGTCGGCTCTACAAGGCCTGTACTAAAACACAAGGTTATTTTTGGCAGAGGAACAGTGCTAATTTTATAGAGTAGGAAAGAGAGAAATCGTCCAAATCCCATGCACAAATAATGACTCCCGCCCCACAGGCGGAACAATCAGCCCTCTACAAGGCCCTGCTTCCCAAATCAAAGAGGGGATTAATTTACAAAAAACTGAACCATGGGGACATCCGTAATGAGTGACCGCAGGGTGACCTGTGGGTCAGCAAAGTGGCTGTAAGGAGACTGTCTGTCACCACTCCACAGCCAGTAACCCTGAAGGCAAATGGTAGAAGGCAAATGGTAAGAGGCTGTGACCCTCTGTGACTATATGGTGGGGGCTGTGATATGTATTTGTATGTTACCCTCTCTATGGCAGGGGGCAGGAAGGAGAGAGACAGACAGGCAGGCGCAGTGAGTGGTAGACAGAGAGAGCAGGGGAAAGGCACACAGGAAGAGACACAAGAGCAGAGAGAGGTAGATTTCGGAGTTGGCTGTACCATTATGCAACATGGCCCTGCAGCTAAAGGGCCCTGAATAGGATCCTATGCTTCTGATTGAGTCTTTCTTTTGCTAGATCTCTATGCACTCATGACCATTTTTCTACTGCAGCTGCAAGTGGAACCCTGTGCTTGGCAAGAACCAAGGGAGCTTCTCTCTTAGCTGCTCTATACTCTCATAAGTTTAGAAAAATATTGCTCCAAAAAAGCTGCAAAACATTGAGGACCAGGGCCCGTCAAACTATTGTTTAGGGTCCTACAAGACCTAGTGGTAGACATTGAGAAGCAGACTGTGACAGGGAGATAGAGAAAGGCACAGAAAATCAGGGAGAGATATAGCGAGGAAGAAATTGGGTTCACTAAGATCTAACAAAGGGTTTCATTCAATGGCAGTTAAAGCAGCATTGAGTTCTGATACCTCTTATCAGAGGCGCAACTAGGGGATTTTTGCACCATGGCAAATTCCACCAATTGCACCCCTCCCCTCCCCCGCTACCCCCCAATTTATACAACCAAGGAAAAACAAGTACATGTTGTGACGCTTATTTACTATTAAGCAATTATAATTGTTTTATGATTTGCTAACTTCATAAAAGGAATACAGTGATTGCTGCCAGGCTATTGTACTCCTATTTAACTTTATGGCTTTAGGCACTGATACTACCTGTGCTCTAACTGCCGGTATATGCCGGTATAAGTACTCACTATATACTAGCTGCTACTGCTCTATGATCTGCAGACACACTGAATGAACATAGTCTACTATAATACACTATTTGACTTACTGAGTGAAATACGCACACGGACATCACCCCTGCTCGGACTGCTGACATTGTTTGATTCACTCACTATGGGGCCTATGCAGAGAGCAGCGAATTTGAAAAATGGCGAATTTATTAAAAAGTAGCTTTTTTGGAGAGTTTTATTCTCCATATGCAGAAAAGTGCGAATTCTGCTATGTTTAACATGGATGCGTGTGGCGAGTTTAAATTGGCGAGATGCGCGCTTCAGAAACGTGTAAAAACAAATTCGCGCCTTTTTTTCCCTTTGCAATGGCCGCGAGCGGCCGCTTCTTGCCAATTTTTTCTGGCGAGGCAAAAAGGAGACAATCGCGCCATTTTATTGGCGCGAACAGCCGCTAGATGCCGTTCGCGGCTCTCTGCATTAGGATATTTTTAAAACTGGCGAGATTGAGGTTCTCGCCAGCCGCGAGGCGAGTTTTACAAATAGAAAAGAAAAATTGGCGCGTTTTTCGGAAATCTCCATTTTCTGCTGTTTTCTGCGCGATTTTCTCCAAAAAATGGCGAATTTCGAAATAGCGCTGCTCTCTGCATAGGCCCCTATGTGTCCCGCATCAGCTATCTTATTAAATTAGCATTGTGCCAAATGAAATTCATGCCCTTGCCAGGTCTTCATGCCCAATGTGAGACACAACATGGTTTTTACAGTCCTGTTTGGACCCTCCATTGTGTTCTAATACTAAAAAAGTGTGATTAAGGTGCTCCTATATGAGGCAAAAATATATAAATAGTGATTATATATAGCTAAAATTGCTTAAATAAAACAATAATTTGTGCTCTTCTACTATATTAACCGTGCAAATGTGTTATAACAACATAAGGAATTAGAAAACGCAGCTCAACCCTTTTGAGACGGTCCAGATCTCCTTTTGTAGATTTCCAAGGTCAGATTTGGGGAGCGCAGATTTCACCATATGTGAAAAAAATGAAAATAATACAGTGCAATCTGTTTTTAAATATGAGACATCATGGTATCAACAGAAATGGGGACTCGCACTTTCCCAGTGATTAAACAGCAGTGGATATCAATAGCTATCTCAGCTCAGGAAGATCCCACAGGATGGCCCTCGGTGCAAAACAGAAAAGTACACACTTAGTGCAACTTTGTATGTTCAATCTTGTATTGTATTCAAATGAATAGTATCACACTTACATTCTGTTAGTGTGGCATGTTCACATAGAAATTACAGGTGGCACAGATCCTCTGGACTCTCCGACCGCGTCGTGTCACTTCCGACAACAATCCACGTCACTTCCGGTCACGGAACCTCCTGTGGTTTGGAGCCACGGATGCCGACAGTGCAGGGCAGTTTTGGGAGCTTGTATGGCCTACTTGCTTGGACTTTACGCGTTTTGCTCGTAAAAGAGCTTCATCTTGAACATACAAAGTTGCACTAAGTGTGTACTTTTCTGTTTTGCACCGAGGGCCATCCTGTGGGATCTTCCTGAGCTGAGATAGCTATTGATATCCACTGCTGTTTAATCACTGGGAAAGTGCGAGTCCCCATTTCTGTTGATACCATGATGTCTCATATTTAAAAACAGATTGCACTGTATTATTTTCATTTTTTTCACATATGGTTAAATCTGCGCTCCCCAAATCTGACCTTGGAATTGTGTTCCAATAGCTGGATCTGTGTGCCCATTCTGTTCCCCATATCAACTGCTCCTTTATCAGACTTTAATGAATCCTGGTAAAAGAGAGGTAGACAAGAGAAAGACAGGCACATAAAGAGGGAGAGAGAGTCAGGCAAAGGAAGGAGGAGAGAGGCTGACATTCACACAGATAGTGTGTAGGAAAGAGTGACAGAGGAAAGGGAAAATACAGAACATTAGAAAGGCAGAGAGAGACCATGAGAAATCCTGAGCATTACTACGTAAGAGGTAGGTGCCACTACCCCAATTTGCTTCTAGAAAGCATGGGTTCTATATATTTATAGTGTACAGTATATGCTTAAAACTGTTTTTGATGGCCTGAAGACATTAAAGAAAGAAGCATCACTGAAATCATACTTCTACTGACCCTGAATTTTTATAGGTGCTATAAATATTTATACATATATATACATCCACAGTGGCATTTTTTCCAAGTTGTTTTTCTTTATCATAAAAAAACAGGTAAAACAAGACACGTATCGACCAAAATAATTATAATAATTAAAAAAAAATGTACAAGTTAACTTAGTCCCTGCTCCGAGTGACAACATAAAAACAAGTTAAAATATCTCTTCTTCAGTTCTGAACTGTCCACAAACAGTGTCTTTATCTTGGTCCGTCCAAAGAAAGAGAATCATGTGGAAGGGTGTGCGTAAGAAACAATCAATCATTTCTCTTTTCTCCTTCTGAAAATCATTTTCTCCTTTCATACAACTAAATGTGAGCTCCAGGAAGAAAAACTGTCCATTTGATGTTTTCCTTCCAGATCCGGTCTTTCCTTTCTCACTATTCCAGCCATATGGATATGTTCCTGTTTCAGTCCGTTTCCTGACTGCAAATATCTCTCTTTTATTCTTCATTTTCCATTCGTTCTGTCCATGGTTCTCCTCCTTTAAACCACTTTGCTGCCCGAGTGGCCTGCAGCGCTATAGCTATGGCGTCACAGGCACCTTAGGCAGTAATAAGGGTTAAGTTTAGTTTTTTTCTCCTCCACTTGGAAAAAAATTGAGGGGGAGAGGGGGGGAATGAATAAACACCCTTTAAAAATTAAAAAAAATTAAAATAAATCGCCCCGGTTGATGGGCGTTAGTGAGCGTGAATGTCTATGCTTTGCCCGTTCATGAGTGCGTCTCCTGAAGTCTGAGCTGCCACAAGGTGGTGTGGGGAGGGCCCGCCTGGCAGGATCATCGAGGCATGGTGAGGGTGCCCTGGGAGGTAGGAGTGAAGTGAGGGTCCGTGTCGGAGACCGGCGGGGTGAAGGGGCATGGCGGGCGTGTAGCCGGGCTGTGGGAATCCCATGGCCATGGTGCCAGGGGCCACTGTATAATCCCCCGAGATTCCTTGGAAGCCTGCAAGAAAGGAAGAGATTGTGAGCTCCTAACCTACTACACCTATTAATGTCATTGTACGGTCATTGTCATTGTACTGCTCTGCAAAATACGGTGTATGTTGGAGCTTTGTAAATAAAAGATAACAGAAAATGAAACCACATATCACCCTAAACACATTGCAGGATGAATATGTACACTTTTAAATGTTCTTGTCCTTTTCTGAATCAATATAACTATAAATATAGGTTGAGAATCTCGCTAAATATGCCAAGGAACTGCAGAAACAAGCAATGCGCTGTGGTCACAAGGAAAATACAGAAGTTTTACTTGGCAAGGGCACATCCAGTATCACTGATGAGAAAAAATGTGTGTACAGCACTGCTGATGTTTCAGAACCTACCAAAGCAAAGAAGAAAAAGTCTACAGAGAGTCTGTGAGAGCTACAAACTCTTAAAGCAAAGTCTGCCCATCTGTAGGACTACAAGACGGGGTTCTAGCTACTACAGTGAAAACAGCTGCAATAGCGCCTCCCGAGGTCAGGAAGAAAAATAAACCTGATAGCCCCAAAATGGAGGACAAGATGTGGAGTTCCTGTAATGAACCCTACCCACGGAAGAGTGGCCCTTCCGGTCCTATGAGGATACGGATAAGGATGAAGATATCTCTTATGGGGAACCCGAACCGAGTCACACCCCCAAAACACCTCAAGAATGGAGGTGGAGATACCTAAACTTGGTACGCACCAAAAAAACGGGACTCTATGACCACGAATATTCCTGCCAGCTAACGCAACTGCAAGAAAAGCCTGGCGGATACAGTGAAGCTGCTGAAGTTTCGAATAAAGCCGGAGACCCCAGTATCCCTGACGGGACGGAGTAGTCCAAAACAAATAGGCAGAAAAAGAAAAGCGGGTCTTCACTTACCGTGGAAGGAACAGACATGTCCGCAGATCCAGCGGAGAAAAAGGGCGTCCGAGATGCCCTGCAGCCTATAGAAAATGGAGGATTCATCACGCTAATGACAGAATATCCAGAGGGCCCAAGGCAGAAGTCGTGTAACACAAAGAAGTGTCTGTTCAGTGCCAACAGTGAGGAACCCTCAACCAACCATACCAGGGAAGCAGAATGAGTGACAATCCCTTGAGCAGCCCTGAAGATGCCCTGCAAGCTGCCAGGCATAACTCTGATCTGCTCCGTAAAGAATTGAAAATGGAGAGAGAAAATAATGCTGAGCTATAGAAGACTGTGCTCGCAATTTACTCTGCGGCCAAGACCGAATTGTAGGATCTATGGATGAATCAAGATAGTGCGAACACTACTATTACCGCTATGGATAAAAAGCAGAGCAAGTCTGACTGAATGATTGCTAATCTGAAACAGAAGTATGAGGAGGCACTGAAAGAGATTAGTCTTTCAGCAAGAGGTTCGCAATTGCCATAGAGAGGTGAAAGTTTCTCAGAATGAGGTTCACACTCTCCGCATAACACTCACACTAGGAGGTCAACAGTATCTGGACAGAGGTGGACATATCTCAGAATGAGGTTCATACTCTTCGCATAGAGCTTGATGCCTCACACCAAGAGATCAGCAGTTGCCGCACAGAACTGGAAGTCTCTAAAAAGGAACTTAACAGTCTCACTGAGGAGCTGGACATCTCTCAAAAAGCTGTCTGCAGCGCTTAAAGTCTCTCAAAAGGAGCTTCAAATCCTCAACCTGGAGATAGAAGTCTCACGCCAGGAGACCAGGAGTCTAAAATCAGAAGTGCGTAAGTGGAAGGAGGACTATGAAGAAGCCCTGAATATTAGAGAGACTGTAAAAAGGAGTAAATACTAGCCTGAAATGGGTAAATTCTGATTTGACTGACCACGCCAGTGAAATGAATAGCATGCTTCATGAGCTAGAAAAAAGGAATAGACTACTGGACGATGAAAAGGTTGAAGCATTGGAGCAACGCACACAAGCAGAGCACCTACTGCAGAACCAACTGCAAGGTCTGCATACGCACCTCCAGAATGCCGAGGAGAAACAGCGAACTCTGCAGGAAGAAAATCTGCAGACTGCTAAAGAAGTGCAAATACTGCAGGAACGTCTAAGAACCAAGTATGTCATTGCAGAACAGCATGAGGAACTGAAGGCTACACTGAGCATTACCAGAGCATCGCTGGAGGCCAAGCTTAGAGGCCAAGTGACTCTGTATCAGAGGGAGCACGAGAAGGTCCAGAAACTAGAGCAAGAGATGGAGAAGCAGAGTGGCTGCTCCATCCCCAAAAGTCAGTACGCACAGGAGAAAGAGGAGTGGAAATCGCAAGCAGCGACGACCCTGGCAATGAAATCTGCACAGCTCTAAAATATGAAGGATGTGTGGAAGCAAGCTCAAAGTGAGCACAGTGAAGAGATTTCAGCCCTAAGAGGAGAATTGCAGGATGCACTCCAGAAACAGGGATCTATTGATTATGAGTTGAACTTGCAACAAAGCCTATAAGTGGAAGAGCTAAAGCTGGCAGCTAAACACACATCCCAGCAAGTTACAGCTCTGGAGACGCAGATTGCTGAGCTCAATATGTAGCTCACCAAAAAGGAAGAGAGTGAAGAGGTGTCCGTTCATCAAGTGGCCAGCCTGACAATGCACTATGAGGCCAAGATGGCCATGACCACAAATTGCAGGACAATGAGAGGACCCGGCTGCAGCTGGAGCTGGACAAAGTCCGGCTGAAGGCCAGGCAGCTGCAGATCAGAAATAGAGAAAAGGAAACAGATTTAAGTCTTGCTCTAAGTCAATGGGGAGATGTGGAATTGTAACTCAACTCCAAAGAAGCTGAACTGGCAACTGCATTGAGTGGAAAAAGAAATGCAGAAGGACAGCTTCAAGAGCTAAAAACTCAAATAGCTACACTGGCGACACACTTTATTCGAGCTCGGCTAGTCCCACGAATTTGGGTATACCCGGGTGTATTGAGGTTTGTGACTGTTTTCTGCCCGAGTGCATTGAGTTATTTTCCAGCAGGGATTGAAGCATTTTATTCCCGCTGGCTGCAATACTGAACAGTACATATATATATACTGCATTACAATTCATGAATTTATGTCATCTGGTAGACACGCGAAGCATTGCAGCCTATTAAATCCTAATCATTATCATTTAACAGATCAGCCGCCCATCAGCCAGGCATGAACCCAGGCTGGGAAGGCAAATGCAACGGGGCTTGTCAGAGGTGAGGAGCGGCGCATTCCAGGTATCTGCCAGGTACATACCGGGTATTTGCTCGAATAAAGTGTGTCGGTGCAGTATTCTTGAATGCTCTTCAAATGATACCATGAAATGGCACGAGTCTAGGAAAGTAGAAATAGATTCCGAATTATCAGACAGAATTCAAAAGTAAGCTGGCAGAGGCTTTGCAAGACCTGAGCAAGGGTTACAAGGAATGGACATTTAGTACTAAATTGGAATCCAAGGAAAAGATGGTGAGAGAAAGCTATTTGCATAAACGCTCTGCGACTGTCGCCATACAATCAGCCTACAAAGAGAGGATCACCTGATGCAGGGGGAAATCTCATGACCATGCGGTCAGTAGAAAGACTGTACTTGAAAAATGTCCTCCTCGAGCGACTGAGGAGTACTGATCTCAACTACCTTCTGGAGGAGATACTAATAACCTGGAGAAAGGGCTCCAATCCCAATGAGACTGAGGGTTCTCTTCCTAAATCCACTCTCATTCGAGACGCAGAGATATCTCGAGTGAGAGTGGAAGGATTGGCTTCGGCCGTGGTAAGCCCGAGCTTCCCACAAACAGGGGAGGTATGTAACAGGGACTTATCCCTGTTGAAGAAATCATCTCTAAAATCCACCAGGGATCCGGATAAGTGCAGCAGGTGATTAACCAGACCCCAGCTGGCCAATTAAGTCTTTAAGAAAAGCCTAATGTTGGAAACAGGAGAGAGATTCCTTAGCTCACATTTGGGCTGAAAGAAGGAGAGCAGACAAGCATACACACAGACACTGTCTTGAGCACAAAGGCTGTGCTGATATTAAGACACCCAGACACCCAGAGACCTATCTTTCCTGGACACAGAGGACCCAGGAACCTGCCAGAGACTGACATGGAGGGCCACCTGCTTAAGGTACTTCCTGAGACTTTGGGGTGATAGGCTGGTAATGGGAATATCCCTCCAGTTCTGCAGATAGGGTCTAGGGACGTAAATTAGCCCTTACAAAGGCATAGGGGGTTTGTTATTTTGTTGTTTTTGTATATTTTGTCTGGATAAAGGAACAGCCTCAATAAAGCCAAGATATAATTTCACCCTAAAACAGTCTCCATTTGCATACCTCTGCACACATCTCTTACACTCTCACTTTTATGCGGTCCAAATTCTTTTATTGTTTCATTTTTCATAGTTTTAATATTCATACAAAAAAGGGCCAGGGAACCAGAAATGTTGCTGGAATTATTATGATGCATAGCAGTGTGTGACTAACTGCTTCTCTTCTATTTTGTGTGTGGGTATTAATACATGAAGAATTTGGACAGCATAAACCTGATTTTTTTATTTTCTTTATTCAATGTATCTTTACATTTTCTTTGCTTTTAAGTAGAGTACAGGTCCCACTTTGTATTGTTACTGTAACATTTACATGTTGGTAGTGGACCTGTCACCTATAAGTTCTAATGAATACATTTGTGTTCGACAGTAAATTCTAAATTCCTTTTTTTGTGTATGGATGGTACAGTGTTATAATGTGAAGATTAAAACATGTATTTATGTTTCTTGGAGAAGCCAGCTTATTTTGTACAATATGGTATTTATTCTGCTACATATCAAACTCCTGGATTTTTACACAAATATAAACTCTTGACAATCACCCTCCCCCCTCTAAGTAGCTTAAGGTTTCGATCTTTAACCCATAAGAGCAGGAGATTGACAACGGAACTTTCACCTCTGAACATTTCACAGACAACCAACCAAGAAACGAAAATCTCTTAAAACAAACTAGAGATAATATATTATACAAAGAAAAATAGGAGGATGGTGCCCCTGGTTCCAAAAAAAATCTAATTTTATTCATCCAAAGGTTAAAAATGTAGCAGTATACAAACATCGCAAAAAATAAATAAAAATACAGTATGTACTCCAACCTCTCTATGTGCTACAGAAAGATCCAGGCAGGCCTCACTAAGCATTTGGTATAACCATGAAATGACTGTTGGCTTTTCTACCAGATCCCTGGTCTAACGCCTAAGATGTGATGCAATTTGCACTATTTGTGGATCTTTCTGTGGCACATGGACATATTTGTGTACTGATGTCTTTTTTTTATGTCACCTTTTGTATACTGCTAAATATTTTAACCTTTGTATGAATTAAATGATGAGACCCAAAAGGTTGAAACAACTGTCTGTGAGTAGGTGTACTGGCTGTGCACTTCTTTAACCCAGGCTGTACTGAAAAGCGGTGTAAATTTATAGGGGTCCATGTTAAACTGGATAAGAAGCAAAAGGTGACACTATGTGCTCATTTGCATGTCATTACCCAGAATCCCTGACTGCAGTGGAAGCACTGTATGCTGGGAGATAATGGGGAAAAAAGTAGTGTTGCAGACCTGTCTGAGACGTTAATGTGCTGACAGTGATATTTTTATTTGATGAATAAAAGGAGATTTTTTTTCGAAACTGATACACTCATCCTCATTTTTCTTTTTCTGTGTAAAATACATTTATTATTATTGATTATTTTATGGTTGATGCACAGAAGAGAGGAAATCTCCTGAACATGTGGATATCAACTTTCAAGTTAAATTATGAGCAGTCATGGTGCCCCAACTTAACTGCTGGTTTTTAGCCAACTAGAGATCAAATCTCTCTCCTGACTTTGCTTAAACCAGAAGATGGTACAGCAGGCTTAGGAGAAAGTAAAAAATGAAAGTCTTTTCTCTGTAGTGTGCAGCGGCCTCCGATGAAACCTGCTGACCCGTGTTAAACTGCCGCTCGGAAGCAGAGAAATCTACATACCTGCGCAGTCACTATGATTGGCCACGGCAGCACAGATGGAGTATTTAGCTCACCACTCATCAATTAGCTCCTTCGAGGGTATCGCGGCCCTCATCATCTGTAGCTAATTTTCCCCAGTCACTTTCCCACTTATTCTCCTCATATTACTTCCCTGCGTGCTATGCAGGAGCCTGCTCAGGGGCAGCACTAAGCTGGGATTGCACGGAGAGGGGCAGCGCAGGGGAGACCTCCACCCACCCCCTCCCTGCTCCTCTCTCTGCCTCCCTGCTGACATCTCTGCATTCTCTCCCCCAGCTCTGATCTTACTCATTATATGCTTCAACTGAAAAGGACAAATACATTCACTCTCTCCCTCTCTCTGTATTCACTTAATAAATCCTGTTTATTTTCCTTTCTCACTTTCTTTTCTCTCACTCTGTCTGGTCCCTTTATTCAATATACTGTCAAGTTGCTTTCCAGTGATGGAAGGTTTCTAGTCCCATTCATTTCACTGGAGCTGTTCTCTTCACCAGCGCTGGGAAGAGACTTCACAGCATACAAGATAAAGACCTGTCTCCTTTACTCTTCCTCCTTTTTCCCTAAAAAAAAATCCACTCCCTACTCCTCCCTTACATTTTGCCAACCTCTCTCTTCTTCTCCTTCAGTCTCCCCTCATTCATGCTTCTTTTTCCTACTCTCTCCCTCTATACAAAACAAACCTCCCCCCTTTCTATCCTTACAGTTACAATGTGTCAAATACCGGTAGGAAATATTATCTACAGCTCTTTGCCCCCACACCCTGCGCCTCTCATTTAACAGAATTCTATTATTCTAGCATCAGTCTGGGTATCACTACGTGTTATTTTAACAGCATTAGGACCAATTTCTCACAGAAAACTCCAGTCACAGTATTTAGTCTGCGTGTTTGCGTGCACATATGTATGGTTATAGAGCATGACGGCGCAAACACACCCCAGATAAAACACGTGCAGTGATGGCTGTGCATGTGACACAGAAATAATAAATACACACTCATTACATGTGATGAACAAATGCGGGGTGAGGGAAGGGGGCAGTGTGCCTGGGGATGGGAGTCGTGATTGCAAACACTCCCTCCTCCCCCTTCCATACCAGAATATATATATATATATAGTTTACTTACATCCCTAGTATCAGAAAGATGGCATAGCGTTACATGTAGTGCCACTGCCCTTCCATACCCACGGTCATGCCTAAGCCTCCCATGGGTCCTAGGAGGAAGATAGGCATCTAAGACCACAGCATATCAGAGGAACACACAGCTGGAACATCGCCAACACCCTATTCAATGTGCTGTCATGCTGTCTGCTCCACGTTCATGAAGCTTAAAGGCATTATACTGGAGGGAGTCTTACTAGCTAAAAGTAAGATTGCTTCATGGTGTATTGAATAGAGCCAAAAGGACTGTCTCTGTAATCCTTTACCTGCTGGAGAGGCCAAGGGATTGTAGCCTCGAAGGGTTGAAATCAGTGCGGTCTAGGGTCCTAAACCAAAACAATTGGCAATTTAGTGGGAAAATGCTGATTTTGTATCCGTCACTCTCCACTGAGGCAGCTGATATGAGAAGTCACTGAGACTGACCCCAAATGAGTGAGAGTTCATAGGTCTGGAGTTCAGCAGCAAATATATCTATTACTGTGTCCAAAGAGAGTTGAGTGAGATGGTTCAAAGAAGCGTATCCAAAATGCTTTCAGGGCAATGTTCATGTTCATGTTGCAGATCTGTTTCCCAAGTACAGCAATTTGGCTTTTCATATAATTTGTTCATATCTTTCTGGACATTTTGTGGAAATCCCTGACAAACATATTATTACAACAATGGAAACTGTCATGTTGGTCCATTAAAAAGGTATCAGCACCTGCTAAGAGCCTACACTTCACCAGGACTAGTAGGACTATTAGAATTGTTTCCCCCTATAGGTAGGACCCCCTTATGTCTATGTCAAGCATCTTCTGGACTCATTTGCTGTATTAACCTCCTTCACCTCTACTGGGATGCTGTTACATGCACCTACTACCCTTTCAGTGAAGACAGGCTTCCTCAAATTTCTCCTGAGACTCCCACTTTCCAGCTGCAGAGCATGACCCCTTGTCTTACATTTATCCTTCTCGCTGTAGTCACAGGATGAGTAGTAGCCCTGTGGACAGCCTCTGAAGTGGGAAAACACAATCTGACACCCAATGTCAGCTCCTCAGGGAAGGGGGTACAGACCATTTGTGTGTAGAGCTAAATATAGAATAAGGGCCTTAGCTTACCTGGGGGGCGGATGCCCATATGTTGCTGGCCGTCCATAACATATCCCCCCATGGTCTGACCATCTGGGCTGTAGGGGGCTCCTCCCTGGCCTGTAATGAGAAGAAAAAGCAGCAGTGAGAAGAAGCGTGAAACTACCTGTGAGCCCCAATTGTCCCAGGAAGTCATCAACCCCACAATTCAATATGGTGAGAAACGGTACGATGCACAGTTAATGATGCATTCACTTCTCTCCAAGTGAATGGAAATTGCATTGTTAACTGTGGGTTACCCAACAATTCTCTATGGGAATGATTCCTCAAGGTCTAATGAAAGGTATCGCACTCTGCCTGGTGTTATCTGCCATTGACTTAAATGGCAGTTAACAGGGCCAATGACTGTGGGGGGCAGGACAGGGACAGCTGATTCGGTAAGGGAGGGGGTCAGACAGGTGGGGCCCCCTTCTCTGGTGCAGGGATCCCCCTGCCTGACCAGTATCCCCTGTATTCACAGGTACTGCCACACAAACCCACCATACCGATAGGCTCCGCCTCCCTCTTTGCCTGATCGGTTCCAACAAAGCTGCTCCATAACCCTGCTCAACAGGTATCATGGTCTACTCTAGGTCCAAATTGAGTCCTAGGCCCTGGAAAACGTTCTTGGGGGGCCTGGCAGTTACTCGTGTGCAATACCACGTATGCTGTATCCCAGCGTATATTGGTTAGGAGATAAGGGAGTGATGTATCTAGCCTGAAAATGTGTGTTGAGTGCCATTAAGTAAATATGCAAAAGTGAAACAGATCTGGTGCAAAAAACATAGAAACTGGATTTATCGGTTGAAAAGTCACTTAGTGGTGGATTTCGGGATATTTTAATGGGATGTATCAAATTCTGCGGTCTCATATGGGGTACACCTTTTGCTCACTGTCTGTGTCAAATGGGAAAAACAATGCAAACTTCTTACATCTCATGCAGTTGCAAACACAAAAAGTCAGGAAAGAGCGCATATTAAAACTTCTGGATATGGAAAGGGTTGAAGATAGTCTTAATGAAGGATAAAGCTTAAATACACTTAACACAAATTAAAATACATCCTGGGAAAACGTGCGCCAGTTTGATGCTAATAATGCTTCTTCAAAGGCAAATTATTTGGATGGAGGTAGTGTGCCATTGGGAGTGAAGAGAGAAGCTAATTGTGGTGGTTTCCTATGATTATATGAACTATTCAATATTTAAACAGATTACTCGATTGACATGGATTTTGGGTATAAATAGGAGTTTGGAACCTCACTTCTGTTTTCACTGTTGGACATATGAGTGGGATCCATGATGGTTGGGTTGAGTGGAGGATCTTTCTCTTGGAGTTATTTTTTTAGTTCCTTTCAATTAATCTCTGACTATGATAGAGTATCTTAATATGGACTCTCTTCCTCTACAAACGTTACTGTTAACATAACATTTTGGGGAGTGTACTGTTTTTGTCTATCTTAATTGGTGTCTTGCAATGAGGGAAAGTTCTACCGGACAATGCTACATTACAGTTATTCATCACTTGCCCCGGGCAGCTGAGTACGACTCTTTTTAACAAACAAAAATCATATTACTTTCAATAAGGTTTATTTGACTAATAAGTCTGGTGCTGTGGTTCTTTGCACTGCCCTTACAGCAAGTCTTTGATAACTAACCTCTGAGTTTTAAATTAGCATTTGTCAGAGACCTCACCATATCTGTATCCGCAAGGACAATAGAAAATGCCCTGCGTAATAAAAGGGTAGCAATGCTTATGTAGTTTAACCCGTTCATTGCCAGAGCTGTTCGTTTTGGCAGAAAACAAGCGTAGGCCTGCACGTTCGAAACCTTCCCTTTACCCACACAACACATTACCTGTACGATTTGACTGGTCGATCATAGGCTGAACAATGCGCCTTCTGGCATTAATGAACCTGCGTCAAGAGAAAGGTATTAGTGACTGGAGTCCAGAGTATGTAGGAAGAGTATTAAACAGGGAAAGGTAGAGTGATGGTCAAAGCCCAAGGCCTAACCCCATCTATCCTGAGGAGAGGAACACAATGAAGGATATTTAACTAGTTCTAACTAGGTGAAACAGTTAGTGTCGTGAAACTTTATGAAACCATCTGAGGAAGTAACCGCAGCTTACACAGACCCAGTAACAGTTACAGATTTAGTGCAATTTACTAGGGTGATACTGTACAAGCTGCCATAACTTTCCCTTTATCGTCCTAGTCCCACTTTGCTCTTCAGTTACTCAGTATTCTATTTCAGAGAAGTACTGATGTGAAAGGCTTGTTTTGTATTGATTTACATATTGCTGCCCTCATCACTGCAACTTTGGAGTTGCTACTGTGTATGTATGGACACTTAATAAGCCATTAAGTAGATAAATCAATGTGTTGCATACTCGATTTACTTTGCTTTTCTCTATGTTTGGTTTTCAAGACTGTTAGCAAAGCTAATAAAGGAGTTATGAAAGAGCTGATAACATGCAAAAGTTACAAAGCGATCCGCTTTCAGTTTATTGCAAACACAATATTTACTGCTTAGTGGGACAACACCTTTAACAGGTTTATACTAATTATACAGAAGTGATTTGATAGCACAAGTTGCTACCTACCAGTTGTTGACCTGTAGTATAGTGAGCCCTGTGTCTTGTGCTAATTGCTTTTTCTGTTCTTCTGAGGGGTACGGATGCTGGATGGGTAACAGAATAAGAATGTGAGTTCTCTTTATCTGTTTAACTATGTTGTTTTTAACTAGACATGTTACTCCTACCTGTGCATTGCACTATCCATCTGTCATTATGCAGAGATGTCAACCTCTAAGGACTGAAATCCGTGAGATTTGGGGTTCTTGTCCATATATGGCATTTCATTGGAAAGGTTCTGACATTTATCAATGAGACTCAATTGACTTTGCCACCCCAGTCACAGATCATACCTCAACAGGCCCTAAAAGCCAGCCATTCTTCATTTCCATCCATGTAGCAAGAAAGTATCTAGTTTCTCAAAACCATAGATGCCTTATTACCATGAGCACACACAATCTCCATTTAAACAACTCACGGATGTTTTACTACTGCCTACTGTAACAGAAAACTGTCAAACAGTTTATTAAAACCAAGGTTGCTCATTAGACTTTGCACCAAATGAACCAATACTGGTGGAATGAAGTTTATTTTGATGGCCCTCTTCCTATAAAACTTCGAACCATCTGGATCCTTCAGTAGGAGTTTGGGCTGTTTTTATCCTCCCTAGATTTGGAACAGATGGGGCAGACACACACATTGCTTTCTTTCGCAGGGACCCAGGAAATGTGCAACTGGCCCCTGGTTGATTAGAAGGCCGAAAAAAATTCCAGGGAGCTGTCAAGGCCCCCATGATGGATGAGGCTGAGGGTCTAAGGTTGCAGTCAAGCAGAGACCTTCCCTTGACAGCTTGGTGACAGATGAAGGGCCTGGGTATAGTATTTGACAAACGCTATGCCCGAAAGCCAGGCCCAAGGAGGAAAAAAAACGCAAAGGCCTTCATTGTTGCTACGGGTTACCAGACCAGGCCTTTGTTGTTTAACAAATATTTGCAGCTTAGTGATTTTTTTTCTTTGCTGCTTCAAAGAATAAGAAGCTCTGGCCCTGGTGTTTAGTTCTAAATAAGATCATAAAGTGCTACTATAAAAGGTCAGCAACACGTTGCAAAGCAACGTCTATCAGCATGCAAAGCAATACCTTGCTGGCCTTCTGGCAGAGTTTAAACTCAAATCCCAGGGGAGAACGTTAGCTAAGCAAGAAGTTCACTTTTTAAACTAGTTTTAACGCAATGCTATTTGTTTCTTTATCACTACCATTATTCTTATTGCAATACTAATGTAGAAAACCGTAACGTCTGAGCATATTAGGAATGGCTTGTGGTTCAGAAACTTTCTTTGTTAATTGTTTTACAAAACAACACATGTATTGGAGAATATCGAAAGCAGAAGGTTTACATTGTTTAAATCATGGGCTGTTTTGGGTGCACTGGTAACGGGTGTCCCTAAATCTTCAAGGGCCTGCACCCCAAATTTTTTCTATGCAAAACTTAAATGTTTTGTCCCCTTTCACCCTCTGACTGCTACTCATTGTTAACTTGCTCACTAGTTTTCCATTTTGGAGGAATATTTATGTGCATACATTGTATCCTAGGGGCCTATTAAAGATATTCACCATTCTGATTTTCTAAAAACTACATAAAAACTCACCCCAATTGCTTGTTGCAGTCTTCCCTCAGTAATGAATAGTTTACAGCACTTTACAAAAGCAGCGTGCATTGTATGTTATATATAATTATTCAGCTCTTCTCCATTTCAGGCCTTATTTTGCTAAGCTGATAAACCTAACGTAGTTCAAGGCACAACCATCATTGTAGAAAATGTCTGATCGTGTCGGGGGCTTTCAATTCATTGAAATTTCAATATATACCAGGCACTTTTGCACCTGGAAAGGGTTCAGTTTGTAATCCCTTTAGATAATAATGCACTTAGCAAGATGATTCCCATCTTACATACTGCTCTCCCTCGCCAATGTCTGCAGCTAAAAGCAGGTTCAGGGTAATTACCTTGAATTGATTACCCGTTTACCAGCCTCTAATAGGTTTATAGCTTTGTCAATTAGTAACTAATTGGTCAGCGTTCATTAACTTTGCTTTGTTTAACTAACCAGGGACAGGCACAGGCAGATTCTGACTAATTGTTTCTCAACACTACGGTAGCTCTCATTGTGCCTCAGGCGCTGATGGTGAATAGGAGAAGTACAGCCGGTAAGCTTATATCCTGTGTTTTGGTAATTTTTAATTAGGCTACGTTGGCAATGGAGGAATAAGCATGTTCCATTAGAGAATAGAAGATGCTGCACAATGTAGCCACCCTGTGATTAAAAAATCTATTTTAATATAGTTTCTTGTAATAATTGGACCAAATGTTTTTGATTTTTCATTGGTGTTCATTTGTTTCTATGATGACTACCAGTACCAGCCTTCTTGCAGAGAGTATAATTGTATTAATCCCTCGAGCGCCACAGGGGGGGCTGCAACACTGCAAAGCAATACATTGCACGCCCATCTGGCGCTAAATGAGTTAATTTTGCACTGCTGGTGTTCCGCAACAGCTTAGGGCTCAAAGTCTGTCTGTCGTCCTACAGGGTGACAGTGACAAACAGAAGAGACCAATGATGTGTGGACCTGTGCTCTCCTGCCACAAGGTGCGGTGAGAGAAGGCACATACGTCCATTCCACAAAAATGTAACAGATGCAAACGTAATAACCACAGAGTCTGTGCTCCGAATGCAGGGTGACAGACTAAATGAACCAATGTCCAACACAGTGAGACAATAACATATGACATGTGACCTTACCGACAGGTGCTGGAAGAGCCACGCCCGCATAATGTTTGTGGCGACTTTGGGGAAGATGCCTCGTTTCTTGTTCCTCTTCTTGTCCCTGTCCAAGTCATCGTCGTCACCTGTGCTGGGTGATGCCACACTGTTATCTAGACAATCCCCTGCAGGAGAGACTCAGTGAAAAAGCGCAGTACATACACCAAACTAACCCATACAAAACACAACGTTCATTCCATGCATACATAATCCTCAAAGCACAACCCACGCAAACATATATAGCACATACATTCTATTGTATACTATACACATATATATTGCAAGAGAACCCCATATCCATAAACAAACACATGTAACACAGCATTTTATCGCAAGCTAACATTATATATTATGCCCATTTACAGTTATGGCACAAACGTTTACACCAATAACTAGATCACACAACATATAACATTTAACACATATACCGTAGGGCCACATGCATCAAGTACAGATTATCTTACCTGTTCTGGCGTTATCTCCTATTGACTTTAATATGAGTTAACGCCAGAATAACGGCACTGGATGCATGTGGCCCATAAGGTGTGTGTCTGTGTCTGTGTATATATATATATATATATATATATATATATATATATATATATATAACAAAAAACAAACAGAAGCGCAAGCTCCATAGCATGTAACAGTTTAAACAATTGAGTACATTTATTAAAATCAGCAGCCCAAAGGAAATGCACTTAGTAGGATGGTTTTTTCATATATGTTACAAATTAGGAGAGTTTTAATTTAAATATTAGTTGGGATATTCTCAGTGTTTGGTGTGAACAATCCAATTTAATATTATGATTTATTGTGAAAGTATTATGGTTTATTAATGTGTATTTAACTTTGCAAACTACCGAATATTGTGGAATCAGTAACCACTTAGTGAGACTAGGCCATCATTCAGCCATTCATTCAGCGTATTTAATTGGCTGTTACTGACCAATCAGACATCCCCTGATGAAGTCGCGCCAACGTGACAAAATGCGTAGGGTTGGTGACGTCATCACATGTGGGTGCGTGCACGTGGAGTCCTGGCGTCCTAGCGATCCAGTCAGCTGAATTTCCAAGTGCTGGCATCTGATCTATGCAGGAGCAGAGGACGCGGAGGCACTGACAGGCATTGCGATTTGGCGCCAGCTCGTGACAGGAGTTGGTTTTGGCTACGAGCTGATCAGGTGCACCCTGCCTATCTTGGACTCCCCCACCCCCGTTGATATCTTCATACAGAGATTTCTCTCCCACGTATGGTTGCTTTGTTTAATCCTGTAAGTGCATTTCCTTTTGGGATGCTGATTTTAATAAATGTACTCAATTGTTTAAACAGTTACATGCTATGGAGCTTGCACTTCTGTTTGTTTTTTTGTTCTTAGATTCCTAGTGGTTGGCTATACCACTTATATCTGAAGCTGCATTACACTCCCTGGATCTTCTTTGGGACTTTCACCTCTCTGGATTTTTTCATCAAGTGGAACATTACTTTGGACTTATCCTTTATCACTGGTCACATTATGGTTTGTTGTAATATATCGTTTAGTTTAATATTCAGTATTACTAATTAAGTAATCACATTGGACATTTTTTAATTAATTATCACTATTTTCGACCTTTGCGCTACATAATTTTGTGTTGTTTTTTTTGTCTAATATATATATGCTCATTTGCATGTCATTTCCCAGAATCCCTTGCTGCAGTGGAAGTGCTGTGTGCTGGGTGATAATGGTGAAAGGCGGGGTTGCAGACCTGCCTAAGACATGCAGATGAGCATACAGTTGTATTTATATTTATATTTCTATATATATATATATATATATATGAGCATACAGCTATATTTGCATATTTGCTTTCCTGTGGAGGGTTTTTGTCACTTTTTTTACTCACCATAACTTAACTCAGTATTATGGTTTAGCCTATCCCATAGCCTCTCTTGCATTTCCAGTAAAATCAACCCCACACTGATGAGACCCATCAAGGTCGAAACAGCTGTCTGTGGGTGGTTTTCTGGGTATGCACCTTAACCCTGGCTGTGCTCAAAGCTGTGACCATGCAGCAAGCTTAAGCCTATAGGGAACCATGTTAAAAATGGTTATTGAGGCAAAAAGTGACACTATGTGCTCATTTGCATGTCATTTCCCAGAATCCCTTGCTGCAGTGGAAGTGCTGTATGCTGGGTGATAATGGGGAAAGGCGGGGTTGCAGACCTGCCTAAGACATGCAGATGAGCATACAGCTATATTTGCATATATATATATATATATTTTTTTTTTTATTTTTTATTTTTTTTCCAAGTTATGGTGGGTGGAAAAGGCAACAAAAAACCTCCACCATTAGCATATAGCCAATACAGAATATTGTGAGCACATTCACATGTCTTAGACAGGTCTGCAACCCTGCCTTTCAACCAATATCACTTAGCATACAGTGTTTCCACTGCAGCAAGGGATTCTGGGAAATTACATGCAAATGAGCACACAATGTGTCACCTTTTGCCTGGAATATCCATTCACATGGAGCCCATATAAGCAAATGCATCGCTGTTTACACAGCTTTTAAGCACAGCATTGGACTAGCAAAGCAAGTCAAACCACTAACATACATGTTTCGACCCATCAGTGTGAGGTTGGTTTATACTTGCTTTGCAGTATTTCTAGGCTGGGTAGAATTCCTTGCTGCGGTGGAAGCACTGTATGCTAGGTGATAATGGTTGAAAGGCAGGGTTGCAGACCTGTCTAATGTCTAAGACATGTGAATGTGCTCACAAATTATATTCTTTATTGGCTATATGCTAACGGTGGAGGTTTTTGTTGCTTTTTTCACGCATCATAACTTAAAATGTATATGGTAAACCTACCCAGCCTAAAAATACTGCAAAGCAAGTATAAACCAACCTCACACTGATGATACCCATTAAGGTTGAAACATGTCTGTGAGTGGTTTGACTTGCTTTGCTAGTCCCATGCTGTGCTTAAAAGTTTGTGTAAACAGCGATGCATTTGCTTATAAGGGCTCCATGTGAATGGATATTCCAGGCAAAAGGTGACACATTGTGTGTGTGTGTGTGTATATATATATGTAGCCCCCTTTGTCTATGCCTAAGGGAACTATGTGGCAACTATGCGGGCTGCTATACCTGTTTGCTCAATGGAGGCCTAAGCCTCCGCCTCTGGGAGCCTGGGGTGAGCTATTTCTCCTTGCAGTGCAGCGCCTCCACCTATGAGGGATCCCTGCGTTGGTGGGATAACCCCTCACAGGAACCAATACACAGTAAAGAATAATACACCAAACAATGTATATAACTAAGGTTTACTGTATACACATACTAACACATGCACACATACAATAACAGCAATAACTGTACTCACAGTGTACACCCAATGACCCAACACGTGGTGGTTCCCCCAAAGTACTGAGGTTGCCATGGCACCAATACCCCTGGTGTCCTGTCCCAGCAATTCCCACCCAAGTGTGAGGTAGCGCTACACCCTGTGGATATAGGTGCACGTTGGGTACCTGCCTGGGTTCTCCAGTACCCAGGTGCTGCTTGGCGTATTGAGTTGGAATGGGTACCACGTAGCGGGGGCCTCCAACACAAATCCCCTCTCTCCTAAAGGGTCCTGCTCCTCCGCACAGTGTGAGCTCCAGCCGGAGGGTCTCACACAACGTCTCTGGATCCTGTGACCTGGTCCCAGGCCGCAGGGCACTGCGTGGCCGTCAGGTAAGCGGGGCAGAAAAAACAAAAGGGGAAGAGTCCCTATTTGGGGCCATCCCTGCAACACTCCTCTACTCGTGTTTCAGGGCCTAACTGGGGCCCAGGGGCAAGGTTTAGGCTTTGCCCAGGAAGCACTGCTCCCTGGACACTACCTTCTCCTTTGGCTCCTCCATCCAGAATGGATCGCACGCTCCCTGCATGCGGAGGATATCCTGTGTCTCCCATTGGCTGGGGCAACCCCACGTGGGCAGTCCCTCCCTCTAGGGATTCTGGGACATGTAGTCCCATGGCTGCATGTGTGGAGCTAACCTAAGATGGCTGCCGCACTCCTTACTCTGCGCATGCACGCCTCGCTGCTCTGCGCATGTGTGACTCACAAAATGGCCGTCCCCAACTCCAGATCGCGCTGAGCTCCGTGGAACCACTAAACAGCTACTCCGCACCTGAGGCAGGTAGGAGGACTCGGCTACATCCTCTCCGTGGTGGAGACCTCAACATCCCTGCTTGAGAACACATATACAACATTTATATAATGAAAAATACAGTTCATCATACAACTTAACTTGTACAAGACATCTAAATAAAATTAAATAGTTCAGTTAGCATGGTCATTACAGAGGCAAACCTGCTCCGAGACAGCTGCTGAGACTCATAGTGAGGTGTCCCTAACAAATCATACGCCATTCTCGTTGGAGGGCATCTCACTTGACTCCGACAAGTCTCTACTCAACGTCTTCTTGGGTGGAGAGACTACCATCGGCTTGAGGCCCTGGCCCTCTCATAAAAAGTGAATCTTGAGCTATATAGTCTCTAGTAGGAATGAAACTCGGACTCCTTGAGTTGAGTGGTCGGCTTATTGAAGCCGTTGGGGAGGGTACATGGAGGCCAGGCCCATTACCCGCTACATCTTCTGGTGGTGCCCACCAGTCTCCATTTGTGGTGGCAGAGGTTCCTTCCAAAGGATCCTGATTATTTTCCGTTACAGTATCCGGGATTTCGCTGGACTCCTTCTGTTCACTTGCCGGCACTATTGAGGACGGTTCAGGTTCACTTTCCCCCACTTGAGGAAAGGGTAGCAAGTGATTCCGATGCCAGACCCTTACCCTTCCTTCTGATTCTCAGATGCGATATACAGGGAGGCCCGGCATCTGCAACTCCACCTCAAAGGGAGTTTCTCGCCAGTGGTCCGCTAACTTATGCTTTCCTGGTATTCCTCAATTCTGAGTCTCCAGGCCGAAGTTCCAGATGGCAGACTTTATAGTCATACTCCACTTGTTATTCTCATTCAGCTTCTCCGCCAACTGATATTCTCTACGGAGGTTATCCTGGAGCCTTTGCACATATTTGTAGTGCATCATGTTCGGTACACCGTCGATGGATACTCGCAGACGAATGTCCACAGGTAGTCGCGCCTCTCTGCCGAAGATCATAAAATAGGGTGTGTACCTGGCTCGACATGCTTGCTCCATCCGGCCTCTCAGAGCCCTTCAGAGTGCCTAGCATATCCAGTAGAGTTCGGTTGAACCTTTCCAGAAGGGCATCTCATTTAGGGTGATAGGGAGTCGTACGAGACTTCTCGATATTGAGCAGTTTTAGAAGTTCTTTTATTAACTTGCTCTCGAAATCTCTCCTTTGATCAGAATACATCCGATTAGGTAACCCGCAATGGATAAAGTACTTCTCCCACAGTACTTTGTCTACTGTGAGAGCTTTCTGGTCTTTGGTAGGGAACGCTAGAACGTATAGTGTGTAATGTTCTGTTACTACCAGGACGTTCCCGGTACCCTATAGCCCATTGGGGCTGCGCATGTAGACAGTGTTTTTTGCTGTATGCACCGCAGACACCTCCGGCAATGGCGCTCCACTGATTCCTGCATCTTGGGCCAGAAGAACCTATCTCTTACTGAATGTTTTGTCCACTCCCAGGTGTCCGTGATCATTGTGCAGAGATCGTAGGTCATGGTACTGCAAGATTCTGGGCAGGATGAGATGTCTCCTATCGAGATGGTTGTGATAGGGTATAACTGGTAGAGAAGGCCACGGTCCATGTGGAACTTTTCCCATTCCCTCATGATGACGGTGACTGTGGCGGCGGGAGCAAGCTTCACTAAGGAAGGGTTGTTTTCTCGGTTTCCCGATGTATGGCTTTGGCCACCGGGTCTCGCATCTGGTGTATCACTAATTCCTTCCACCACATTATGGTATCTTGCGTGATGTACATGCCTTCTGGATAGCAGTATGCTGCAGGAAGTACCTTTGACTGACACCCCAATGAGTCCGCTACTCTGAGTTCGGAAAAGGCTACTTTGTCGTCCACGATAGCTGCTATGGAGCACTTGACCCAAATCTCAGGGCCAGGAATTTCTTCTCATGGGCCATCGTCTGGCGCTGCACTCCATCCAGGCCTTCTGGACAGAGCATCGCCTCCGATGTTCAATGGCCCTGGCTTGTACTTCAGCGTGAATGATAGTTAGACAGAGCAGCCAACCACCTGTGGCCGGTGGCATCTAAATTGGCAGAGGTCAGGATATATGTCAAAGGAAAGATAATCATGTAGCTTATCTACAACAGCCCATTTGAGCGCTAGGAATTCCAGTTCATCAACTGGGTAGTTCTGCTCGTCGTCAGACTGCGACTCACAGATGCTACCGGCCAGAGGCCTGCAGGGTAATACCACTCCCAGCACGTTGAAGCTGGCATCCACGTTCAGGATGTACGGATAGGCCAAGACAGGGGCTTCAGTGAGGCTCTTCTTATGCCCGGTGAAGGCCTTCTCGCAGGCGGAAGTCCATTTGTCCCCGAACGGTGTTCGCAGGGTTGCGGCTATTTGCCGAGGCTCCTCTGGGTAGATGAGGACTTTGGCCTTGCTTGAGTACCCCTCTACGAAGCTTCGGTAGTATCTGCAAAACCCCCAGAAAGAATCGTAGCTCTATCACATTATCTGGTCTGGGCCCGTTCACTACGGCTTCTACCTTAGCGGGTCAGTCGCTATTCCTTCTGCAGACACTGTGTGGCCCACATAGGTGACCAAGTGCGGCAGAAGCGACGTTTGTCCAGAGAGAAATTCAGGCCTTCTTTTTCCAGTCGATCCAGAACCTTCAGAAGGCGTTTTTCGTGCTCTTCTAAAATTCTTCCGAAGACGATATCGTCCAGATAGACCAGACATTCCCAGGGATTCATTAACCTCTGGAACGTTGTAGGTGCACCACAAATGCCTTAGGGCATCCGGGTGAACTAGTAAAACCAGAGGGGGCAGACAAACACTGTCTTCTTCTGGTCTTTGGAGCTCATGGGTACCTGGTAGAACCCAGACCTCACGTCCAGCACACTGAACCACTGGCTGCCAGATAAAGCACTGAGGATCTCTTCAATCCGCGGCAAGGTATATTGGTGCTGAGCCGTGCGGCGGTTCAGGGTGCGGTAATCCACGCATAGGTGCACGGATCTGTTCTTCTTGTGCACTACCACAATAGGAGAGGCATATTGGCTACGGGACTCTGCTACGATACCTGCCCTCTCCATCTCCTTCAGGAAGTCCTTCCACATCTCTGGGAGCTATGTGTCTGCAACGCTCACGAAATGGAGTGGCATCATTCAATCGGATTGTGTGTTAAGTACTCTTGCTGCAGCCCACATCCATCTCACTGGTGGAGAACACCTCCTGGCACTCTGCCAGCTTGTCGCTTAGCCATTTCTTCCACTCCGCGGGCAAGGGAGATTGCCCGAAGTCGAACTGCAATCCCGTAGGGGCTTCTCGCATGGAAGCCGCATTTACATGAGTGAGGGATCTTATTTGAGTAACCTGGTATATCCGCCAAGTGCTTGATCGACGTCAAACCATAAAAGGTGGGGTGAGTTATTCTGTATGGTCACCTTGAACCGGCGAGGAAGTGAAGACTTCCACTCCATCTCTGGCACCACCTTGAACCCTCTCTTGGTGTCCTCTCCGTGCATGGTCTCTAATGAAAAGTACCTGTCGGCCTTGTTGCCTCACTCCCCCTGGTGGAATCTCTGTCAACCCCTTCTCAAGGTTGAAAATTTTTCCAAATCTTTCTTTGGCAGAGATCCTATAGCATTCCTCTTTGAATACGGGGTGGATCTGCAAAGATGATCGGGGTAGTTCGCCGGCTTCTTGCAAATAGGGCTGGGTCAGGGCTCTCACCACATCCACGTTGGTCCCCAATATGATGGGGGAATTTGGGTGTTTCTGGGGCTCGGGACATATCAAGGCTTCCACTTCCATGGGGTGGGTTTTGTTGGTATTGAGCTGCGGTATATCCAGCCGCACTTGAATAACGCCATCAATGGGGTAGTTTTCACTAATAAGGCACCACTATTTTATCTTCTCCAACGACTGCATAGGCAGACGTTTTAGATGCAGGTCGTAAAATGGGCGGTAGATGATGGTCACTTGCGACCCAGTGACCAGCAATGCAGAAGAGTAGATGCCCTCCACTAGTACTCTTACTATGGCCGCAGGTCCTACTATATTGTAGGCATCCGATTGGGGTTTCTTTTCGGGGCTAGGAGCAGGGGCACTATCTGAGGGTGTGTACGGCTGTTCAGCCAGCGGCCGCGACACTCCACGGTTCGCTGTCTCTTGATAGCGTCCATGCAAGTCCATTCTGGCAGCACTTGTACTGCATGGTCTCTCCACTCTGCAAAATCCTCTTCTCCCAGCTGCGTGGGCCGCATCGCTGAGAAAGCTTTAAGCTTCAGATAGTGATAACCCTGGGAGGACTTGTCAGCCAATCTCTGTAATACTTCCTCATCGTCCGTGCCTCCGGACGTCGACTACGGCAATCCAACATTCTGCTGTGAGCTAACTCTGGATTAGCTCTGTTCTGTCTGGGGCTATTCTCATGGGATGGCCATGCAGGCCCCACTGATGCTGGGTGGGGACTGAAATCCTCCATCTGTATGGGTAGATTGGGGTATATGACTGGGCAACCAGTGGGTAGGGCTTCTGGAAAATGGAGGGCCCGGGGGCAATCATCTTCACTTAACTCGTTGCCAGCGGTAACTATTACTACACTCCAGCGGTAGGTAGGGTCCCACTTTCGGCCTTGAGCCCGGGCTCCAGCTAAACCAGAAAACCACCTTATGGAGGTGCAGATTTGCTGTGGGGGGGGGGGGGTGCCGGCCAGGACATCCCCCACCGTGACCACATGGCGGGGAGACTCGTGGAACGCCACGGCCCACTGACAGACCTCTTGTTTGGAGAGTACGAACATGGTTCCCTAAATTTGGTTATGCTATCTCTGGCACCCCAGGTCTGGATCTCAGCAGCGCCTCCAAATGTAGCCCCCTTTCCCTATGCCCAAGGTAACTAAGCGGCAACTACGCAAATAAGCAAATGCATCGCTGTTTACAAAGCTTTTAAGCACAGCATGGGACTAGCAAAGCAAGTCAAACCACTCACAGACATGTTTCGACCTTAATGGGTATCATCAGTGTGAGGTTGGTTTATACTTGCTTTGCAGTATTTGTAGGCTGGGTAGAATCCCTTGCTGCGGTGGAAGCACTGTATGCTAGGTTATAATGGTTGAAAGGCAGGGTTGGAGACCTGTCTAAGACATGTGAAGTGCTCACAAGTGATATTCTTTATTGGCTATATGCTAATGGTGGAGGTTTTTGTTAAAATGTAAATGGTAAACCTACCCAACCTAGAAATACTGCAAAGCAAGTATAAACTAACCTCACACTGATGATACCCATTAAGGTTGAAACATGTCTGTGAGTGGTTTGACTTGCTTTACTAGTCCCATGCTGTGCTTAAAAGTTTGTATGCAAGCAATGCATTCATGTGAATGGATATTCCAGGCAAAAGGTGATACATTGTGTGTATATATATATATGCAATACGATACCGTGTTTAAGACGAATATCAAGAGGCAGCACTCCAAAAGGTAGTCAAAAAACTTTGTATTATCAAGACATCACATGAGTTTTTTGACTACCTTTTGGAGTGCTGCCTCTTGATATTCGTCTCAAACACGGTATCGTACAGCAGCGGCAGCTCTTATTTGAGCAAAAGCCGCCGGCTGCATGCGTCTGGGAAGCGGGTAGCCGCGGCGCGTGGTGGCGCACTGTGACGTCACAGTAACATGCGCGCCCGGCTTCCCCAGGCTTCCCCGACACCCCTGGAGATCAAATTAGGGTAAGCGGGGGTGCGGGGAAGCAGAGGGGTAGAGCAGAAGCCGGGTTCGTGGTCCGGAAGGGGGGGTAATTGCGCGCGAAGTGGAGGGGGGGTGCGTGGGGAAAACGCAGCGGCGCGCGTTTTTTACTGGCGGCAGCTGGGGTAGATCCCGGCATGCCGCCGGCATTTACTTCAATAAAGTATGTCGCTACTGTATTGCCTATTTATTCTTTATAGGATTTGCACCCATCATCTTGATTTTCCCGACGGAGTGCCTGTTGTTCTTGCTTATTCGCTATATATATATATATATATATATATATATATATATATATATATATATATACACAGTGGTTGACAAATCACCCAAAAATCTACTCGCCATACTCGCCCGGGGGTTAAATCCACTCGCCCAGGGCAAGCAAATGTATAGGTTTGTCGAACACTCTATATATATATAGTTAAGTTATGGTGAGTAAAAAAAGTGACAAAAGCCCTCCACAGCAAAGCAAATATGCAAATGCCTGAGCCCCTGCAGCCGCAATGAGAGCGGCTTTAGCAGGGGCTTGCGCACGCTTCCGCACGCTTGCGGAAGCGTGTGTCTCACCAAGATTTCAGATTTGGCACTCGCCGGAGCGCAGGGCCGGTCACGTGAGCGGTTCGCCCAATGAGGGCGAACCAGCTCCGTGACGTCACTGGCACGCCCACGGACGGCGCGCGCTCTAAGGCCAGGGAAAGCACCGCTTTCCCTGAGCCTCAGTGCGCCTCCGCACGGACAAAGCGTCTATGTCCCAGGCCTAAGCCTCGTCTCTGAGAGCCTGGGGTGAGCTCTTTCTCCTCTCAGTGCGAGCTCCAGCCGGAGGGTCTCACACAATGTCTCTGGATCCTGTGACCTGGTTCCAGGCCGCAGGGCACCACGTGGCCGTGCAACACTCCTCTACTGGTGTCTCAGGGCCTAACTGGGGCCCAGGGGCAAGGTCTAGGCCTAGCCCAGGAAGCACGCCTCCCTGGACACTATTTTCTCCTTTGGTTCCTCTGTCCAGACTGACTCACGCTACCTGCATGCGGAGGATATCCTGTCTCTCCCTCCTGCGCGAATCCCATTGGCTGGGGCAACCCCATGTGGGCAGTCCCTCCCATTAGGGATTCTGGGACATGTAGTCCTGCAGCTGCATGTGCGGGGCTAACCTAAGATGGCCACCACACTCTGTGCATGCGCTCCTCGCCTCTCTGCGACAAAATGGCCGCCCCCAGGTCCCGATCGCGCAGAGCTCTGTGGAAGCACTAAACAGCTACCCCCTGGCAGGGTAGGGCGACTCGGCTACATATATACTGTATATATCACACACACACACTATAGGTATGAGATGTATATCACAAATGTGTAACACTCCCACCTTTGCAGCTGAGGTCTTTGATAAATTACCTCTAAAGGTCAACTTTTAGAAAGTGGCAAGGACTGCCATGGCAGCAAAAGTGTCCAAGCTATAACCCAATGCATTGCAGTGTTTTCAGCCATGCCCAGTGTTAGGGTCTACAGATCCAGCAACCCACTTAAGCACAGCTTTGCACCCTGGACATATTCTATTTGCTGACCTAGTTTCTCTGCATTTGCTTTAAAATGTATTTTTGTTTCTGGGTTTTTTTTCCCCACTGACTGTGCCACAAATCAGTGACTACACCTTTCAGACTGTGTCCCTTCATGGACTTCTCCCTTATCCTGCACAGTCTCTCTCTCCTGTCTCATAAACATAAATCAGAGGGGGGACTTCATAACAGCTGCTGAGCTCCTGTATCCTGCGGCAAAAGAGCAGCTTAAAAGCTTGCCTGGAGGGGGAGTAAATTATGCATCACAGGCTGCGTCTGCTTTGCACTATGTGCATGGTCTTGCTTCCCTCCCTTTACTTCCATAACACCCCCTCCCCGCCTTTGCTTTCCCTATGCAAAACCCTTCCCTGGCTGATTAATTTTCATAGCGCAAGAATTAAAGGAGGAACAACAAAAGGATGCATAGAACAAAGACATGAGACGCTAAAGGGGGTGGGGGATGGGGGGCTTTAAGCAGGTTGTTATATGTCATATGAGAGATGGGATGACAAGGTGGTGGAACTAAGAGTTGGGGTGTTTATTCCCTTATGTTAAATGAACCCCTTCAATGTAAAATGAAATGGAGTGAGAAAGTAGACAAAGGCAAGATGGGAAAATAAATCCATGTACGGAATAGCAGAATAAGGATATATTAGGAAGATATATTATGTATATGACTTTAAACTCTTTGCTGCCAGAGGCAAGCAATGCACTGCAAAGTGTCTTTTTTTTTTTTTTTTTTACCAATTCTGCTCTACATCCATCTTGATCACATACACTAATTGACATCACACTCACCCTCTTATACTTTGATGTGATCACCTTTTAAACACTAATTGCTTCCATTGGCTTCAAATGGTAAAACGCTATAAAAATTCAGGGTCACCCTCTTAAACACCTCCGTTACCACTGCCTATGTCTACGCGACAAATACTTATTACCATGCACGTCAATGGAATAACCCTATAGATTATGTTCATTGTCACTTTGTACAAACATTTCGGGGAAACACTCCTGAAACAACAAATGTTGTCAGATATTTTGATCTAATAAAGCTATAGAATCCCATACTAATATTCCCGAGTTAATCACTGCATCATTGCAACTATTGCAGCATTTCGCCTCAGAAGCTGACTAACCCCTAACGCCGCACGTCCTGTACATTGTTTTTTCTTGTGGTTAGACTTTTTGATTTAAAAATGACACTACTAAACATCTCTCAAATGAAGGAACTGTTACAGATGGCAGAGAAGACATTACAATGCTGATTTCATTCTATTCTGTCCGAAATATATCTTACAAACAAGACTGCGCTGTTGTGTGTTCATAAAATGAGAACAACTGGGCATTTACCCACAACTGCAACGCTACGATGGATTTCTACCTAAATGGACTGTTACACATTTTTAAAAATGTTCTGTTTTTGAATGTGCAGGGGTTGATTGATTTGATGAGATTAATGATGAGTTTCTTCTATTTATTTATTTTTAATATTAAAATTACGGGGTTTTATTCACATTCCCAAAAACCCATATATGTTGCGAAATGTGACAGTGGTTGGAGAGAATGGTACGCCTGCGTTAGCTGTTTATTTTACGCTAATCCCGTTTACATACTTCAAGGGGCGGCTGGAAGAGGGGAGGGACAGGGGGGGAAAAGCTGCTGGGTGGGGGGGAAAAGCTGCTGGGGGGGGGGGGGGTTGGAGAGGGGAAAGGGGTCCCTGCAGGCCCCCCTCCCCTATTCTGTGATTAACAAACACTCCCTGTAGTTTTATGACAACCCATGCTGTGAGTCAATGAAGCAGACACACAGTGAAACAGCAGGGGGAGGGAGAAGTGGGAAAGGTTGGGGAAGGAGGGGGGGGGAGGATGGTGGCGCAGAGATTTATGAATGAGAAGTAGTTCGCAGATGGAAAAAAAAAAGAAAACTTTCTCTGGCAGCTGAGTTAGGGCACAGTACTGAATTTACACTTCTGGCATCTGATGACCTTGAAGTTTGGAGAGAGAGGGCAGGAGGGAAGGGGAGGTCTATTGGCACAGGGAGAAAAGCAAGCTGTGATTTCAGTGCTAACCCCTTTACTGCCAGAGGGGCCTGCAATGTATTTTCCACACAAACTTATGCTCAAGGTTTTAATGGGATCACCCTATTGAGTCAGGATCAGTTGCAAGTATCAGTTAACGCTGTAGAATCCAATGGGATCACCTTCTTATTAATTTACCCCGTTTCCTTCAGTGGGATCACCCTAATAAGCCGGAATCACCCTCTCACCTTTAGTTGCACCCATATATTTCAATTGGATAATCCTATTAGGTCAGGATCACTCTCTTACACACATCCATTAACTCTATACAATCAATAGGATCACCATATTATACACACACTTTGCCCCCATTGACTTCTATGGATCACCCTCTTCTTAGCCAGAAATTCGCTCATACATAAATCATGAGGGTGAGCCGCACACAAGCAGTTTAACACTCTGCAGACCTCACCCTCCCCAAATCTCCGAAGATCAGAGGGGTCAGTCTGGTCTGTGTAATGCTACCCTCTCTGTGCCCTCTCAGCTGGGCATCCCCTGTTCTCAGATACTGATCAGACAGATGGTGAGTGCAGGAATCTAAAGCTTAATTAGCATAGTGGTGATCCTGATCTGTTCAGCAAACACTTAAACTGCCCTCCTGATAAACCAGCACAACCATACAGCTGCTTCCCAATTTTCCAACATGCAGGTCACATGTAACTCTGGTGTCCACCCCTACTTCAAAGGTGTATCCTGATTGGTGACTTTTTTTTATTTGCGGTCTTCTTGGTGCAACAAAATATTTTTTTCTAATCATTTTTCATTGATAATATTTGCACAATCTTGGAGCGGTTTTAAAGCTGGGAGACTGATTAAGTAGCTCCTGTGGTTTCTTCTTATTTATTCTTAAACGGCCAGTCCCTCCTTGGACCAGAGTGATACTAGTGACATGTTTAATATGTTAAGTGATACCTGGAGTCTTTTAAACAAAACAAAACGTTTCAAGCATATGTATTTACAGAAAAATTAAAAAAACTCAACTCTAATGCTTTGGGGGTTTTCCTATCTGTATCTAATATCTAAGTTCTCTAGGGTAGGCATTACTTTTCATGCACTTGTACTGTATATTGGTTGCACTTATTGTACTATAATTTCCTGTACCCTACTGTCTATTTTGTAAAGTGCTGACAACCTTATTGGCACTATAATAATAAAAATAGACATAGATAGGACCGTCAACGCTCTAATCTATAGGTTAGATAGAAGCATGATCTTATTCTTTGTAAATGAATTAAGATGCCATTATTAGCCCAACAGATTAACATACACATCTGATAAGCATTATTTCAGCAGACCCCAACAGAATGAAGTGTTTGATTTTTGAGAGTACAAAGAAGTAATGTTACATTCTGGATGAGGGAATTTTTTAAGTGAACTAATTACAGACCAATTTTTGGACCCGCTGGGTGGGGCTGCCCTAGTGACTCCTGAGTCCGCAGACACAATGTGCTATATGAACACATAATGAGATATTGGAAGCTTTTTCATGTTTCCCAGTGAGACGCCATGTTTACAATAGACATGATGATGTCATTATAACAACCTGTACCAAACACAGTACAGATGTAGTATGATATCCCATTGAATGGCACACATTGGGATGTTTTCCTGCTCATGATAAACCTATAATGGTGCCTGAAAAATTAGGCCTTAATAGTAAAGCATTGTAATTGTTCTGGACATGGTCTGTTATTTGCTGTAACGCCTGTTGGAATGTTCAACCCTTAGAATGCCACCACAGTACTATTTAATTATAAACCCAGTTTATAATGGCAATAATGATCAATTTGGAGGTTTCTACCATTCAAGAAAGGAACAGCAAGAACGCTGAACTTCAGAGACAACAGTAAGTCTTTAAAGCAGCAGCCTGCCTAACTAACCCCCCGTTCTGGATGCAAATCATGCTAGTTTCAGCTTCAGTGCCCCCCCCGGGTCCCCTACATTTTTACCAGATTATATTAATTATTATATGTAGCCAGGCTCCCTCTGGGCTCTATTCCTCTCCCCTCTCTGCCGCTCACTTCCGCTGCGGTCGGGAGAGTTGCGGCAGGTTGCGGGGGCGCGCGAGTGCAGGTGGCGGGTGCGCGCGTCTTTGGGAGGTGTCGGGATAGTGGGCAGGTTGCCAAGATGTGCAGGGAGCGCTCCGGTGCTCTGGAGGCTCCGCGGCAGCCTGAGCACTCAGGGCGCCGCCATTGTGTGTTGCACAGTGCAGACATCATCCGCATGGGGAACTACATTACCCAGTAGCGTCTGGGGCTGCCATGTTAGCTGCTGCAATACAGTCAATAGGGCTTCTGGATTCCCCTGCTCTGCAAATTGATACTTTTGGCGCGCTGTGAGCCACGCCAGTTGGTGCTGGGACAAGATAGATGTAGGAGGTATGTGCAGGGGTCTGTGACTCCTGCACTAGGCTAGAATCACACCCGTAGGCCCCAACTAGGCCCTGACTCATCTCAGCTTGTGGTTGCTGCAGGGACCGGCGCATAGGATAGAGACATGGCCTTGTAGAATCAGTATCAGTGAGGAACACAGCCAGGACGTGGCAACATCCTGGCCCTTGGTGGACAGATCACCCCTGAATGGACATTCGCTGAGGTGGACACCTCACTTCGAGACGCTTCCCCGCAAGAACGGACGCACCGGAGCTGCCAAGCACAGTTGGGTCTGTGAACTCCATCGCAGGACATAAGGATACATAAGGATGTATGGAGAAGTAGAAGGAGAAGTTACAGCTCACGAGCTGGTAGAAATGCTACCCCAGTCCTATACGCGCGAGGACGATGAAGACGAGCTAATGGCGCAGTTCAAGGCTCTCCGCCAAAAAGAAGGAGAAGACTTGTATGCCTTTGTCCGCAAGATCCCGCTGTCCCTGGGGACCCTTCTATCCAAGAACATCATATCGGCCGCATAAGTGGACCGGTACCGGTTCAAACAGCTACTGAAGGGTTTGCTACCTTCCCACCCCATAGCTCTGGTGATGCGGACCGCCCCGGCCACCACAGCACCGCCCAGCTACATGGATTTGATGCGGCACATCAGAAGACACGCGGTGCAGCTGCATTTCCATGACCCCAAAAAGACCAGAGAACTCCTCAAGAGCGACACCCAGGGAAACCCCGCTCCAAAGGTCAAGAAACAGTATAGCAGGGAGGAGGAGGCTCCACCCAAATCACCCTCCATCAAGTCCAGACCATCAGGAAGGGCCTCTCCCACGTACAAGGCTCGCCCTGAACTCAGTGAAGTCATCTGCTATGGCTGTGGGCAGAAGGGTCACTTCTTCAGGGAATGCCCAGAGAAGGACGACCAAGAAAAAAAAACCTCCAAGTAGAACGAGCTCTGCTCGGTCCATGATCTGCCGCATACAGACTGCCGAGGCAGAGCCCCCCGAAACCCCTCCTGAGCCAAGCCCCAACGATGGAACCCCACCATTGGATGCATACAGTCGCGTAGGCCCTTCCGCCATCGTGTGGGTTGTTCTGGATGGTGTCTATTCATCCGCCTTGTTGGACACTGGGTCGCAGGTGACCATCGTATACGAAAGTTCTATGATCAACACCTCAAACACCGTCCGTTGCAGTCGGTGGACCACATGAAGGTGAGGGGGCTAAACAATGAGGATTATAGCATTGCTTTGCAGTATTCTCAACGGGAGAGATGGATGTAGGCTGTAGCCGAAGCACCCACCACACTATCCGGCCTAGGGATTCCACTCCCTTCCGTGAACGCTCTCATCGCATCGCCCCTAGGGATGTGGACGATGTAAGGAATGTCTTGCAAGAGATGGAGACAGCCGGGATTGTGACGGAATCTCGTAATCCCTACACCTCGCCCATAGTGGTGGTATGGAAAAAGAATGGGTCCGTGAGACTGTGTGTCGATTACCGAACCCTAAACAACCGCACGGTACCTGGTCAGTACACTCTTCCTCGCATTGAAGAGATCCTCAATGCTCTAACCGGTAGTTAATGGTTCAGTGTCCTAGACTTACGATCCTGGTATTACCAGGTGCCCATGAGTAAAGAGGACCAGGAAAAGACAGCCTTCGTCTGCCCCCTGGGGTTCTATCAATATACGTGCATGCCCCAAGGAATCTGTGGGGCCCTTGCAACCTTCCAGCGCCTAATGGAGAAAACTATTGGCGACATGAACCCTCTGGGGTGTTTAGTCTACCTGGATGATATTATTGTATTTGGTAAGACCTTGGAGGAGCACGAAGAACGGCTGCTTAAGGTGCTGGACCATCTTGGGAAAAAAGGGCTGAAACTGTCAATCAACAAGTGTCGGTTCTGTCACACCTCGGTGACCTACGTGGGAAACATCGTGTCTGCCAAGGGAATCGCCACTGATCCGGCCAAAATGGAAGCTGTCGTGAACTGGCCTCACCCAGAGAATGTCATCGAGCTTCGATAATTCCTAGGCTTCTGTGGATACTACCGTCGCTTTGTGGAGGGGTACTCCAGTAGAGCCAAGCCCCTCAACAACCTCTTAAAAATATATCCCGAAGATACAGGGCGAAAGGACACCTCGGCTCATCAGCCGTTCGGCGATAAGTGGACGCCCGAGTGTGAACGGGCCTTCCAGGGCTTGAAGAAAAGCCTGACAGAAGCACCGGTTCTTCCCTATGCTGACCCAGAATAGCCATATGTTCTGCACATGGACGCCAGTCTCAAAGGACAAGGTGCCGCCCTACATCAGAAACACCCAGAAGGACTTCGGCCTGTGGCCTATGTCAGTCGCAGTCTGACCCCCAATGAACAAAACTACCCCATTCACAAGTCAGAGTTTCTTGCTCTCAAATGGGCAGTCGTGGATAAACTCCATGACTACCTCTATGGAGTCACTTTCGAGGTAAGGACGGATAACAATCCCCTCACTTACATCTTGACATCCGCAAGTTGGATGCGTCTGGTCACCGATGGCTAGCACCCATATCCAATTACAACTTCACCCTGAAGTATAAACCTGGTCCCCTGAACATTGGCGCCGATGCTCTATCTCGACGACCAGGACTAAGTGCCACTCCTGATGATGAACAATGGGAAGAGATCCAAGGGCCAGGGATGCGGGCTATGTGCAGTACCTCTGCCATTATTGATGACCGAGTGGCCTTAGGCTACGGTTATAGTGCCGGCGACGCGACGGTCGCTGAATAATCAAATAGAGATGACTTCCAGCGATCGCGACCAATCCGTCGCTCCATCGTGCCGTCGCGTCACGCTTATTATAAGCACACACGACGGCAGCAATGCATTTGTTTTGCCGCAATGTCGCATCGCTGTCGCCAACACTATAAGCACAGGCTTTTCCCGCCACTTACTGTGATCCAAAGGGGATGAATATAACTCACGATAAAGTGATACGGTGGAAGGATCTGGTGGACTACCAAATAAGGGAACCTATAATCGTCATCATCTGGCAAGCTGTCCAATGGAAGAAACCGGCCCTCCTGAAACGTGCTCCTAGAGACATGGTTGCTTTGCTGATGCGGGAAGCGGACAAGTTCGAAATTTACAACTGCTTACTCTATCGGGTGGTGCAATATCACAACCACCCGGATAGAAGACAATTGATCTTACCTCGGAACTTACAGCATATGGTGTTGAGATCCTTACATGACGAGCATGGACATCTCGGTGTGGAAAAGACCTTTGGGTTGGTCCGAGACCGATTCTTCTGGCCGAAGATGCGAGAATCAGTGGAACAACATTGCCGCCGATGTTTCAGGTGCATCCACCGCAAGACTCTCCCAAACCGAGCATCGCCCATGGCTCATCTGAAAAGTTCAGGCCCTATGGACTTAGTGTGCATGGACTTCCTGTGCATTGAGCCTGATACCCAGGGAATATGCAACGTGTTGGTCATCACGGACCATTATACACGGTATGCCCAGGCCTTTCCCACTAAAAACCAAAAAGCCAACATGGTAGCAAAAATCCTGTGGGAAAAGTATTTTGTGCACTATGGTCTTCCAAACCGTCTCCGATCAAGGCTGGGATTTCGAGAGCACTTTGATTCAGGAATTGCTCAAAATGCTGAATATTACTAAATCCCGGATGACTCCATACCTTCCTGAAGGAGACGCATTGCCAGAACGGTTCAACAGGACACTGTTGTACATGCTAGGAACCCTGAAGGGTGCTCAGAAGACCGAATGGAGCTGACACGTGGAGGCCTTGGGACACGCGTACAACTGTACCCACAATAAGTCAACTTGATTCTCCCCATACTTCCTTATGTTTGGGCGAGAAGCTACACTGCCAGTAGATGTACGCCTTTGGGTTTCGACGGGTGGGATACACAATGCCACCCATTTTAAATATGTGCAAAGACTTCAGGCAAATCTGCAAAAGGCTTACCAACAAGCCGAGAAGTCTGCCGCTAAGCTTAACGCCGACAACAAAA
This sequence comes from Ascaphus truei, assembly GCF_040206685.1. Lineage (NCBI taxonomy): Eukaryota > Metazoa > Chordata > Amphibia > Anura > Ascaphidae > Ascaphus > Ascaphus truei. The sequence continues at coordinate 2,662,756 of NC_134489.1, forward strand.
GGCGCTACGACCATAAGGTCAAACATCGGGAGATTCATCCTGGAGATGCTGCGCTGCTCCGCAATTTGGGAGTCCCGGGAAAACATAAGATAGCGGACCGTTGGAGGGACAGCATAAACGAAGTTGAGTCACAGATGCCGGGCCTCCCGGTCTATCGCATAAAAGCTGCGGATGGACGGATAAAGGTATGGCACTGAAATCATCTGCTTCCCATCGCACAAGTGGGAGATGATGAACCCGAAATACTGGCGACACCCTTGGATGGTGAGCCGAATCCATCAGAGGTTGGTCAAGAGACTGTAAATAATAATACCGACTCTGAAGACCCTATGGAAGGACCCTCTCAAAGGGACACTTAACTTCAAGGGGCATCTCCCGGAGGAGCCACGGGTAAAGGGCCCCGTACACAAACACTTACAAACACTTACACAGGTGGCTCCAGCGAGTCAGCCTATGAATCCACGAAGCCCGTGCTTTGTGCCAGAAAGAGACTGTTCAGAGACATTATTACCCCCAACGGGAGAGGCTGAGCCTCAGGACTATGCCTATTACTCCCCCGAGGGAGTTGCTGCAGAATAGCTCCGACGGAGCCAAAGATACAGGCATCCCCCAACTAGTATGACTCAGCAGTGGGCTCGCAATAAAGTGATATCTATAATTACTATGTTCAACGAACTTCACAATTTAATGTGATAAGTTGTATATATTATATCTGCATTTTTATTGTGTAACTGTTATATATAGTTTTCTATATGTCACACTGTTCCCAAGCTGGGTCGTTGGTGTTTTTCACCAGGGGGAGGATGTAGCCAGGCCCCATCTGGGCTCTATTCCTTTCCCCTCCCTGCCACTCACCTCCGCTGCGGTCGGGAGAGTTGCGGCCGGTTGCGGGGGCGCGCGAGTGCAGGTGGCGGGTGCGCGCCTTCGGGAGGTGTCGGGCTAGTGGGCAGGTTGCCAAGATGTGCAGGGAGCACTCCGGTGCTCCGAAGGCTCCGCGGCAGCCCGAGCACTCAAGGCGCCGCCATTGTGTGTCGCGCATGCGCAGTGCAGAAATCTAGCGGCGGCCATTACATAGTTACATTGTAGATGAGGTTGAAAAAAGACATATGTCCATCAAGTTCAATCTATGCTAAATTTAGACAACAGATACTTTATCCTATATCTATACTTAATTATTGATCCAGAGGAAGGCAAACAACAAACCCCAGAGTCATATCATCCAATGATATCTCATAAGGGGAAAATAAATTCCTTCCTGACTCCAAGAATTGGCAATCGGATTAATCCCTGGATCACATCCTTCCCATGTTTACTTTTTTGGTATATCCCTGTATACTTTTCCCATCTAAAAAGATGTCCAACCTTTTTTTGAACAAATCTATCGTATCTGCCATCACAGTCTCCATGGGTAATGAATTCTACATTTTAACTGCCCTTACTGTAAAGAACCCTTTCCTTTGTTGCTGGTGAAATCTCCTTTCCTCCAACCTTAATGGATGGCCCCGTGTCCTTTGTACTGCCCATGGGATGAATAGTTCTTTTGAAAGCTCCTTGTACTGTCCCCGAATATATTTGTATATAGTTATCATATCCCCTCTTAGACACCTCTTTTCTAATGTAAATAAATCTAATTTCGCTAGCCTCTCCTCATAAGTTAGATTGTCCATCCCCTTTATTAATTTGGTAGCTCTTTTCTGCACTCTCCCTAGTTCCATAATGTCTTTTCTTAGGATTGGTGCCCAAAATTGTACTCCATATTCAAGGTGTGGTCTTACTAATGCTTTGTAAAGGGGCATAATTATGGGGCACAATAAGCTCCACATGGGGAACTACATTACCCAGCAGCCTATGGGGCTGCCATGTCACCTGCTGCAATACAGTCAATAGGGCTTCTGGATTCCCTAGTGAGGGACACAGCCAGGACGCGGCAGCATCCTGGCCCTTGGTGGTCTGGAACCAGAGCACCCCTGAAGGGACTGTCACTAAGGTGGACACCTCACGGGGTGACGCTTCCCCACAAGAACGGATGCACTGGAGCTGCCAAGCACAGTTGGGTCCGTGAACCCCATCGCAGGACATAGCATGCCCGGGTGTGGACACACCCGGCAGGTACCTTCATCAAAGTGCACCAACATATACAGTACAGTGGCAGCGCTGACCACACATAAAGGTTGGGGGGCTTTATCCTTGTGGTTGAGTGCCCAAGGGCTTCTAAGGTACGGTGAAGACTGTGGACAAGAGTGTGGGACCTTGGTGGGTGGTTACGGCCGTGTCCGGCTGGCGGGTAGCTGTAACCAGTAGCAAATTCATATATCTTGTAAAATGTCCTTTTATGTTATACCAAGTGTGGTTACTGTGTAATCATATATGCCTATATATGTATATGGGTCCTGTAATGGGCAAATCCACATAGTAGGATCCATTACAGGTGGAGGCGCTGACGAAGATTGTTCCAGAATACACCCGAGGCTCCCTGCAGCGGAGGGTCAGACCTCCTGTGAGCAACAGGTATTGCACCACATGTACACCGTAGACACATATCTCAGAGGGTGGGGATACATGTGCTACATATATATTATAGTTGTTTTTTTTTCAAGGGATTTAAATGGCCATCCAATATGTAGACTGAGTGGCTTCCTATTGCCATAGGACCCACAAGATTTAAAGGAACTTTTAAAACTGGTAACTTCAATGGTAACTATCAAGGGAACTGGGGGTGCATTGAGCTGAAAATAGCATAGTTCATCACCAGAGGACACCCTGGTTCCAAAACAATTACAAAAACAAGGGGGAGGCAGGGGCAGGCTGTGTAACTGAAAGGGCAGCTGCATATTCCAGGCCTCAGAGGGTGCTCTATACCTGGCCTCCCTGCTACTCTCTGATCGGGGTAAGGCAGGATACCGTATATGTAATCTGTGTGTGTGGCGGGTTACTTTAATGTATGTATGGGATGTGAGGGTTCATTTGGTGTCTGTATGGGGTGCGGGGGGTTAATTTTTGGCGTATATATGGTGTTTCAGGGTTAATTGGGTTCATGAATGGGGCTTGGGGGGTAAAGAGTAGGTGGGATTGCTGCTTCCATTAAAACGTGTTTCTCTACCTATTGCAACACATTTGACTGTTAAATATTTTTTCATATAGCGCTGCACAAAACATTTTGCAGTCCCAAGAGCTTACAGTCTAATGTTGGTGGCAGATACGCGTCTTCCTTCCTTGTGACCTCGGGTCACTATATACATTGGGATTGAAGCCAGGGTCATCCACTTCAAAGGCTGTGTTTTTACGACAGAGCTACTCCTCCTTCAACCCTAGGATAACCTTAAAGCTGCAGACGAAGCAATATCTTACATGTGTGTTTTTTTTTAGATAAACCAGTTCAGTACTATGAGGAAATACTTTTTTTTAAAAACAACTCAATTCCATTTTTTCTGTATTATAATGTAACAAGCATTTTTGTTTCTATAGCAACCATTTACAACGTCATATCGCCTTCCTCTTCTAAAACAGGCTCAGGCACACCCCTTTTGAGCTCTACCTTCTCTCTAGCAGTGCACCAATTGTATCTAGTGACTGCCTGGTTACTTAATCTTCCCCACAGAATTTTGCATCTTTGGTCTTCTTCTGCTGCACTGACAGCCATTTAGTGAACCCCAGAACAAAATCTTCACTGATCGATCACAGCAGAATGGATCGATCAGCAACTTAGCTAATTACTTATTGTGTGGATTGTGTTGATGCACATGTTAAAGGAAGAAAAATAAATAAATAAACGCAGCTTGGACTGCTGCTTTAAGATACAGGATACTATTGTTTACCGCAAGCATCTACTACCCTTTGAGAAGCTCAATATGTTCCCCAGAAGTACCAGAACCCAAAGCCCCCTGTCATTTAACACTTCCCTTACCCTGCTCACTAGAGTTGTCTCCACTTTGAGAAGCGAGGCCCCCACTAGATGGTCCCGGTGTTCCCGAGTGCGTGGAGCCCGTCTCGTCATGATCCCGGATCCAGGAATTGTTCTGGGGATAGAGATTTACAGGAGAGTTAAGGCTGGCTTGAGTGAACTGTATATATTTAACACCAATTCAATCAGCTACTTCAGTCTTGGACAGATCTAAAAAAAATGTTCTGGGGCCTCTTAATCATGGCAGTCTTAAAGCTAACTGCAACATTGGAATCCATTCTGACCACATTTAGATGTGATCTCGGAGCAGGGACTCCTTTTCCTATATGTGCTTTTATGTCTGAAGCACTTATTTCCATGATCTCTTATTTGTTATTTATATGATTGGCATGTGTATTACTGCTGTGAAGCGCTATGTACATTATACAATATAAATAAAAACATACATACATCTCTGAGCTATCCCTTAATAAAAGCAGAATACGTTGTGCATTCTATGGAACTTGTTATTGGGCTTGTTAGAGAGACTTCTATAAGTAGATTAAGAGCAAAGGGGTTATGTGGCTGTGCTATCACTTTATTGCAAATCCCCTTACATTTTGTGAAGATAGGCTAGGAGTTCTAAATACAGTATGCAAAGTTTCAATAAACATGTTTTCTCTGTACAGGGACTCTGATTTAAATGTATGATATAGATCCATTTGCTTGTAACATTTTGGGTGGATACAAAGCCTGCCACCTCTCACAAAGGGAGAGAAGTGAACCTTAAATCCTTACATTTGCAGTTCTGTTAAAACATTTCCAGGGGAACTTCTTTCAAGAACGTTCTTGAAATACTTGCATGTGTAATAAATACATCAGTCGCTAAAATGTAATGTAGCCTTCCAACAACAGCAACAAAAACCAAACTCACTGACATTTAGAGGGAGATTTTGATTTTTTACGGTCATTTTTTTGTGCTTTTTGAAAACCTAACACTGGGACAGATAAGGAGGATGAAAAGGAACTCTGCTGTTTAGGATGCAGGGTCATTTTCATTTGTACATACACCCCCTCTGGGAGCTGAAGTGACCCTTAGTGACCCTTTAATCCTATATTCAAAGGGACTTGTTGCCTTTAGGCTCTGACCAAGCTCCAGCTACTTGCATTATGTAGTAAGCTGCTGGTTTCAGGTGATCAGAGTGAGAGTTCGGGTTCCAGCTGGGAGTGTTAGGATATAGTGTAACCACGACCCTTCAACCCTATCCTGATTAACCTGGAGGTTGCGATTGGGAGACCCCAGATAAGCATTGGGGGACAAGGGTTAAGGAGGGAGCGTGCCGGAGGCACATGCGGTAGCTCTGACCCTCCATAAAAGGGAAGGTTTGTAGGACAAGATTCTTGTATAAAATCTGCAGGGGGTTTTGGGTTAGCAACACCAACTGTAAATTAAGTACAGGCTCAATGTCCTTCCATTGCTCAGACTGCCCTTAACCCTTTAGCTGCAAGGAAAGTAAACCATAGTTGTAAAATCCACTTTGGATCAAAAAAAAGGGCTGGGAAAGGGGAGGAAAGAGGAGCAGGATGACACGAACAATGCTAAAATAGCATTGTATAAATAAATAGACATTTCACCGCGAAATAAATCAACCCCATTCAGAGCCGTAGGGGTCAGCGATGAGGCACTGAAGTTGACTAGAAGCCTATTGCTTTTTACGAGACTGCATGTCTTTTGTCCTCTCTGCTCCTAACTGACCATCGCTTTTCTGTCACGGTCCCCCTTAGCTTCACCTCACTGGCCAGGAAACTTCCACAATTCAAAGTTGGTTTTTTTATTTGTTTTTTTAAATAAACACCATAGAAAAAACAAGAATCTTATATGACGTAAGAGAAACAGACATTGTGAAATACTGTGTAGCTGTAAAGCATTTTAGCACTTCATTTTTCTTTATTAAGGGCAATCAATAAAATCGCATTTTTATACAAAGAAAGTTGCAGTTGTGTAATACTGAGGCCCCAGTACCTCCGCTGCACGCGCGCCCGCGAGACTGGCGGCGCGTGCAGCCGATTCCCCTGGTCCGCAGGGAGCTGCAGACCAAAATACAGGGGGGGGGCGTGATGGGGGAGGGACGGGGGCGCGGCCGTGACATCACCCGGCAGGTTCGCCCTCATTGGCTGAACCACCGATGGGCTTAGCGCTCTGTCGCGACTCCTGATCACAATTCTCTTGCGAGCAGGAGTCACTGTCGGCAGAGCGCAGCGCCCCCCCTCGCAGCGGGCCTGGTCCCATTGTGCAGCGGCTATTGTCCCTGCAGCGTCCCCAACAGCGGGCGCTGCAGTAGCCAGTGGGGACATGGCCTAAAGCCTTCTAATGAAGTAGAACAGATTTCACAGAAGTTGACTTTGATGTGGTTTAAAAAAAAAAGAAAACTATAGAGAGTTAAATGGTGCAAGCTGCTGAACTCCATTAGTTTGTATTACAGCACCCTCTGGCAGGAAGAAGGTTATGGTCTAAGGTGCTGTGAATTGCATGGGCTGCAAATAATAAACTGATGCTGTTTGGAATTCAGAATTAGCGCAAGCAGCGTCAGGTATCTATACCCTCATTGCTCTGCAGCCTGGAGGCATATTAAAAATGCAGCAGCTTTGCTATAGGCAAATGCAGGCACTGCCTGCATTAGTTTAGTACAGGGGGGAACCCCTGAAAGCCTGGAGAAAGCATGACAGACCCTTGTCAGCTGAATCGGGTCCGGTCGCCACCAATTATTGTATGGGGCAGTGCCGCGGGGCATCTTCCCTGCCACTGTAGGGGTTAAAGAGGCATGGTCTATTAGCCAAGCAATTATTTTTTTTGCCTGTGTATTCGACTGATATTTACCACTTTTTTACTTTCTTTTGATGCAGGCTTCCTCAGCCTAAGAAACTTCAATGGAAGATGAGTAGAACTTGTTAATTTCTCCCCAATTTCACGCGTCTGTCTGCCCACTCTAAATGGGACAATGCATGGCACTTCATGGGGTTAATACCTTTTGATGCTGCTGGCATACACCAGTTTTATTTCCCTTAAACAGGGGCTTTAAGAGAAGGGACCCCAGAGAGAGAAGTTAGCAGAATGCAGAGCCTCCCTCACAGAGATTTCTCTGTAATTGTCACCAGATGAGATGCTTTGCTTAAATGGTGCAGAAGGGGGGTGGACTGAGGGGTAAGGAGTGTTGAGCAGAAGGACTTTAATCTTCAGAAAATCTTTTCAATATAACACCCCCTTATTACAGGGGTCTCTGCTTTACATATGCCCCCCCCCCTCCTCCCCCATCATTCCCTTTGCTCTAGCTGAGACAGGGATGGGAGCTGTTTGGAAGGTCACATGCTATCCCAGATTACGGCAATTTTCTGCTAATTGTGGGAGACCTCTTCAGCTCCCTCGTCTTTCATCCCTTGTTCTTCTCTCCTTTTTCCATTAGTCTTCTCACTTATTACGTCTATCCCCCTCTGTTTCTCTCCTTCCTTCCCTGTGACATCTCCCTTTCATGTCCCTCACCAATCTCCTCCATCTCTTTTGCAGTCTCCTCTTTCACCTCTTTGCCCCTCCAACTTTCTCTCCTCTTCCCCAAACTACTCCATCACTCTTCCAACCCCTTCTCTTCTCTCTCCCCCCTAACCCCCCATCTTTCTATTTTTCTATCAATTCACCTACTCCCTGCTTCTGTCTATTTTTATTCTCTTCCCAGTAATCTCTCTACCTTTCTCTCCTGCTCCTTGCCATAATCTAACAGCTGGCACTGACCGTGCACAGATGGAAAATAATATAGTAATGTAAGTGTTTGCAGCTCTGAATGTAGAATGTTATATTTCCCTACCCTATAGAGCTGATAATCTAATATTGGTGCCAAAGGCACAGGGAGATGTGAAAGGACTTGCCCAAGGAGGGCGGACATGGCTTCAAACCAGGTTTGTCCCAGTTCAAAGAAAGTCACATTACCAGTGAGCTACTGTACTGCTTGAGCCCCAAAATCGTACCTGGTCTGATAAGCTCGTACAGGACCCTGTGAAATCCTCCAAGTCAGACTTGGAAGTGCCATCTCTATCATCTATCACCAGGTCTATAGGCATCTTCCCCTTCAGGCAGGTGATATATCGATGACAGAAGTTATCACACAGGTCGTGCACCTGCAAGGGGCAAGGAAAATAAATGGTTATCCCACAGAACAACCAACGCCCCTCAGACACTCATTGTAAAGCAGAGCACATTCACAGATTACCTTTTACCAAGTTAACCAAGGAGAAGTCCACTGGTACTATAATGAATTGTAAATCCATCAACTAAGTTTGAATTTACAGAACAGTTTGGCCCGGCCCTGGTTTAACATTAACACATAAACATTTTGCGATCTGTAGTCCAAATAGGTATAAGTGTATGTATGTATAAAGGCATGTATGTGTTTTTATATATATAAGCATTTCGTTAGCCACAGAACGGTATCATCTATTTATTTTTTGATTATATATATATATATATATATATATATATATATATATATAGCAACTGTAAATATTCCTGTATATTCATTTGCACGTCTTAGACTGGTCTGTAACCCTGTCTTTTACCATTATTACCCAGCACACAGCACTTCCACTGCAGCAAGGGATTCTGGGAAATGACATGCAAATGAGCACACAGTGCCACCTTTTATCTCATGTTCACATTACATGAGCAACCCTTAGCCAATGCATGCTGCTTTAGACGCAGCTTTTAAGCAAGGGCTTGGGAGATGCAAAGTCAGTAAACCCACTCACAGACATGTTTCAACTTTGATGGGTATCATCAGTGTGAGGTTGGCTGCTGACATTTGCTCAGATGAGATGAAAGAGTAGGTTATCACCACATTTATTAAGGTTATGGTGGGTAAAAAAAGTGACTAAAACGGTGGAGGGTTTTAGTCACTTTTTTTACCCACCATAACCTTAATAAAAAAAAATATATATATATATATATATACATATATATATATATATAACAATGAAAAGAAAAAGAAAAGCGTCCCAACTCAGCACTCAAGTATGCTCAGAACAAATATCAAAGAAAATTATGATTTATTTAACAGCACAAATAATCAAACATAAAATACAAAACATATTAAAACACACCCTGACATCCTCCTGTAATAGAATATGTATCAGACAGGGGAAATCCCCTATGACCCCTAATACCCAAGGCAAGGGGAAAAAAGCCTATAAGCACAAAATATATGTAGAACAAGGGGTTAACAATAACCCCTTGAACCTACAAGGCCGGCCTCACCCCTAGTAAATATAAAACCACACAGCAAGCATAGATAGCACATGCACCAAATTGCCTAATACATGCTGATGTCAAATACATATATTATATACATACACCGTAAATGCAGTTGGTATAATCAAGGCAAACCAGGCACAGTACCAAAAAGAGACTGTTAGTATGGGATCAACAATGGTTAACAGTTCACATCAGTTACCATAGTCCATGAGACCATCCATGCCACACTGTGATAGTAAAATGTCCAAAGGGTAAAGATCTTCCAATTGAAGGGTCCCATATATATATATATATATATATATATATATATATATATATATATATATATATATATATATATATATTAGAAAAAAGAAGAGAAAAAGCGCCCGATCCTTGTGTAAAATCAGATGAAAAATTTTAATAAATCATGGACAAGACAAATGCACACTCACAATTTGTCTATAAAAATAAGGCATATTATGGGACCAGCCCATGCGCCAACTGAAGACTCCACGGTCACCTCTGCTTAATAGCATCCAAAATGGTTCCAGATCTTGTGTCTGCAAACGCCGCTATCTCCAAGATGGATGTACTTCACTTGTGAAAAGCTTGTTAGTAGCGTGCGGCCACCATTACTCTCTCACATGGAAAACCGGGACCCGGAAGATTTTCACTCACGTCCTCACGTCCTCACACTGGCGCCTGAACTGCTCGACCACCGTAGTTTCAATGCCACGTGACCCTACGCGTTTCTTCCATCTCTGCGGATTTCATCTACTAACAAGCTTTTCACAAGTGAAGTACATCCATCTTGGAGATAGCGGCGTTTGCAGACACAAGATCTGGAACCATTTCGGATGCTATTAAGCAGAGGTGACCGTGGAGTCTTCAGTTGGTGCATGGGCTGGTCCCATAATATGCCTTATTTTTATAGACAAATTGTGAGTGTGCATTTGTCTTGTCCATGATTTATTAAAATTTTTCATCTGATTTTACACAAAGATCGGGCGCTTTTTCTCTTCTTTTTTTCTAATAGGTACTGTGGGAGGTTGGTGAGCCCAAGAAGAAGCAGCCTGGACTTTTGTATCATCTTATCCATGGACTTATTATGGACTTAAGTATTCATTGATATTTTTAATTCACTTTTATTGGCATACTATTACACGGTTTTTATATGCCAATATTCACCTAATAATTTTGTGTATTTTTTATTTTTATTTTAGTCCTATGACACATTTTGTGACATTTTTTCATTTTTTATTGCATTTTTATTTTTATTTTTCATTTTTTGAATGCACACTTTTTTGTTTTTTATTGTATAGGCAAGATATTCATTTGTTTCATGCCATATATATATTGATATATCTAATTTTAATTAGTCATCTGTACTTGGTGCAACATCTTGCCACATTTAATCAGAGCTGCAGCAATTTGGGTATAGTGTGTGAAGGGCGCTGTCTTTAATACTGTTAGTTATATATATATATATATATATATATGTAGAGGTATCAGTACCGTGTTAGCCTGTACAATGTGGTATCTTCCATATTTTCATGTAGAGGTATCAGTACCGTGTTAGCCACGTGTTAGGAACCTTTTGACACCTCCAGCCATAAAACACATCCACAACGGGGGAAGGGCCAGCACCGATAACATTCCAATAGACACTGTTTATAGTATAGCTTTTACTTGCTTCATTCATTGTAACATCGCCAGAAGAAGAGATCAGTGTATCTCGAAAGCTCGCACAAATAAAAGCATTTCGTTAGCCACAGAACGGTATCATCTATTTATTTTTTGATTATATATATATATATATATAAATAAACAAATATAGCTGTATGCTCATCTGCATGTCTTAGGCAGGTCTGCAACCCCACCTTTCCCCATTATCACCCAGCATACAGCACTTCCACTGCAGCAAGGGATTCTGGGAAATGACATGCAAATGAGCACACAGTGTCACTTTTTGCCTCAATAACCATTTTTAACATGGTTCCCTATAGGCTTAAGCTTGCTGCATGGTCACAGCTTTGAGCACAGCCAGGGTTAAGGTGCATACCCAGAAAACCACCCACAGACAGCTGTTTCGACCTTGATGGGTCTCATCAGTGTGGGGTTGATTTTACTGGGAATGCAAGAGAGGCTTATGGGATAGGCTAAACCATAATACTGAGTTAAGTTATGGTGAGTAAAAAAAGTGACAAAAACCCTCCACAGGAAAGCAAATATGCAAATATAGCTGTATGCTCATCTGCATGTCTTAGGCAGGTCTGCAACCCCACCTTTCCCCATTATCACCCAGCATACAGCACTTCCACTGCAGCAAGGGATTCTGGGAAATGACATGCAAATGAGCACACAGTGTCACTTTTTGCCTCAATAACCATTTTTAACATGGTTCCCTATAGGCAACGTTTCGGACCCACAAACGGGACCTTCCTCAGGGTTGTGCTACCCTGAGGAAGGTCCTGTTTGTGGGTCCGAAATGTTGGTGATTTGTGTCTTTTCTACAATATATATTCTACAAATCTTAACCTGAGTGCTGTCTGCTGATTCCCGTGCGAACAGTATCGTATATTTATCTACTTATTATGGGACATGCACCTACCCTATTGTGCTTCATTGGAGTGCCGGCTGTTCATCTTTTTTATATACACAGCCAATAAAGAATATCACTTGTCAGCACATTCATATGTCTTAGACCAGGGGGGCGCAAACTTTTTTCCCTGCGCCCCCCTGACGGCTATCCCCTCGCTCCCGCGCCCCCCCCCCCCCCCCAACCCCAACTTACCCGCGCTCCGGCGTAATGACGTCACGTTGCCATAGCAACGTGACGTCACATGACCTCGCAGCGTCATTTTGATGCCGCGTTGCCATGGCGCCGCAGGGAGGAAGCCGCCGGAGCCACGGTAAGTTAGGTTTACAGAGGCCCTGCAGCTCCCCCGGCACTTAATTTAAGTGCCTTCGGGAAGCGCGCGGGGCCTCTGTAAACCCCGCGCCCCCCGTCGGCAGTGTCGCGCCCCCCCTGGGGGTCGCGCCCCACAGTTTGCGCACCGCTGTCTTAGACAGGTCTGCAACCCTGCCTTTCAACCATTATCGCCTAGCATACAGTGCTAAATGAGCACACAATTTGTCACCTTTTGCCTGGAATATCCATTCACATGGAGCCCATATAAGCAAATGCATCGCTGTTTACACAGCTTTTAAGCACAGCATGGGACTAGCAAAGCAAGTCAAACCAAATGGTTTGCATGTCATTTCCCAGGATCCCTTGCTGCAGTGGGAGCACTGTATGCTAGGTGATAATGGTTGAAAGGCAGGCGTGCAGACCTGTCTACGACATGTGAGTGTGCTCACAAGTGATATTCTTTATTGGCTATTTGCTAACGGTGGAGGTTTTTTGTTGCCTTTTTCACCCACCATAACTTAAAATGTATATGGTATATATATATATAGATATATAAATATATATAATAATTATTATTATTATTATTATTAACAAATGTTTACTATTTAGTAACCAGATGCTTAAATGTAAACTCGTCCATCTGCACAAAGGTGGTTGGATCTGTGCTTTTGTTCCCTTTGTGTAAAGGAATTAGGATGTTGCCACTTGCTAAACAGATAAAAGAGAGAGGACAATAAGTATCGGTCGAATGTAGGACCCAAAGAAAATAAACTTAATTTTCTTCAGGAAATTAAGTAAATCTCAATGGCATTTTTCTAATGAATTTTTGCCCCTTAAAAGACGGGATGGGCCAGACTTTCCAAAAATTAGTTGTCTGTCCATTGTGGATTACATTCCAAGGCCCTTACTATGTAAGGCGGGTAATATAGCGCGCGCACGTCAATTACAATTGGCTGTGCGAGGCTGACGCTGATACAGTCGAGACGCGTGTGTGCACGGCTGTGAGCGGTGGGGCGGCAGATCACCGCAAATACATGAACATTTATATTTTCACGCTGCTACCGCACCACGACGCTGCCAAGCCAATCACAGCGCGGCCGGGATAGGCTTGGGGGGGTGGGGTTCCCGGGGGCAGGAGGAGCAGGGCAAGTGGATTCACTGACCGCCGAAGCAGCTTGATTAATCTACCCCTCGGAGGGGGGGGAGGTCTCTAAGGGGAGGAAGGGGGTGGTAGGAATCACAAGGGGAGAAAGGGGGAGAAGAGGTTGGTAAAGGGGAGTGGGACTGGTATTGATGTGCACGTTGGGCTTGTGGTTGTGTGTGAAGCCGGGTGTGATGTCATAGCCACGCCCACCTGCCGCTCACAGCTCAGACCTGTACACACAAAAAGTGCACGCCCATTACCACACGCGTGCGTGCGCCAGCTATAAAACAAGCCTACGGTGACGTGACAGATGATGTGTTAGTGCATGCAAAGTCCCATTTACTTTAATTGGGCTTTTCATGTGATAACGCAGATGAGGTACTGTCACACCTTACAGAATAAGGGCAAAGCGGGGACGTGACTTCAAAAGCCAGCCTTATAAGAGAGATTCCCTTCTCTTTAGCTGTATAGCACTACATCAGCTGTGACTCCTAGCTCAAACACCCCACCTCTATACCCCAAGGCTCTGCTACTTTAATCTTTTCTGATTCTCAGCAGGCAGGCTGGGGGAATCAAAGGGTTAATTACCACATTAACAAGAGGATTATCTGGTTAAAAACCACCAGTGCCTATTGTAGCCTTTAATGAGCTCATTAGCTTATCAAACCAGAGGGAATTTTTTTTTTAAACAGACCCCTTTCATCTCTAGACTCCCCCCCCCTTCTTTGAGTGGTATATGCCAGCAGTGCACATACAAAGTGTGATGGGATTCACCATATGGAAGGGGGGTGGGGGGGAGTAGACTTTGATTTTACACTTAACCTTTTCACTGCCTGCAAGGCATAGATAAACACTCTATACATGGAAAATGTGTATTCCTATGTTTACACACGTGTCCAGCCCATTACAACATGTAATATGCATGTGTAAATATAAATACTGTAAATGTCCAGCAAACCATAATATTTTCGTATAAAGTGCTGACAATGTACACAAAGCTGTGCATAAAACGTTGCTGGCACAATGAGACACTGCCTTCAAGATCTTACAATCTCATTTTTCACAGGGAGATCGTGACTTGCCAACATTCCCAAATAGAGCTGAAACTTGGATTAAAACGCCGCTTCAAAAGCAGTTAGCATTGACCTATTCCTTCTGTGTTTATTATTTACCATGTGTTACAATCAATTCACTATGTGAGACATATCCTAAGAGGAGCAGAAGAATTCCATTGTCCATGCGTTAATGTCAAATAACCCCGTCGCTGACAATGCATTATGTGGCAGTCAAGGCGTTCACCCACCTCTAAACTATGCTGCAGAGAAGCGCTCCTGTTCATGCCAACTTGCCAATGGATGTTCATATAGTATATACAGCTATATTCAGTATACTTATACGGAACAGCAGGAAACTTGTTGCGGGCACTGCAACGTGTTGCAGACCCGGTCTGGCAACCAACGGGTTAAGCTCTGGTTGCTTCTGGATTGAAAGATTGGAGCCATCTGTCTCCTGTATACCTCTGCTCCTACCCTCCTCTGCTTTGCTCCTACCCTCCTCTACCTGAGTGGGGAAACCACAAGTGGTGGAATACACTTTCTGAAAACATACCGCATTGTTGCAAACCGCAGAACATTACCAGCAATTTGCCCCCCCCCTCCACTTGCTCCTCCCCTTGCCCCTCCCCCATCCACTTGCCCCTCCCCCTCCCCCCTCCACTTGCCCCTCCCCCTCCACTTGCCCCTCCCCACCCTCCTCTTGCCCCTCCCCACCCTCCACTTGCCCCTCCCCCTCCACTTGCCCCTCCCCACCCTCCACTTGCCCCTCCCCACCCTCCACTTGCCCCTCCCCACCCTCCACTTGCCCCTCCTACAACAGAAGAGGAGAGGCTTTCAAAGCATTCCAAAATTCCGTGGTGACTCTTGATGCAGAAAACAGCACCAGATTTCCCCAAGAAAACACCCGTGTAACGAGGATCACCGGCTCTGAGACAAACAGCAAAGGAAATTTTTAAGAGTTTTCAATGTGTTGGTTTTTTTTGTTTGTTTTTTCTTTTGATAAATCTGATGCTGTTTTTGCAAAGCATGTTCCCCTAGTTCTCATTCGATGTGTAAAAAAAAAAAAAAAACCTTAGAATTGTCAAAAGAAAATTACAAGTTTAAGGCTGCAGCTTTTTGCCTTATTTTTCAGCTGGGAGACCTTGATAAATAATCCTCAGTGTTTTTTTGTTGTTAAATCTCTGTTTCTATTAATGCCAGTGTCACTCCTTGCGTTCCGACTGCATTCCCTTGTCAGCCTTATGTAAATATAGTAATGCTGTTTATTTTCAAGAGAGGCGGATCCATCAAATGCAAAGAATACTGATGTTGAAGGCGCAGACCTACACAGCTGGTCAAAATGTTATTTCTTTTATTTATTAAATGTTTTACCTGGAAGTAATACATTGAGAGTTACCTCTCGTTGTTAAGTATATCCTGGACACAGAGTTATGATATACAGTGCATGGTTGCATTAAATGAACACTGATAATACATTCAATTTACAGACATTTCATGGACAGTTAGAGATAATGTATGATTATGGGCGTATGTAAGTTAAAGAAAAGGTTAACATTATGTTAGAATAAGTAAAACAACTTCTTTTAATTGGATTTCTTACAACGATGCAATCCCCTTAAGAGTAACTTTTTACTTGTTTGTATCTTTTGAAAAAGAAATGTGTTTTCTCCGGGAACATGGAATTTAGGCATTATCAGCTACTTCTGCTTGTCTATCTGCTTCATAATTACGTTACAAAAAAGCACAGAATCAGAACAGTTTGCCTGAGGCTTTGAGGACTGACTGGGGTTTTCCGTCTGCTCCCCAAAATACATCATTTGTAAAAAAAAAACTTTCAAGGCTTTTATTCACTATGTCAGTTGAAAAAACGTTTCTTTGGCATACATACCTTTTCTAATTCTAGTAGATGGAATCGCAGAACTTGGATGGCTTGTATCATCTAGAATAGACAGCAGTATTTAGTGATGCAAGCGTCGTTATGAAAGTAAAAACACTGTAAACTATACCTTTAGGGTAGACTTTGCTGTTCAAAGCATACTTTTAGCCTCAAGAGCTTACAATGTGTGACATTTCGGTAACCCAGGCCCCTGTTTGACCTTGAAAGTCTTGCATTGGATTTACAATGAAGATGACTGATACCGTGTATAAGTGCTTGTGGGTAAATATCTTCAGTGTCCAATGGCTTCAATGTATTATCGGAATTTACGTTTGGCACTAAAGGGACATACTGTATATGATGACCAGCAAAAAAAATGGATCTCCATTGTATTCGAGTAATCAGAAAATTAACATCCCTGTTGCTAAATATACACATTATGTGAATGCACTTTTATATATGTAAACACTAGTAAAAATTAATGCGCGTTCGCAAATTTACACTATTGCCATAAAGTGCTCTTACCAAGTTATCCAGCTCTGGATTGGAAGAAAATAAAGGTTTTTCTGTTCTGACCTAAAAATCGAGGGGGGAAAATGTCAGTTTTTCTAAACAAAAAATGCTGATAGACTCAAATGTTTTATTTATTAAAAACATCAGGGAGAAAAGGCATCTGCCCCAAGAGTTTACTTACAATCTTTTTCTATTTTTATTCCAGCTAAACTTTGCATTTTATTTTCCAATAATCTATAAAACTCGCCTTTCAAACTTCTGTTTTGTTGTATATTCCTAAAGGATAGTTTACTGCGGTAAAGAGAGGGCCCAACCTCTCATCTCTAAAACAGAACTCAGCATCTTCCCTTTTAAGTTTAATCCTTTTCTGTTTTCCTATCCATAAAACATAAACTCTAGTATCTGTTTTAAAATATATATATATATATATATATTTCGAGTTCAAGAAGAAATGTTGGCCACAGGGAGCGAGTGATCATGTGTGTTAAAGTGTTTTTTTTATTGATTTTCTTTTTTCCTTGCTCTGTTTTGTATTTTGTAGGGAAGCTGAGATTTTCTAACCGGAGGTACAAGCAAATTAACCCCCTGGTCACCACATGTTCTGTTCCATTTTGGACAAATTCTGTTGTTGTTTCTTGGGTGGAGGGGGGGGGGGGAGAGTTTTTCTGTTGTTGTTTTTTGGGTGGAGGGGGGGGGGAGAGTTTGTGAGAGGACTCAAAGATATTATTTATTTTTAATGTCTCAGTAAAAAGTCTAAAGTTAGTGATTAAGTTATAAATTCACTTTTTCAAAATGACTGTGTATCTCCATGTTTTTATTTATTTATTTATATATATATATATATATATATATATATATATATATATATATATATATATATATATATATAATGGCATAACAGAAAGTGCACGTATCCTACATAAATATAAAGCATAATACGTACTTCATCCACACCAGTGTCCGATGAATAAGACGCAGCACTGTAGAGCCAATGTTCAAAAAGTGTTATTGTGATCCAAACATAAAAAAAAGTTTCGGGCCATTATGGGACCTTCAACATCCTGCCCTGATGAAAGTCCCATAATGGTCCAAAATGTTGTTTTTGTTTGGTCTGCATGCAGTTCTGTGTCTTATTCATTGGGCGTTGGTTTTGTGGCGTATGTGTGTATATACAGTATATATATATTTATTTATTTTATATATATATATATATATATATATATATATATATATATATATATATATATACAGTGGTTGACAAATCACCAAAAAATCTACTCGCCACACAAAAAAATCTACTCGCCACCTAGTACCAAACGTGTGCTGCTTGGGCCAATATTTACTCGCCCGGGGGTTAAATCCACTCGCCCGGGGCGAGCAAATGTATAGGTTTGTCGAACACTGTATATATATATATATATATATATACACACACACACACAGTCTTTACATGACACACAGCATTTAAACTACATTTGAGTGAAACTTCCACAAATACCTTTGCACAGGAATGACCCTAACGTGTCAGTGCGCTGATCATGCAGCTTGTAGATCCTTAGTCTTCTCATTTCAATGTCTGAATATGCCATGTAAATACTGGTGTTTTGCAGTCTGCAACATGCTCGAGGGATCCTGAGGTGTGTGCGCATGCCCTGAGTATATTGTCTTCACTTTCCAGCGAAGGGTAATTGTCACTGTTGTATCACACACACACACATATATGTGTAAATGCTAACGGTGGAGGCTTTTTGTTGCCTTTTTCACCCACCATAACTTAAAGTATATATATATATATATCGGAAATAGCCGTGTTAGTCCAGTTGCAATAGTGCAGAATAAATTAGTTCTTCAGTATTAGGTGATACCTTTTTTATTTGGACTAACAATTTATGTCATAGGACAAGCTTTCGAGAGTTTTCCTCTCTTCTTCAGGTCAAAAATACTGATTATATATATATATGGTGGAGGTTTCTTGTTGCCTTTTTCACCCACCATAACTTAAAAAACGTACATATACACACACACACACACACACACACACATTCCATTGTGTGTAATGTATGTGTAAATATACACATCGATGTACATATTTACTGTATGCAATTCGACTGTGCTGTCAATTTAAAGTTCCAACAGTTTTAGTAGTTCCGCACCTGTTCCAGCTCCTGTATTTATAATCTCTACAGATTAAATTTTAGTCTGTTTTCTGCATGTTATTATTTTCCTCCCTGAAGTTAGAGAATGCGGTGCAATACAAACAAAAAATCTAAGTTACAGTTGCTATTAGCAGAGTGTGCCTTATAATAACACAGAACAGCGATTACACTGAGACAATGGGTCATATGAAACTTCACAAACAAGTGCTTCTCCAAACATTATGCAAATTACAGGCAGTCCTCGGTTATCCAACGGAATCCGTTCTGGAAGTAGCGTTGGATAGTGAAACCGTTGTAAAGTGAGTCCCATGTTAATCAGTGGTGGTGAGCGTTGGATAACGCATTCAGGTGTCTGATAACGCATTCTGGCGTCGAAAAACGGCCCATAAGGT
Organism: Ascaphus truei; assembly: GCF_040206685.1. Classification (NCBI taxonomy): domain Eukaryota; kingdom Metazoa; phylum Chordata; class Amphibia; order Anura; family Ascaphidae; genus Ascaphus; species Ascaphus truei. The sequence continues at coordinate 2,681,961 of NC_134489.1, forward strand.
TGCATTGTAAACATTGGATATGCCATTGGTTGTAAAGTGAAACATTGGATAATGAGGACTACCTGTATATCTTTTACACTTTGTGTCAATGTATCCATATGCTTTGCGCCACTTTGGCTCTGCCTTGCGCCATGAAGTGTTTTGGGGAGTGGTTATAGAAGAGACCAAGGGAGAGACCAAAAGCTGGGTTTCTCTGGTTCAATTTTCCCTCCCCCTTACACTAATTATATCCACAAGGTTAGGTGGCATACACTTCAGCTGCTTGGGAGATCTGCGTCATATGCAAGACACAAAATTAATAAGATTAATTTGAATGCATTTGGCACATTTTAACGCTAGTGATTTTTTTTTCTCTCTCAAGTGTTGTCATCTTAACACGTATCTGAAATGTACAAGGGAGAAAACGGACCTGTTTAGCAAAAACTGCAATGTCCTCGTTGAAGGAATCTGAGGAACATACGTCCCCTCCTGGGAAGGAGCCTGAATTATCCCGTGGGGAGCAAGTGGCGAGTTCGCATTTCTCAAAAACCAAAGCCAAGAGGGGGAAAAGAGGGTGCCTGGTGGAATACAAAACATAATACAAAAATAAGACTTATGCAAAATGGTACAGGGGTACATATTTATCCTGTGCACAAGACTGCACATAGAATTTAAAGTGCCTGACCTGAAGAGCTTACATTCTACTTGAATTCTTCATCAAAGTTGTGCAGTGTAAAAATAGACTGATAGCTGATTCACTGGCCATGCTGATGTGAAATGTGACTCTTATGCACTTTTGACTTTGTGAACCTAAAATATGCAGACATAAATTATATAGGGACATGCTGATCCTTAACCCTTTCAGAGACAGAGGTCGACAACACATTACACAGCAATATGCTGAAGGCCTCTTTGGCACTGCAGGAGTTACGTACAAAAAAATGGATCTTAATATTAATTCCCCTCCTATCCCCCCCAAAAAACTATATATTTGTGGATTTCTTAACTACAACTGGATTCAGTTTATCATGAAATTATTAAAAAATATCCCCCGCAAAAATTCCATTCTGCCATTATTATCTGAGGAGGTTTTTAGGAAAATGGAAACCATACGGTATTATCGAATTAACACCACAACTTCTAATAAAAGAAAATGCCAGATAACTAGAACTTAAGTAGCAGGTGTATGACTTTAAAGATCTTTTTTCTGCTTATATGTCGTCTTTCTCCCAATATCAAAATATAAAAAAATATATATATACATATTCCACAAAGAGCTTACAATGTAATCATTTTAAGCTCTTTGGGGGAAATAAATATATTCCTACTAGACTATCAGCATCACTGTATCTATAGGGTGTAGTGCTGTATACTATACAATACAATATAAAAAAGAAATATTCCGGTTAGATAAGGTGTATATGATAAATTGTGGATATATTTCAAGTCTTTGCTTAAAATTAAGGTCTTTAGTATGGAGAGGGGTACGTTTCTTGCATAAAACCAATCATAAATGCAATTAACAAGAAACTGTAGAGCTGTTGTAACATCACACTCTCTTTTAAAAACAACCTCAAGACTCAGTTTTTGGGCCCCAAAAAAGAAATAGCCGAATATTATAATTTATATATAACGCGCTAACTTATTCCACAGTGCAGTACAATGGGGTGGCAAGACGATAAAAATAAAATGTCAATATTACAATACTCTGGCACAGTAGGTGAGGAGGACCCTGATCCAAAGAGCTTACAATCTATATATACATATTTTGCATATAAATTGGACTGTAAGCTCTGTGGGACAGTGAGTCAATTTTCCAGTGCTTGCTTTCATATCTGGTGCTCAAATCCTTGTAGCCCCTGAATATATCAAGAATTTCTCTCCTATTTAGATTATTCTACCAAGAACAGCATGTATATTCAAACAGACGCGTAAAGTGAAACTGAATTAGCTTTTGTACATCCCAGTAGCATTTTGAAATGTAAATAACTGAATATTCTGTGCTGAGACATTAATCATATAGGCAGAACTTTCCAATACAAGGATGTCATTAACTCCTTGGATGAAGGGTTGGGGGAGCGAGATGCTTCACCCCTCTGTCAAAGAAAAGGGGTGATAGGGGAATGTTAGCTACAATATATAAGGGGTCAGAGCATTAGAGATAACATTTGTTAAGATATAAATGTAATATACGCCTGGTAAAGTCTAAAGTCTAGCAGACAGGCTTTTAATGTAGGGCTTGTGGAATTAACCCTTTTATGGCTGGAGGTCATCAACATGATTTGAGACCAATGGGAGGTTATTTCAGTCTTCGGACTGTAAAAGGTGTTGCAACAAAGTACTAAATTAATTAAGTAAAACAGTTCAATTTCCTTCTATGAATATGTGCATTTGTATTAAATCTTGAGATGATTTTCTCTTCTTTATGCAGCTGGGAGACTTATCTCCATCTGTCATCAAAAATTAGATTGTCAGCTCTTTGGGTTAAAGATTAGTTGAGCCTGTAAATTCCTACAGATCTGTGTACGCTGGCAGTGCTATGTAATAGTAATTATAATGCAAGTCTTGTACAAGAAAACATTGTAGCCTTATTAATAAAGTATATAAAAAAGGGAATGTATCAACAGCTCCTTTGTGTCACCTTTATAAATGCTTATCAGAGCTTCAGACCTAAGCAAACAGTTACATCCCAACCAGGTATAGCTATTTGTAGGCACATATCCATATCCATATATCCAATAACAGCAGTGAGAATTCTGTATCTGTGTGTGTGTGTGTGTGTGTGTGTGTGTGTGTGTGTATGTATGTATATATATATATATATATATATATATATATATATATATATATATATATATATATATATATATATATATACACAGTATTGTAGGCACGTAACATCCTCATATCCATATATCCAATAACAGCAGTGAGAATTCTGTATTTGTGTGTGTGTATATATATATATATATATATATATATATATATATATATATATATATATATATATATATATATATATATATATAACACATTCACAAATATATATGTAAATATATGTAAATATGTGCTCAAATACACAACAGTAAATGCACTATATGTGTGATTTAATATGATGTATACACACTATGGCAATATTTCAATGATGTATATAAATTTACACATAAATATATTCAATAATATAAATAAATTCTGTAAATCCAACTCAGTCAAAAAGTTTGCAGCTATAAAGATCTTCAAAAAGACATTATATTTTCATATTTCCTCCTAAATTCCCTCCCACCTCTTTGTGGTGATATAACCCCTATTCTACCTCTACATGAGCTCACAAATTACAAAGGTAGATCTCATCAAAGCCATATCATGGTATTGATTTCAAAAGATATTTATTGCAGTGTGAAGTGTCTTCTCTGAATTCATACAGCTCTGTGTTGTATCAGCCCTCAGACTTTATAACAAGGGGCTACAAACAGAGCATCATTTGGGGGGACTCTTTTGTATCCCGAAATGTTAGTGTCATCCAGGTCAGTATTCACTCAATATAATAACCCTAAATGATGAGGTTTACAAAGCCTCTGAAAAAAATCTTAATTATACACAAACATAAAAACATGGTAACATAGTCATTGAGGTTGCAACAAATATACCCAGTCATTCCAACCTTTTGCTAAACTCCAAATGAGAGATTTAAATTATATGGATACATCGACAGAATTGTGTAGTTACACTGTATAAGTAGGTTATACAAGCAGAAAAGCAGGACATTTTAGTTCCTGTTGCAGTATTGGAAATGTATGTGCATATAGAAGAATCAGTATAAACACACATTTCAAACTAAGTATATATAAACACATTTACATATAAACACATTTACTTATGTTCCTATATATTTATATGTGCACATATACACTTATCATGAAATGTTAGTATATATATATATATGTGTGTGTGTGTGTGTGTGTATATACATACATACACATTTACACTTATACTTATGTGTGTGTATATATATATATATATATATATATATATATATATATATATATATATATATATATGTCTGTCTGTCTATATATATATATATATAAACACTGTGTGTGTATATATATATATTCTGTTTCATTTGCTACAGAGTACACGAATTTGGTTATTTTGGGTATTCACATGACGGTGTTTTGAGGGGTATTTATACTTCTCACGCATGGCATCAAACACATGGGCACGAGGTACCCGTCTCTTACCCGTAGATTTCATCCTTCTCTCTCTTCAGGCTGTCGTTGCCACCCATTCCTGGTGGCATTGAAACTCTGTGTGCTGCTCCTGCAGAGCCATAGGGAGATCCCTGGTTGAGGGCATGATGCTGCAGTGCCCTGCCCGCATGAAGATCTCCAAAGCCGGCCAGAGGTATCCCATCCATCCCAGGGTAATGCACCATCTCATCATACTGAGAGAGAGGGGGGACAAACCTATTAGCACAAGCCATGGAGATCCAAAAACTTACACTATATATGGAAAAGAAGGGGGGACTCCTACTGTAGGGGGATAAGACCCCTTACATTTACAATCTCCCATAAAAATGTATTAGTCTTGAAATAATACACTCCATGAACAATTTAAAGTTACACCCTTCAATAATCTCCCAACTGCAGAATTTAATTCAATTCCATTCAATTCATAATATAGGATTAACTATTAAACACAAATGAATATGGAACTAGACACGTAAAAAGAAATGTCTGTATGATTTTAAGATCAGACACTTTAACTAATTAATTTAAGATTAGGTCCTCAACCATGAAACTGAAGTTGAAGGCTAGATATTTAAAGTTGTATTCCAAATGAGGAGTTTAACATGAGACCTTTTAATAAACTCCCAAATTAATATTAAAGTGCTCTGAATGTCTCTGCAAATGCTCACATGGATATAATGTGCTTTGCAATTCTTCATTTTGAAAATATTGATTTAAAAACATGATCTTACTTAAAGAGTAAACTTCCCTGAGAAAAATCCAACATGTTTTGAAATGACAAAATATTCACTAAAATAACCATAACGTGTTTATATCCGCATGAAGAATGTCTGGGTGACTTTTCAACATATGAGATAAAACCATTTCCACACGGCGAACTCCAGATTATGCCCTAAAATTCTACATTTCCACACCAAGGGTTTAGGATATTTCCCCTAGCAGTGCATCTCCTAATTTTCCATCATGGAAGCACTCTGGGGGTTAGGTTACCATGAATATATTACACTCAATTGCTCTTATCCTCGGGGTAACACGAATTCATGTTCACCCAACTTTAGGGTCCACCCAAATATTTACGCTCCTCACAATGGACAATGGCCTACCCCCCAAAAAATGGCAAAATATGGAAAAAAACGTTTTTTATTTTTACATTTATAGCACAGTCCAAACGTTTAAACCCCAGCTCTATCCTTAGGTTTAAGTAACATGTAGGTCTGTAAAAAGTGTCAGCATTCACTAAAAAATAAACGGCTCTTTCATTTTACCCAAACCTTCAAAATCTTTTACTCTAGTATGTGAATGTCTCTTTCTGCAATCGACATTTTATTTTTTATATTTTTGCTACTGTTTATTTTTGCCTACTTTATTCACGTTTCTGACTTGTATTTTTCACTTCACTCATGGTCAACTTTTAACAACCAAGTCAAGAAATAACATGCTCCATAAATCTCCTAAAACTTTTTCTAAACTAAATACTGAAATGTATATCCTCAGAATTATTTCAAGGGCTTGCTTTTATATTTTCCTATTCTTAACCCTTGAGATTTGAAGCAGTTTGGAAATGTAGCTAAGCTAAAAGACCGTGTGAACTTCGACTCAATGCCTTTTGACATAAGGTTTTCCTTTTTTCTACCTCCACCAGATCTTTAACAAAACCGAAGTGGGAAATGTGTGTGACCCTTGTGCTATTCATATTGAAATAAACCAGCCTTTGTTCTTGGCACAATTAAAATTCTTTATGTTGTTTTTTTATATATATATATATATATATATATATATATATATATATATATATATATATATATATATATATATAAAATATAATATATATATAACAACGGGGATATTGGAAATAGTTGCCACTGACCTAATACAAAAATACTACTAGCTATGTTGGTGCAATAAAAAAAGTTTTAAAACAAGAAAAATCAATATTGAAGATAGTTAAGTGCTAGAGGGCCCCGCAGCTCATTGTAAGGCACATAAGGGATATATATATAATATTATATATATATATATATATATATATATATATATATATATATATATATATATATTTCCCCTATGTGTGTGTGTGGGGGGGGACTTATACTTATTTTGTTTCTTTAAATTAATACATTTCCCTCGTTCGCCTAAGGATGAAATGAAATATCAAGAGGCACTGTACGCGGTGTATATTATATCTTATAAGGAGGACGGTGATGTTAATTCCACCTTGGTTTAAAGTCAAGCTTTTTACATATATTCTTAACACACAAGATATGTATATACTGTAATATATATATATATATATATATATATATATATATATATATATATATATATATATTACACACACTTATATACACACACAACTTATATACACACTATGTGTGTGTGTATGTGTGTGTGTATATATACCTCTACATATATATATATATATATACACACACACACACACACACACACACACACACACACACACACACACACACACACACACACACACACACACACACACACACACACACACATATGTAGTGTGTACAATATATATCTACACATAGTTTTATACACACACACATATATGTAGTGTGTACACATATATTCATGCATGTGTAAATGGACATTTGCTGTGATTCTCTACATTTAATTACCAAACTTGTGCATAACTATTTAATACCATTTTATTATTTCCAGTAAGCTTACTTATAAATCAACTCTGTGCATGTGTATCTACATATGTAGACATATTTGGGGGGGAGTGTGTGTGTGTGTGTGTGTGTGTGTGTGTGTGTGTGTGTGTGTGTGTGTGTGTGTGTGTGTGTGTGTGTGTGTGTGTGTGTGTGTGTGTGTGTGTGTGTATGTGTGTGTATTATATTATATTATATATATATATATCACAAATATGTGCATACATATAAATTATACATGCATACAAAAGTTTTCTCACAGCAAACATAGGAGTAGCAAAATGTAACTGCTGGTTAAATAGACATAAAAAGCTGTTGTCAAAGGCAGTAGATAAGATCTGCTAATGTAAACGTTTGCTGTATCTTGGTTTTGTGGAGTAAAAACTAAAACGCCTCTCGCTTGCTTAGAAAGTTTTAAACTCTGTTCACTGCAACCAGGATGAAGCATTCCCTTGGTGATGCATGTTTGCCAGCTCAACTTTTAGAAGTGTTTCTAACTGTGACAAATATAATTTAAACATATATTTTTTTGTAAGATCTAGAACTGTTTCTTTAAACATGCAAATGATAAAAGTATTGGAATTTATTATAAAATAACCTTTGCTGTTTGCAGAGCTAAAAGTTCTGACTGTTCACATTGTAGCTGTACTTTTTCTTCCAGCCCTTGGCTTTATTTTGAAACCTAGAAGATCTATTCCTACAGCTAAACTAAAAATGCTTTGTATAAATAAAATAGATGGAAATAGACAGATGTGCAGTAGCAAGCAGGAAGCCCAGGCAAAATACCCCCTATAACACTGCCCCTTTAGATATCTCCCCTGGAAAAAGGATCCGATAAAACACCCAAGGTTACAATCTCCAAAACTCAGCTGAGCAGGCTGCCCAATCTAGCCGGCCTAGGGTGCCTGCTAGGCGGCTACTGCTGCCAGTTCAACCCCGGTGACAATGGAACAACCTACCCTTTGTGCCATTCCAAGCCTAGCGCTGCAAGATGCAATTCCAGCAGTGATTGTCCTTTTGGTAGAAGAGTAGAAGAGAAAGAAGGTGGTTTAAGAAAAAAAAAAAAAAAAAAAAAAACAGCTTCTGTTTGTGCTTCTCCAGAGATGACTCTTGATCAACTGCAACCAATTCAAGGGATGTGTTTTTGGTATTTCTATGGTGGGGGGAGAAGGAAGGACCTTGTGAGTCCGAGCTAAGCAGCTCATGCAGGAATCAGGAGCATGGAGAGAGAGGAGAGCTGTGCTTTTTTTCCTCTTCTTCTTGATGTATATTCTTAAAGCTCTGTGCCTTTTGCCTGCCTTAGCTGTCCATCAAGGCTGCAAGATCTGTCAAAATCCAGATGACTGATGATCTTACGAATCAGTGGGTGGGGGAAGGCAGAAGGGGGGTTTGAATCAGAACCCCAAACAGCCTCTCTCCTCTTCTCCTATCCCTCTGGATCTAACGCTTGGGCATTTTTTCTCTCTCTTGCTTGCCTGTATTTTTTTTTTTTTTTGCTGGTGATCAGGAAGACACAGAGATGTGATTTATCTGAACAGCTTTAGCCAGACATCCACAGTCTCAGCTCAAGAGGCACACTGGCTGGGAGACTCCTTAGCTGGGGTAATTCTCTCCTTCTCTTGTGCTGTGTTTCTTTATGTAAGCATAGGAGGGGTGAAAGTGTCAGATTGTCATGGTGTAAACCTCTCCTGGCTTCCAGCAGGATGCTCAGCTCTTGCTGTGTGTGTGTGAAGGAAGAGGATAAGGGATGCTCTTTCTTTCTTTCTCTCTCCCTCTCTCTCAGCTCTACAGCCCCTGAGCTATGAGCACATCCGGAAGTAGAAGGGCCGTTTAACTCACTCACTGCCTGACACAAGCTGCCCACAGAGAATCTGCTTTGGTCACTGGCCTTCTTTCTTCTTTCTTCTTCTTCTTCTTCTTCTTCTTCTTTACCAACCACTAAAGCAGCAATGATCAATCTCTACCAGATCTCTGCAAATTTTAGGGCTCCGTAGGAACCCACCCTCCTGACACTGGATGCCTCCGCCATAAATTAAGCTGTGCAGTGCACCTATTGCCCCACAATTGGCAGCTGATGACTTTAGGTACAAATAAAAGAACTGTAATCAAATAGCACGCAAAGCAAAGTCACATTTCGCATTAACCTCTTCAGCTCCAGTGGGATCAAGTCCAACTGAAGGATGTAACCCCTACAATATTGCTGTTCCAGTTTAATTATATATATATATATATATATATATATATATATATATATATATATATATATATATACTACAAAAAAAATAAACAGTATCCTTTAGTTGAAGCAAAAGTGTTTTAATAATTATATATATATATAATTATTAAAACACTTTTGCTTCAACCAAAGGATACTGTTTATTTTTTTTGTAGTCTACTGTACAAATGTATTTTATGAAATACATGTTCATATTATTTTTTTAATGCCAAGTATATATTTTATTCAACACCCTATAGAAGAACCATGCAGACCATTCAAAGCACTGAAAACTGGACATGCAATGCAGATATATGAGCCATAATTGAATCCCTGCTCCGAAGAGCTTGCAATTTATTTTATACTTGATTTAATGCTGCCAACGTGCAAAGTAAACTGTTAACCTTGCAACAAATTGCTGATGTATGCTTAACATCTTTGCTTCCAGAAGGACAGAGCAATAATGAATGTGTTGAAGGCTGCCCCCACAACCCAAACCCTAGAAGCAAAATAGTATATACAGTACAAACCAGAAACTAGAAAGGGGTTAATTTTACCTTGGCTACTTTTACTGTCAAAATGTCATCCTTGTGCAGTCTTATTTTCTTCCTTAGTTGCTGGTTTTCCATATGAAAAGGCAGTTAAATGTCTGATGTCACTGCTGTCCTTTTATTTCCCTAATCTTCATTTGGGATGGAGTGTTTGTGTTTCATGTATGTGTGAATAACAGGCTGGCTCATTCATTCAAACACAAGCTGCCCACTTCCAGGCCGCTAATGTAGATACACTGTTGCTTATGAAGGAGGAGTGATGTCCCTTGAACATGCTGCCTCAGAGGATTTTGTAGGTGATACAAAGTCAAGACCATATGCTCACACATTGTAACACCACTGTGTAAGAGCTCACTGATATGTGCATGCATTACAAACACATACCTGTCACGCACAAATATGTAGGGGACTATGCATCACTCTCGTCAACAGGGACACATACCTGTCACCCCCTCCTAATACACAGACCTTAGGGACACATACCTCTCACCCTCTCCTGATGCACAGGCCGCAGGGACACATACCTGTCATCCCCTCCTGATACAAAGGCCGCAGGGACACATACATGTCACCCCCTCCTAATACACAGACCTTAGGGACACATACCTCTCATCCTCTCCTGATACACAGGCCGCAGGGACACATACCTGTCACCCCCTCCTGATAGAAAGGCTGCAAGGACACACACCTTGTCACCCCCTCCTAATACACAGACCTTAGGGACACATACCTATCACCCTCCCCTGATACACAGGTGCAGGGACACATACCTGTCACCCCCTCCTGATACACAGGCCGCAGGGACACATACCTGTCACCCCCTCCTGAAACACAGGCTACAGGGACACATACCTCTCACCCTCCCCTGATACACAGACCGCAGGGACACATACCTGTCACCCTCTCCTGATACACAGGCCACAGGGACACATACCTGTCACCCCCTCCTGATAGACAGACCTCAGGGACATATACCTGTCATCCTCTCCTAATACACAGACCGCAGGGACACATACATGTCACCCCCTCCTGATACACAAGCCGCAGGGACATATACCCAGTGTTCGACAAACCTATACATTTGCTCGCCCCGGGCGAGTGGATTTAACCCCCGGGCGAGGAAATATTGGCCCAAGCAGCACACGTTTGGTACTAGGTGGCGAGTAGATTTTTTTGTGTGGCGAGTAGATTTTTTGGTGATTTGTCAACCTCTGCATATACCTGTCACCCCGTACTGATACACAGACATCAGGGACATATACCTGTCATCCTCTCCTAATACACAGACCTCAGGGGGACACACCTCTCACCTCTCCAATACACAGACATCAGGGATATATTCCTCTCACCTCCTCCTAATACGCAGGCATCAGAGGCACATACCTCCGACCTCGTAATACACAGACAACAGGGACAAGTACCTCTCTGACCCCCTCCTATTACACATACATCATTGACACAGACCTCTCAGCACCTCTTGATATATTTTGGGCCTTCCTCCAACATCAACATCATGTAATATCAAAATTATCCTGTTTTCCTTAGAAGTTTCTTTGTGGCTAACACCTAGATGAGAGGAATTTTGCAGCACTTCTATAATGTGCTATGATAAATTTGAAAGAGATTTTTTAGGAAAGCCAAAACGAAGGCCAGAAAAAAAATAGTTTCCATCAACATTTCTCCAAAAAGATAGTATTATTGGTAATTGGATGATGGTCTGTGCATGATGAATACGACTCTGTAAAAGAAAATGATACTTTATGACTAAGCTCAACAGCATCTTTATTTTGTAAAGATGCAAAACGTTTCTCCACTTTGGGGGGGAAAAAAGTCACATTCCAATAAACCTCTAGGGGGCTTTCATTGAACTGCAGTCAATGTGAGTTTCCGTGCGTGCTCATTTGCATGTAATTTCCCAGAATCCCTTGCTGCAGTGGAAGCACTGTATGATTGAAGATAATGGTGAAAAGCAGGGTTGCAGACCTGCCTGAGACGTGCTAATGTGCTCACACGTGATTTTTTTTTGCGGCATGCAATAGTAATAATAACTTTATCTCATATAGCACATTTCTCCCCAATGGGACTCAAAGCACTTCATAAGTACAATATAATGTGAAGTACACAGCATATAGGAATTCTTACAGACACAGTCCCTGCCCCGTAGAGCTTACAATCTGTGTTATTGGTGCCTGAGGCACAGGGAGATCAAGTGACTTGCCCAGGGCAACAAGGAGTGGGCACTGGGAATTGATCCAGGATCCCCTGATTCAAAGTTAGGGTCATTATTTACAGAGTCATTGTCTTTCCTCACTCCGCCACTCCGCCACTCCGCCACTCCGCCACTCCGCCACTCCGCCACTCCGCCACTCCGCCACTCCGCCACTCCGCCACTCCTCCTCTCCTCCTCTCCTCCTCTCCTCCTCTCCTCCTCCTCCACATCCCTGGATTATTACTGTTGCACTTTTGTGAATAACTGACTTGGTTGCTGTATTGACTTATTTAAGTTGCAGTACTTGCAATGTGCTTGTGTTGTGTTATAAATGTTGGGGTAGAAAAAATCGCTGTCATTCATGCGGCGAGGGAGGAGAAAAACATCTGTTTCCTAAAATTCATTGTGCATGTAAATTGTAGGAAGAGTTTACCAAATAAAAACAGGTTGCAATGTGTTTAAGAGCGCCTTGCTTTCCTGCATCTTAGGCTGCGTCCCCGCTGGCCCTGAGCGGGCGGCGCTCGTGTGCGGGCACACACACTCACCTGCGCTCGGCGCTTAGGTAAACAAAACAAATTATACTTTCAAGCGCCACCCGCACGCACAAATGCCAGGACACGCGGCGCTCAGCACCAGCGGGGACTCAGCCTTAAAAGTAATAGTAGCACTTGCACTTTTCACATTGTTGTTACAAATAAAAGATGTTGGGCGGGGGGCAGCTCTGGTGGCAGTGAAAAAAATCCTGAAAATAGCCAATAAAAATATCACTTGTGAGCACTTTTGCATGTTTCAGATAGGTCCACAAACCTGCGTTCTCCATTATCTCCTAGAAAAAATGCTTCCACTGCTGACCCGGATTCTGGGTTATGACATGCAAATGAGGACTCACCATGTGCCACAATAGTATTTTTTTTGCAATTAAAATAGCCAGAAATGTGCAAACAAGCATTGGTAGCAGTTGGCTGAACCCTTGGTATGTTTCTTATCACCAGCACAAAAAAAAAGGGGGTGTTTTCCCAACAGCGTGTAATTTCTCACTAATTCCTGCAGTTGACATGCTGGTGTGAAGTGTCCCAGGGAAGTGTGAGATTGGTGAAAATGCCTGAAAAAAAATGCAATTTGTGGGCTACATTTCACACGCAGCTCTTGACCTCTCTGAGGTTGTGACATATACTCGGGAGTTGGGGGGCAGTTTTTTTTTTTGCACCTGGCAGATTATTATAACCACTTTAATTGAAAAAATTACTATTCTTAACATTTTTTCACCATTTCATTAAAATGTACCTGATTAAAAAAAATGGTGGGTGGGCCAAAGGAGTAGCCTGGGGGGAAAGCACTGCCTTTGAAGTGGGTGAGTCCAGTTTGAATCTGAGTATCAGCTCTCCATGTGGCCTTGAGCAAGTCACTTTCTCCCTTGTGCCTAAAGCACCACAATTCGATTGTGAGCTCTTCAGGCCAGGGATTCATAGTGGCTGCAAAGAAAAACAGCGTTAGGTACACTGTCAGCGCAATATAAGAAATATATAAGTCTTCTAATACATTTTGCATTTAATCTTTTGACCGTAAATATTTCAAAGCTTTGAAAACAAAACATTTTAAACGATTAAAAAAAAAACATTCAAAATGTAATAGAAGAGATTACACAGCAGAATACTTTCATTTTACTGAATTCCTATATATTGCACAGTGTGGGACTGGAGCTACCAGGTGGGATGGAGGCACGCGGTCATGCTCTGTAGTGGTGTATAAGGCAGCATGTTCGCTCTCAGGGGAGTGTATTGTGAACACGAATTGCTGAGTTTTTAAGAAGCTCTTACTGTATTCCCACCTTAGATAGGTCTACAGCTATGTATTCATTTAACACTGGGATAAGCAGTTTATCAAGGTAGGCTTTTAAACTTCAGGTTAATCCTGCCCAATGGGTATAAGGTAACTTCCTTCCCCCTCCTGTGTTAACACACAGAAAGGGACAATTAGCCATGACCGTTTGCTGCAGCCATTAAGACACAAGGGACATTTGGTTAAGGTTTTTAGGGTAAGGGCTTAAGGTTAGGGTTTTTAGAATGAGGAATGAAGCTTTTTAGGGTAAGGAGTTAATGTTAGGGCTTTTAGTGTAAGGGGTAAAGATTTTTAGGGTAAGTGATTAAGGTTAAAGCTTTTAGGGTAAGAGGTTAATGTTTTTAAGGGAAGGGGTTAATTTTTCTATGGCAAGGGTTAAGATTTTTAGGACACCTGCAGCAGGGAACTGTCCTGGCAGCCAAATGTCCTGGCGGTGAAAGGGCTGCGGGTAATTGTCCTAGATGCATTAACAGGGCCTTAGGGAGAGAGCACTGTGTCCCACTGCAACCTTTACATGACCCCAAGTCAGACTCCCTTCACCTTCCCATTCTAGAGGAAGTTGTCTGGCTTCCTCTAAAAAGCGCCAACATATAAATACAGTGTCGAAAAAGTTTGTGAACCACTTAGGATTTTCACATATTTCAAACCGAAAATGTTATTAGACCTTAATCTAAGTCCTAATAATAGATAAAGATAACCTGATCAAACAAATGACACAAAAACATGATATCTTTTCAACATTTATTTATCCACAATTAATTAAACATTCAATATCCATGTGTGAAAAAGTATGTGAAACTTTTGATTCAGTACCCCCTTGAGTAGCAATAACTTCAACTAAGCGTTTCCTGTAACTCTTGGTCAGAGTTACATCACATCAGTTTTGAGGAATTTTGGTCCATTCCTCCTTACAGAATGGCTTAAACTCAGTGACATTTGAGGGCTTCCTTGCATGGACAGCTTGCTTCATGTCCTGCCATAACATTTCCATGGGGTTTAGGGTTGGACTTTGACTAGGCCATTCTAAAATGTGAAATTTCTTCTTCTGCAGCCATTCTTTTGTAGATCTGCTTGTATTTTCAGCATCATTGTCTTGCTGCATGACCCACTTTCGCTTCAGGTTCAGCTCACAGACGGATGGCCTGACATCTCCTCTAGAATCTTCTGATACAATGCAGAATTCATGTTGTGTCAATGAGGGCAAGCAGTCTAGGTCCTGAGGCAACAAAGCAGTCCCAAACCATCACATTCCCACCACCATGCTTGATGGTTGGGATGAGGTTCTTCTATTCGAACGCAGTGTTTGGTTTTTGCCAAACATAACGTTACTAATTGAGGCCAAAAAGTTCTAACTTTGACTCGTATGTCCAGAGAACATTGTTCCAGAAGTCTTGTTGTTTGTCTATGTGCTCTTTAGGGAACTTCAGATGGGCAGCAACGTTCTTTTTAGAGAGCAGTGGTTTCCTCCTGGCTATCCTTACATGAACACCTTTCTTGTTCAGTGTTTTAGAGAGTGGCCTGCAGATCCTTGGATGTTACTCTTGGGTTCTTTGTGACTTCCTGGATCATTTGCTGGTTATTCTTAAAGAGACTTTGGTAGGATGACCGCTCCTGGTAGAGTGACTGTGGTCTTAAACTTTCTCCATTTATAGACTATCTGTCTGACAGTGGATTGGTGGAGCCTCAAATCCTTAGAAATGGTTTTGTATCCCTTTCTAGACTGATGAGCATCAATAACTGCTTTTCTGAGGTCCTCAGAGATTTCTTTTGGTCGTGGCATGACGTGTTTCCACACACCTGTATGGTGAAGACCAAACTCAAAAAGTTTCTGATCTTTATATATATTTGAGGCCTCCCAAACTCACACTTGAAGATCTACCTAATTATTTAAACACCTGATTCTAATTATCCCCTTTAATTTATCTGATAAAACAATGGTTTAACTTACTTTTGCACATACACTCTTAATTACTCATTGTTTGTCTAATTCATACATCATTTTGTTTCAAGAGACATGGAATTGGTTAATATAAACCCATTTGGATATTTAAGGAAAGACTGGTTTTGATTCAGGAAGGTTATCATGGAAAAACTATGGAATTTCCGAAATTATCATTGGGGTTCACAAACTTTTTTTCGCCACTGTATGATCTCAGATAAATCACAAGTGGTGGAGTAGAGCAGACACATGCCAAATGGGAATCAATTGAGATTGTAAGGGCTGTGTATCAATTTCTAAGAATGCATATCTTATTACAAGAGAGTCTTGTATAGAAAAATATCCCCCCCCCCGGCCCCCCCCCCCCACTGAACGAACACATTCTCTTTTTTATAAAGATGCTCTGGGCTTGAAAACGCCTTAAATATGTCAACTAAATAATACAGGACAAGAATGCACCTTGGATAGGATGGACTGGACCCTTTTGCTATGTCCCACTCGGTATTAAAACCTATTTGCAAAATAACATAAAAAAGTGTAACCCCCTAAAATAGCAGTTGGGCCAGTAATGCATCGTAAGACTGTTATGATAGATTTTCTGCAAGGGGAAAAGTCTAGAGGTTAATCATAGAAGTTTCTGAACTGATGTCCAAAGGGAGTTAACAGAAATCCCCAGCAGTTACTGTAAAATGGTCTACGCTAGGGGTGGCCAACTCCAGTCCTCAAGGGCCGCCAACAGGTCATGTTTTCAGGATATCCCTGCTTCAGCACAGTGACCCACCTGTGCTGAGGCAGGCATATCCTGAAAACCTGACCTGTTTGGTGGCCCTTGAGGACTGAAGTTGGCTATCCCTGATCTACTCTATACAGTACTATATTGAGTTACACATGGATGCCCTGTATATAGAAACCCTGTAGACTGTTTGGAGCAGGAAAGTGAATGCAGCCCGGGGAGCAGACAGTGGAGCTTGTTTACAGGAGTTAAAACGTCAACGGAAACATCCAGAGCTGGAAGGAATCCTCTCTCAGCTTCGTGCCAGCTGGGTCAGAGGTGCCAGCTATAAAATGCTGCTGCTCCAGTGGATCAGTCCTGTAATGGGCTCCCATATGCACTTACTAATCAATGATACAGGTGAACATCGCCATTTCAGGGCCTGGGAATCCAATTAGAGTGGAGGAGAATGAGGGACAGCGTCAAAGAACAGGACCCCGCCTGACAAATTCTGTGTGTCAGGCAGGGAGAAAGGGGAGAAATAGCCCTCTCTTACCCCTTCAACTACCCATCTGCTGGCACTGCATAGGCCTTAAGGTGTTGTTTGGCTTAGCCCTGTTTAGTAAATATGGTATTCTATCTTTGGGGATCAGTCTGAGAACCCCTGTTTTATAGGACAGTGTTTGGGAAGGCATGAATGATAAACTAGCAATGGGAAGGTTTATATAGCAAGATATCCTAGTCTAGTGGCAACTCGTGCCTTTGTAATGGGTAAAAACAGTTTGCATCTTGGTGGTGGTCTCTTGGGCAAGAAAGGCACAAATATTTAGACTGTAAGTTCTATGGGGCAGGAACTTGTCTGAAGTACTGTATTTTATGCACAATGCAACACTATCTAGGAAATATAATCCAGTGCTGTGTACGCTGCAATGCTATAGGCAATACTGCCCTATGCTAAGGCAGTTTCACCATTAATACTTACAAACATATTAAGGTCAGAGAACACAGCCATAACTCACAAAAAGTCATCGTTAATCAGCCATTTAAATAAATAAGAGATGCAAACCCTCTCTTCCACCCCCCACACCAGCAAGCAAACACTTTAGAGGTTAGGAAGGGGCCATCAGATAAGTATGGCTTCTGATTTCTCCAAAATAGCCTAAATTGCAGCCAAACACATGTCTAACCCCTGTGCTTCCAGAGGTCTGCATGAAAATACCTCTTTTCTCTCTAGATCTTAAGGAAGGGAATTGCAGCATCTTTCCTTCAACTCTAAGACGATCTATAGACTAAGAAGCACAGGAATGTTCACATTATTCTGCTTGTGCCTGCACAACATGTACACATATTGTTAATTCCATGTGATGCAGGTTTGTGTCTCCTGAGATCTGGCGTATTTTGAGACGCTAGGATAAAAAAAATGGACAGATGCAGAATTTGATCCAAGATGCCATTATATAATCTGTATGCATATTCATTCCTGCCATTGGCACTCTTCAAATCGCAAGCTGATGCACATTGGGATAACATAGTCTCAAACTACCAAATAAAGAACGCCAAAGTCATCAAAGTGTGATCCGCTGCATCATGCCCAAATCGGCGATATCCGCCATTGACCTTAATGACTGATATCACCGATTTGGGTGCAAAACAGTGGATCACGCTTTGATGACTTTTGGCCAATGATCCTTAAAGACAGAATGGAAATGCCTTAGTGTCTATTTTAGATTGTTTTTAGATTGTTCTCTGGTGAGTGAGGCACACGGGGACATAAAATGACTTAGTCACAATGAGGGCTGAAATTTGAACCAGTTCACCCAATTCAAAGACAGTGTTGTTAGCACTAAGCTGCTTCTTTAGCTAAGTGGGAAAATTGATAGGTAGACCTCAACTTTGAAATGTCTTTAACATCAAAACAGCCATTAGGAGTGCACCAAACTGTGATTTTCACAACCGATTTAAGATTTCCTGAAGTGTGGACACAATTCTCTCATCATTTGCCCTTTTCCACTCCACTGCCAAAAGTTACCATACAGTAGGCTCTGCCCAGTGGTTATATGGCATCTATCCAAACAGCTCTCTATCTCTCTTCCCCCCTCCCTCCCCCCTTCCCCCAAGGTTCAAGAAGTCAAAAAGCAGTATTAAAGCTATTAGTTTTCCTTTCAAGCTCTCCCTGTTTCGGATTTCAAAATGTTTTTTTCCCCTCTTCCCCACGTCTGTTCTGCCAATGAGGAGAGGGGTCCCTGGGCCCTGCCCTGCCACAATGATCCAGCGCTATAAATTATCCCAACTCTGCCCCATAAAATCCAGAAAGCCCAAGTGTTTATTTTGTGGTGTAAACCCCGGAGCTTTGGGGTTAGAGACCAGCAAACATTTTAAGAATTCCTCCCCCCTTTGAAAAACCTGAGCCAGGGAATATGTATTTATGACATGGCAGCTGTAAATCGAAAATGCAACCCAAATCTCTTAGTGACCCTCTGTTGCACTCTGCGTAAAGCATTAACCCTTTCACTGCCTCATCTTCTAACAGTTACATGCGCTGTTCTGTAGGACAAATGTAGGGTGCTGTGGATTCAACTATAGGCCTCTAAAGCTATAAACCATGAAAAAAATAGCATGTGATAAAATAAGCAACAGGGACGAAAGTACCATGAAGTCCATTAAATTTAAGGCATTTACGCATAGCACCATGTTGATCCTAGTTACAACAAATATAAGAAATAAGTTAGTTTCTTACATCTGGTCCTGACTGTTAGCTAAGGTAGATTATGCCATCTGGGACTTGGCATACAGAGCCTACCAAAGAAAGTGACAGAGAATGCGGTCCCTGTGTGTTATCTTTCATTTGTATGATGCCATCTTATACCACAACACAGTACAATGTGATAGGGAGGACAATAACATTATATATAAAAAAAAGAATACATATCAATTAACTCAAACTGAGACAATAGAAAGTCACAACTTTAATCAACCAAATTATTATTCCACTCACTTTTTTTTTTTTTTTAGTATATAATTTTCCGGGCACAACTCCCCAAATGAAATACTCAGGGTCCCAAAGGCAAAACAATTGATTTGGAGGTGTGGGGACCAGTGTAAAAATGTGGGAACTGCTGTATTAGAGCTATTCATGCCCAGCAGATAGATACTGTAATATATCTGTTCTATTCTGCAACAGAACAGTTAAACCCCCATTCCTCTCTTGTTCTTCTCTTCCTTCTTATCTCCTCAACCCCTTCCCTCCTCACACATTTTTCTTTTGCAGGTTTTCCTCCTTTTGTGTTTATTTCCAAGGCATATCTTCTTCTTTTTTTTGTGCTTATTTTTTCAGCTTCCTTGACTTGTTTTCGTGTTTGTACAAGGTATTAGCCTCTGAGGTCATTTTAGGGTCAAGTGAGTCCATCCACCTTCTCCAGTATTCTTCTGCCCAGGGAGCATCCAGGTCTGAGATCTTATCTGCCGCAGCAACAATCTCTGCAACCAAGGTAAAGTCACACACACACAAACCCACCCTCTTCTGCAAGAGCAACAGGTCTCTTCTTTTCCACCTCCCCCCACAAGAGATCCCTATCACTGTGTAGGGTGAAAGCACTGGTGCATTCAGGCAAAAACTACCCCAAACATAGATGCCTGGAAACTGATGGCAGATAAGGGCTGCTTGGCCCACCTAGTCTCTCCATTTGTCCCATGTGCTGTACATCTCCATCTATCCCTATCTTTCAAGGGTCAGTCCCACATAGCAAGTAAAAAACAAATGGAAATCCATAGAAAGATTTGATCCCTTATTAAAGTAACGCTTTTACTTATTCGCATCTTGTTAAAAAGTAATGTTTCCCTTTTCTCCGGGTCTTCTGAATTCAAGCATATACAGTTAGGTCCGGAAATAATTGGACACTGACACAATTTTCATAATTGTGACTCTGTACGCCACCACAATGGATTTGAAATGAAACAACCGAGATGAAATAGAAGTGTAGACTTTCAGCTTTAATTCAAGGGGTTGAACAAAAATATTATATGAAATGTTTAGGAATTGCAACCATTTTCATACACAGTCCCCTTATTTCAGGGGCTCAAATGTAATTGGACAAATGAACACAATCATAAATAAAATGCTCATTTTTAATACTTTGTCGAGAGAATCCTTTGCAGGCAATGACTGCTTGAAGTCTGGAATGCATGGACATCACCAAACGCTGGGTTTCCTCCTTTGTGATGCTTTGCCAGGCCTTTACTGCAGCTGTCTTCAGTTGTTGTTTGTTCGTGGCTCTTTCTGCTTTAAGTTTTGTCTTCAGCAAGTGAAATCCATGCTCGATCGGGTTGAGATCAGGTAATTGACTCAGCCATTGCAGAATATTCCACTTCTTTCCCTTAAAAAACTCCTGGGTTGCTTTCCTAGTATGTTTTGGGTCATTGTCCATCTGTAAAGTGAAGCGCCGTCCAATCAACTTTGCTGAATTTGGCTGAATCTGAGCAGACAATATATCCCTATACACTTCAGAATTCATCCGGCTGCTTCTGTCTTCTGTTACATCATCAATAAACATTAGTGACCCAGTGCCATTGAAAGCCATGCATGCCCATGCCATCACACTGCCTCCACCGTGTTTTACAGATGATGTGGTATGCTTCGGATCATGAGCCGTTCCAAGCCTTCTCCATACTTTTTTTCTTCCCATCATTCTGGTACAAGTTGATCTTAGTTTCATCTGTCCAAAGAATGCTGTTCCAGAACTGGGCTGGCTTTTTTAGATATTGTTTGGCAAAGTCTAATCTGGCCTTTCTATTCTTGAGGCTTATGAATGGTTTGCACCTTGTGGTGAACCCTCAGTATTTGCTCTCGTGAAGTCTTCTCTTTATGGTAGACTTGGATAATGATATGCCTACCTCCTGGAGAGTGTTCTTCACTTGGCTGGATGTTGTGAAGGGTTTTTTCTTTACCATGGAAAGGATCCTACGATCATCCACCACTGTTGTCTTCCGTGGACGTCCAGGCCTTTTTGTGTTGCAGAAATCACCAGTGCGTTCTTTTTTTTCTCAGAATGTACCAAACTGTAGATTGCCATCCCTAATGTTCCTGCTATGTCTCCGGTGGATTTTCTTTTTTTTTGCAGCCTAAGGATGCCCTGTTTCACTTGCATTGAGAGCTCCTTTGACCGCATGTTGTGGGTTCACAGCAACAGCTTCCAAATGCGAATGCCACACCTGGAATCAACTCCAGACCTTTTACCTGCTTAATTGATGATAAAATAACGAAGGAGTAGACCACACCTGTCCATGAAACAGCTTTTGAGTCAATTGTCCAATTACTTTTGGTCCCTTGAAATAAGGGGGGCTACATATTAAAGAGATGTAATTCCTAAACCCTTCCTCCAATTTGGATGTGAATACCCTCAAATTAAAGCTGATAGACTGCACGTTAAGCCCATATTCATTATTTAACTGTAACTTGAATTTATTTTGATACACAGCCGAAATAACAAAACATGTATCAGTGTCCAATTATTTCCGGACCTAACTGTATGCGCTAATTATGTTTATTTGGTTTGACTAATGATGGCTTCATAATTGCTATACAAACAGAGGACAGAATAGACAAGTTGCCTCTAGTTTTGCGGACTGGCAGTCTCTTCACCACAAGATTAGATGAAGATTGTAAAAAACATTAAAAAAAGTCCTTTAAAACTTTTGTTTACCCTGGAAAAGTTAAATTTAAAAAATTATTTTAAAAAATGTATTTGCCCAATTGTGATACGGTGTCAATCAGCTGCTTTTACAATCAGGGTCAACCTGTATCAATCTTTCCCTCACCATTATGGTCATTTATCTGTTCAATGTACAGTATTTATTTATTTATATCAAGTTTTACCAGGAAATAAGACATTGAGAGTTATCTCTCATTTTCAGGTATGTCCGGGGCACAGAGTTATAATGACAGATACATGGTTACAGTAAATGAACAGAGGTTATACTTTCAATAGACAGTAACGGCAGATGGCCATAATACTTTGTTTTTATGCCGCTCACGGTGTGATTTCCATCACTCCTTCCCCCCTTCTCTCTAGTAGAAATGAGCAAATATCTTAAAATCTGCTTTGCAAATATTTTTTTGTTATCCCTTTGGATACCCCATAATGCACTGTACATGTCACTAGAGCTTGGATACCAGGGGTCACATGCAGTTTAGATTGTAAGCTCTTTGGAGAAGTGCCTCCCTTTGACTTGTGTTGTCATTGACCTGTTGCGCTTATCCCCCTTGTTTGCATTTTATTTACCGTGAATTGTCATTTTGTAAAGAGCTGCGTACACCGTTGGCGCTATATAAATAAAAGGATACAGACAAATAAGTACAGGGTATGTCATATGTCATGCAATAAGTGCTCCTTTTCGAGAGAGTTCATTAATTTGACAATTGTTGTCACTTTTTTTTTTACAGAATTTAGCGATAATGGCATTTTATAGCGGTCTAAGACATTTGGTAGCGGCTGTTTCACCATGGCCAAATGTCCATCGGCGCTTTGCCGTGAGTCACCCCTGGGACCTGTCACCGGCAGCTGCGTCAAGAAGTGCCTAAGCTTAACCCTCTACCCTAAAACTAACTCCTTACCCTAGCGGCCGGGATTCCTGAAGCAGATCGGCTGCAGCGTAGGGTCCATCTGCGATCATTTAGTCATGACCAAATGTTCCATGCCGTTATAGGCAAAGAAGGGTGTGTAGCCATGTTGGACCTTTCTTCTTTGTAGGGAGAGAGAGAGGGAGTAGGTGGTATGATAGTTGACAAGTAGTTGAAATATTACAAGTTTTCAAACATCTCATGTTATACTATTATAGAGTGTAAGCTCCCTCAAGCAGGCTACACACCCTTCTTTGCCTACACTATATAACGGCATGGAACATTTGGTCATGACTAAATGACCGCAGATGGACCCTACGCTGCAGCCAATCTGCTTCTGGAATCCCGTCCACTAGGGTAGGGAGTTAGTTTTAGGGTAGAGGGTTAAGCTTAGGCACTTCTTGACGCAGCTGCCGGTGACAAGTCCCAGGGGTGACTCACGGCAAAGTGCCGATGGACATTTGGTCATTTGGTCATTTGGTCATTTGGTCATTTGGTAACAACTGTATTTCATATTGCACGTCACAATTATAACATAGTGCGTGGTACACAGCACATAAGAATTTTACAGCCACAGTTCCTGCCCTGTAGATCTTTCAATCTCTATTTTTAGGGTCTGAGGCACAGGGAGATAAAGTGACTTACTCAAGGTCACAAGGAGCTGACACTAGGAATTGAACCAGGCTCCCTGCTTCAAACTCAGTGTTGCTGTTTACAGAGTCAGTGTCTTTACTCACTGATCCCCTCCTCCTTGCCTCTTTGTATCTGTTTGCACTTGATTGTCCTTATTTGATATGTCACTCTGTTTTTGTAATATACAACACCCCATTGTACCTCACTGTGGAATATGTTGGCGCTTTTCAAATAAACGATAATGATAATAATTATGTAAAATGCCACGTGACCATGCACACTGACTTTTAATGCTTGGCAAATTGGTTTGCGGATATCCCCAAAAAATAACCGTTGCCTGGTTCAAAAACTTTACCGAAAATGTTGCACAACTCCACTCTCCAATTCTCTTCACCAACACGCCTTCCCGTTTTATTTGCAATGTTTCCTCTATCTCCATCACCTCCAATCTCGCATTACTGTGTATGCTTCTTGTTTATCCCACTTGGTTTATTCTCTTCCTTTCCAGCTATCTGTCACCACCTTTCCCTCACTGTAACCCTAACTGTCTGTCCTCCCTCTCTCTCCATCCCCCCACACCCCCCCTTCCACCAAACTCCCTTCTCCTCCCCACCTCCACCTCCACCTCCTCCTATCTCCTCTTACCCATTTCTGGTCTGTACAATTTCAGATAACTCACAGATAATTGCCAGTATAAAGCAATTAGCTCAGATCCCCCTTCCATTCATCACAAGGTTCTGGTTTGGTTCGTGAAAGATAAAATGTGTTAACAGTCAATTAATTCTTTAGATGTTGGTGACAGGGCCACAAACTTCCATCTTAAAATGAACACCTTGTGTGCTGGAACAGCAGCTTTTGATGTCTGTCTAAACATCTTGGATATATCAAAGTACCAAATCTCTGTGTTCTGAAATCTGTGCAGCCACCCCTAGGATGGAATCCCTGTAGTCCATTTCAGGAGCCACTGTACCAGGAGAGAGAGAGAGAGAAAAAAAAGATGACAGGGGCACATTTAGATAAAGAGTACTTTTTTTAATTGCCTGGTGGAGAATACTAAAGGATGAGAATTAGAGGTGTATGCTTCAGCCTGTCCTGGTTTTTTTTTTAATGCTTCATTCCACATAAAAATGGGGAATTGTAACAAATCCGGAACCTTTTGCTGCCTTGCAGGCATTTCTGGGTGAACAAGTACTATAAATTCTCCCCCCTTTATTTGCAAGAAGCTGCTTTTAAAACACCTTATTTTGTCTGTTTGCAGAAGGAAGCCTCACGCACTCAATTACAGGTTTAACACCAAGAAAACTATGAGTGAATCATATTTAACAAATGCAAGCAGAATACCAAGCAGATGCACCCCCCCCCCCATCCCCCTTCCTTTTAGATTTGTTAGCTTCTAGGAGCAGGGCCCTCCTTACCTACTGTACCAGTGTGTTAGTGTTGTAATAGTGTTATTGTCTTACTCTTCACACTCCTATTGCACTGCTCTGTGAAAATATGTTGGTGTCTTATGAATAAATGATACAGCAAATAAAAAATATCACTTGTGAGCACATTCCCATGTCTCAAGGCAGGCCTGTAACCCTGCCTTCCCCCATTATCTCTTAGCATACATTGCTTCCACTGCAGCCAGGGATTCTGAGTAATGACATGCAAATGAGCATACAGTGTGTCACCTTTTGCTTCATGTCCATTTTAACATGGGACCCCCTATAAACTTATGTCTGCTCTGGTACACAACTTGTTCAGCACAGCCTGGGTTAAGAAATGCACAGTCAGAAAATAAATGATAAAAATCAGGTTCTGTAGTAATGCTGTTGTTAAGGAAGTCTGCATATTTTCTTTTAATCAATGTTTGTGCTGATTTAATAAAAGATCAGCATCATGCTCATGGTGATTGAAAGACATTAAGTGGGCCCTGCTTTTCAGATCAGCTTAGATCTGGTGATAGCATGAAAACTCTAATCTTAACAAGAAAAATAAGACAAAAAACGTGCCTTGTTTACTATAAATTGCTGTGCTGGAGAAGGGTCTCACTTCTGAATAAAACAAGACTCCTTTTCACTTGCATGCAATTAAAAAGCTGCAGGCAGGGAAGCAGACAGCACAATTTGGTCCAAAATAACTTTGATATGTAGGGAGTTACAACTCCGCCTTCCAGTTGGAAAATGGGCAGCGCCAGGTTAATCACTGAAAAAGTCCCATATAAATCCAATATGGTATTTTCCTCGTCTTTGATAAATCTGCTGTTTAATGCACAGGGTTAGTAGCCGTGATCCTTTGATATCCACATTTCTCACCATTGCAGTAAAAAAAAAGAATGGCCCAGCAAAAGTTAATTGTAGGGGTAACTAGATTTTAGTGTTATTTATAGGATGCAATTAAGCTGTAGAAATGAACTTTTTGTTGACCCAAGTCCTGGAAAATGTACTCAACTTTTTAATAGCAAGGGGACTTTTTTTGCCCCCAAGTAATATCGGCCTGGTCTCTTGCAGGAAAGGGGTTAATTATATTATTTATAGCATTATCAAGCTAATGGAAGTTGTATAATTCCATACAATTTCATACAAAATATGTGATCAAATGATACTGGGAATTAAAAAAAAAAAAGGAAATATGGAAAGTTTTCTATCTTAATATTTATATATGGTCACTTATCTGTAGAATTAGATACATTCTTGTATTAAGCTTATTGCAATGTTTCATCTTCTGAGATGTGCTTTTTTAAATCTTCAAATTATTTTGAAGCATTTGTATATACTAAACCGCTTTTTAGAAAAAGATAGAGAAGTTAATAGCTGCATGCAAAACTTTATATGTGCATGCAAGTATAATGTATAAAATTGGTTTAACAATCAGGGTCTGTAAAAAAAAAATCAGAGTATTAGAGGGTCAAAAGATTTATTGATAATAAAACTAATTTTATGGTATGTTAGGTAAGGCAAATTAATCTTGTCTACATTTCCTTATAAAACACATTTTGCAGAGCACCAAAAATGAATGTCTGTGGTCCTTAGATACCTGCGCATACTGTGTGTGCCTTTGGAATATTTATTTCTTAATAAAGATTTATGATTAGGACAATTTATGAGAAATACATATATCCATTCACAAGCAAAATGCAGATTGTGTAGGTAGGCATTTTGTTGACTAACTCAAGCTTCCTATTTTTATTTAAACCTTCAAAAGGACTCCTATTTTTTTGCATCTTTTGTATCTATCTTCAAAAAAGAATCTGTTTTTCCTAGATGGTAAATTATAGATACAAGAAAACGAGTATATAAAATGAATTACGTTTTTTGTTTTGCAAACCAATTGTACGAATACAAATTATAATTTTTAAACCGGTATTTGTGCCTGTAATAAATGTCACACGCTTCCAAATAAAACTACAACGATAAAATAAAGTTTCTAGATGCAGAAGTCATTCATTGGGTAATTCCAGACGCAGTTTTTTTTTTTAAAAGGACGGGATTGCCGGCTCATCAGAACAGGAAAGGGTTAATGGTTTGTGTGTAGATGTTAATATTTGTCTGGACAGTGATGTGTAAAATGTGTAAAAGTTCAATTGGATACATTTTTTCCCCTCTCTGCCTCTCATTTCAGCTGCTCTTCCCTTTCAGAACAAACTGTTAAATATTTAGCCGGTTTGTTTATTTGCAAAGGCAATTAGTGTCAGGCTGCTTTGGAAAAATAAACTCTTATGAAGATGGATAGAGGGCAGAGGGGTGAAGAAACTCCATCCCAATACATGAGTCTTCTGCAGTGGAAATCCTAAAATGTAAGACACGTTTCACAAATACAACAAAATAATCTTTTAAGCCATCACTTGGTTTTCCGTGTTCTTACCCTGAAGAGAGCAGAATTACATTAAACTCCAGTTATCAGCAATTAGCGGGTTAAAGTCTAAAAATCTTTACACGAGGCTTGTTCTCTGAAAGCCATGCCTTTCTGTTAACGTTTAATGCAAATTAAAATGCAGACTCCCAATTGCTTTTTCGTTTGACAGCGCTGTGTATATTGTCCATGTTGCAAAAAAGAGGGGCAAATAAATAACATGATCTCCTTTCTAAATTCAAAAACGAAGCAAAATTCCTCACTCAATCGATGAGAAGCTCACAATAGACATATTTAAATAGCACAACCAGAGTTATTTATAAAATATACTCATGCAATCCTCAAGGGTTTATCCTCCATTCAACCCCGTTGAGAAATACATATATGTTTGTTTGTCTGGATCTTAGTTCCATATCAAGTTTATCATCGTTTATGTATCAATAAAAACAAATGTGTGTATATACATATATATGAATAATTTACCTGTATACTAATTATATGTCATCTTATATATACAACTGATACACATATAGCTAACTATTTATTCCAAGTGTAATATCCTGGTAGGTAGTTTGAGATGTGTTTGCAAAACCTAATGTCTGAAAATAATTCCCCTTTGCACTCAGGTCAACCACATTACACACAAAAATAACCTCGTCTGGTTATAAAAGGCACAAGCACATTTGTGCCTTTGTGGATATAACACGAGGAAGTGAGAGGAAAGCATCTCCAGTTTCTGTAAA
Source organism: Ascaphus truei (assembly GCF_040206685.1). Classification (NCBI taxonomy): domain Eukaryota; kingdom Metazoa; phylum Chordata; class Amphibia; order Anura; family Ascaphidae; genus Ascaphus; species Ascaphus truei. The sequence continues at coordinate 2,710,153 of NC_134489.1, forward strand.
TAGAAACAAGGAGACAAAAGATTGTGGTAAAAGCCCCAGAAAGCCTGGATGACCAGGATCCCTTCCTATCTTCAATACATTTCGGGGAATTCCAGGGCCAGGTAAACATTTTCTTTCATCATTGTGAAAGCACTTGGAGTAGAACCTGCCTTTTCTCTTTTGTCTTTAAACACCAATCCTATAACATCCTGTTATCTATCCTATTTATTTTCTTACATGTACTTGTTGCTTTATTTCATTAAAAAAAAAAAAGCAGTTTATTTTTTAAGGCAGCCTGTGTTGTGTGATCCATTACTGAGCAGGGTGGATTTTTTTTTTTTGCTTGTTAGAAATTGGAATCATTAATTCAGTTTAAACAATAAAGGTGATTTATGTTACTGTGGGGAGACGATTAAAGCTTCCCTACAGAAAGTCTGCATTTTGCTGTTTTAACCTTGATGCAGCCTGGGGACGAGATTTTACTGTACACAATATCTTGCAGAAAGGAATTAAAGACGATGTATTTAGAATTGGAAAACACAACATTAAACGATCAAACAATATCACCTGGAGTTATATTACCTCAGGAGGTTATTATATGAGCAGACAAACCTAGACATTCCCTTTCCATTGAATATTAAATACCCCCCCCCCCCCCCCCCAAAAAAAAACCCCACACACAATTTCTGTTTAGGTTAATCGAAAGCATTGGTTAATTAATAGGCTTTATATATTACTTGGCTTGCATGCCAAACAAATGTAGTCGGCTTGCAGATGAGTTAAAACATTATTGTAGGAATACATTTAAATAGATCATTTCTATAGCATGACGTCTTTTAGCTTATGAAGTGGTGGATTTTGTTCAATTAAAATCTGGGTGGGAAACCTTATATACACACCTTTATTACACACACACACACACACACACACACACACACACACACACACACACACACACACACACACACACACACACACACACACACACACACACACACACACACACACACACACACACACACACACACACACACCACACACACCACACACACACGTTAAGTATATATGTGTGTATTTATGTTTTTTCGTAAGTGGTGTGAGAATAGCAGGGCAGGGCACAGCTGTCTCCTAATAAATGCTGTCACTTCTCACTCAGGACACGGGGTAAGCTTTTAATCACGTGTATAATCAGAATACTATAATAAATAGGGGAACCCCATATAAGTCTGCTCATAGAGCTACTTTCTGGAGGCCGAGTCCTTTAACCCCTGTGATTGCATTCTATGCATGCAACGAGACGTATTGCAGGCACATGTGGCAGCAAGGAGGTTAACAACGAGACATCTGAAAGAAACTCCCCCACAGCATCTCCTTTTACATGGAAGAAGCTGCATTTTTTTTTAAAGAGTGAACTTTTTTTGACCCCCTCCCCACTTCTTACTGACAGAGCAATGTACTAAATGTCTGTCATTGGGGGGGATGTTAGATGGGTCTTGTAGTTTTTCTTAACATCTGAAGATGAGGTGGATTTTTAGCTTCTTTTTTCTTCCTAGGAAGGGGAATTAAACAAGCCCATCTTAAAACCATATCTGTGATCTGTGAAGGGTCACTCATATCAAGTATTTATGGTGCATATCAAGGATGTAGGATGTCACCATACAATCTCATGGAGGGTAAATTTTGAGATTAAATAATTCAGCAGTAAATGCGGATTAGGCAACCTAGATGCCATTCAAACATGTCGGCCATATTTAATGGGACACACAATTAATATTTGGCATCGATTTTTAAATAAGAATGCCCATGCAAGCATGACTGATAAGCCATTGGCACAGTGACTCAATCACAGTGATTGATCTATTGCTTGTTAATGACTCTGCCTTGTCCCATTGTATAGTGCAGGCCAGTTAAAAAAGAAAAGGTTCCCCCTTCCCCTCCCTCAGAGTAATCACCCTGTGGCAGAATCAACCAATCAAAGGGTCCATAAACCCATTGCAGCTTGGAATGAACCAGTGCAGGAGGTGATAATTGGCCTTAACAGCAAATCATATAATGCCAGATACCCTAAAGGCTTTGGAGCGCAATGTATGCAGGTGGCCCTGATTGACGGTCAAGGCAGAGAGTGTGCTGAGGGAGCAGGGAGATTTATGGCTTGTGTGTGTTTATGTACATATACATTATTATATACTTGGAAGTAAGGATGCTGCATTAGTCTTCATTCCTAATCCTCATGTAAAGTTATACTAAGGAAGATCAGAAACTCATTAATGCATTTTCAGGTCTTCAACAGGTTCCCCAAAACCTGGTTCACTGCATAAGAGTTGGCAATATTGGGTCAGATTAAATGGTCCATCAAGACAATAACAAGTATCGGAAGCTTCTGGTTGAGTGTATCACTCACTCCCTGTCTCCAGGTATATTCATAGCCCATCATTCAGTGATTTAAACTGCACACCATTCTGGGTAATGGCATGCAAATTAGTACACTGAATTTGCTACTCTCTTTGTTACATCCTATCGGTTTCCCTAAAGCTTTTGCTTGCTACTTTGTTAAACATGGTGTGCTCATGGTCATTAATGAAAGTGCAATGGATGTTACTGCACAATCATTCCACTGCATGGTATATGTGTGCTGAGCTACAGCACCATGTTGATTTTGATCTCTGTGGAGAATGTTTTTTTCCCATCATATTTTTATGTCTTTATCCACAGGACACCCAAAGCAATTCACCTGCAGACTTTCCTATTTTATGGGATCCACTCTCCAAAAAATGATTTGTCTGCCTAGACTTTATGTAATTCCCTCTCAAATAATAGATTTGACTCTGGATTTGCATTGTATCCTCTTCCTAAACATAGTTTGCCAACATAGCTCAAGCTGTGGGAATCATCTGGTTGAAAATTATACAGGCGGCAAGAGGGGCAAAGGAATGCCCCCTAGGGTGGACACAGAACCCCTTACTGGGACCTGACCTCTCTCTGCCTCTCCCCAGAGGTGGCAGTGTGTGAGAATACCAAAAGGGCTTTTCAGTCCTCTCCATGGGGCTGAGGGCCAGAATGCACATATCAAGACATGGACCCAAAAGGAGTAAAAACAGACATGAACAGGGGGTCAGAACACTTTTGTGTGGATGCAAAAAACCTCCACTGCAAACCTTACTCTCCCCCCCCCCTCCCCTCTGGAAAAAAGAACATCAAGGCAGCTTGCAGGGAAGGGGTATACAGCACATGGCATTTTTGCATAGAGAAGGAGGGGTTATTGGTGTTCCTTTGTTTTCCCTCCATCTGATCTTTGTTTCTAAAACCCAACTGTGTGTGTGTGGGGAGGGAGAGAGTGGAACAAGACAATATGAAAGGGAATGACAAAGAAAACCAATGGGATCAAAGGGCAGAGCAACAAGGGACCAATGGCATCAAAAGCATTGAAAGGGCATGGGCAACTTCTGCCTCAATGGGACCCAGCAGGTCCAGAGTGTGCTCATCAGGGCAACTTCCAGCAGGCTTCAATGTTCATCCACCCAATATCCCTGTTCTAACCTCTTTCCACTTTGCAGTAGCTTGCAGAGACATTTAAGGGTTTAGACCAGGAGTGGCCAACTCCAGTTCTCACGGGCCATCAACAGGTCAGGTTAAGGATATTCCTGCTTCAGCACAGGTGGCTCAACCAGTCGTTGACTGAGCCACCTGTGCTGAAGCAGGAATATCCTTTAAACCTGATCTGTTGATGGCCCGTGAGAACTGGAGTCGGCCACCCACGGTTTATATTGTACTAAAGGCAGACACTGTCACTGGTGTTTTGGTTGCAGATTTTGATTTTTAAATAAAAACATTTGGGCAAACTTTTTTAAACGTTAAACTTTTCTGCATGAGTTTATAAGTTGTTCACCAACTCAAAAGTTCAGAGTTTTTTAAAATTTTTTTAAACAAATTGAAAACAAAAGGAATCATGATTGGGCAACTTCAAAGCTCCGGTCTGCGAACCTGCCCATTCATAGTTTATTCATAGTTTATAACAGTGTTTCATAACCTGGGGGAGGGAAGAGGATGCATAATCTTAACAGGAGGGAGATAGAGGGGAATAGAGTAAAAGGACAGAGTAACTAAAGATGAGACGTCAGTGACAGTAATAAAATGCAATAAGGCAGTTTCACTGCATTAATTCAAATATATTCCACACAAAAAAAGATCTTCAATATTTGAAATGGGATTATTATTATTATTATTATTTTGGGGGGGGTCAATTCCCAAAATTTGCCAAAATTACATTTAAAAGGGTGCACTTTAGAAGTTACTGGTTTAACTACTACAATTCAAATTAACTATAATCATAAAAAGGTTTACAGAATAATGATGATAATGATACAGATCCATTAAAGAAACAAAGCTCATTTGGGAATTTCTCTTTGGCAAATTTGGTGCTGTTTTTTGTACACTCATTTTGTATATTTAAAGCAGCAATCTCCCCTGCTGATTTTTTTTAACCCCTCCCCCTTTTGGGAACTAGTGCATCTTTCTGAGTTGAACCACATTCACATTCATTTCCGGAGAAGGTACTCACTGGTACAGTTACCAGTGTGTCTGCCCCTCTAGTGGGGGAAAAATGGACGTTCAAATCTCCCATGTCACGTAGGGCAATAGGAAACTGCAACATCATCTGTTGAAATTTCCTATTGGACAGCCATTTAAAGCCCCCGTAGAAACCAGGAAGTGATACCGGTAACTACAGTGTCTTGGGATTCTCGGGGCTGAAATGAATCAGATCTGCTCGAGGGAACCATCCTGTAAAATAAAAAAGTGTGATAAGTAGTGAGAGGATTCCTGCATTAAACAGTAATAAAATCTTAATTTTGCAGATGGTTTCTTTATGACATTACTGTGCTGTAATGTGCCTGTAATATTTTCTAAACTCTCAACACTAGCTCCTCTAGAATGCAAGCTCTCACGAGCAGGGCCCTCATTACACCTTTGTATCCGTTTGTGCATTTTCTTTCTTGTTAGTATTTGTATGTAACTTTATTTATGTAATTGGTAAATCTCTGTACCCCCACTGTACCGCACTGCGGAATATGTTTTCACTTTATAAATACATGATGATAATAATAATTACTACAAGAAATATGGCAGGACTGAGATTGTTATACCTATAGGATAAGACTACTATGACCACAAAGTAACCGTCCGCTCCTCCTTTTCTTACCGTGCACCCCAAAATGTAACAATGTAACAATCTACCGGAGACTCCCACAGCCACACCAGTCTTTAATCTGGTCTGTAACTGTTACCTATGCCAATAATATATATTATCTCTAACTGTGCATGCAATGTCTTGTATATAATGTATACCCTGTTCACTTATGTAACTATGTATTTGTAACCATGTCTTATTTGTCATCTTAACTCTATGCATAGGAACGTGAAAACGAAAGGTAACTCTCAATGTATTACTTCCTGGTTAAACATTTTATAAATAAATAAATAAACAGTGTAAATCTGAGGTACAAAGTACAGAGGAAGAGTGGTTAGAAGCATTACCATGCCTTGCTGGCCTCTCTGGCAGAGAAAAGGTTAATGACATGCTAGCTTCCACAGTACACAGAGAGAGGGGCCATTTGGAAGATCTGTGCATACAGCAGTGAAGCAGTTAAACTGGGGTTTAATCACCAGCCTCTAAATGAATCCCCAGGCTGATATTAGTGCTCTGTCTTTTCTTCTGAGAGGGAGGAGGATGGGGTGTTACTCACTCCACTGATTTCTCCAGGGACTGCAGGACTGCTGGAATAGCAAGAACTCAGACAACAGCATAAATCTTCATTTACAGGGGGAGAGGGCTGTGCATGCGCAGTGCTGGTTACCTGTACCTGCTACTGCAGTGTGTAGCTATGGCAATATACACATACAGTATGTATCCGTGTAAATCCCATAAAATGGAGTGTGTGTGCAGCTTTACAGCTGGACCTGCTATGGCGGTGGATAATTGCGGGTGGCTATATGGAAAGATAAGTTGTACACGTGCGTCATATATATTTGATGCGCCAATCATTGAAGGGCTAATAGTGTCACCAAATTAGTGAGCTTTCAGCGAAATATCGCCACACAGCGCGTGAAACCTGGTGTTTGTGCCCCATTTTTATTCTCCGTATTAAGCGATCTTAGAGAATTCCTTAAATTAACATGCAAAGGAGGGGGGTAGCTGTGTTGACCCTTGCAGAGGGAGTAAGGGGTATGGTACCTTTTTATTGGACCAACAAGTAGTTTAAATGTTACAAGCATTCGAACCTCTCAGGGTCTGCCATAGGGTATGGCAGAAATACAGAAACACGATATAATATATAGTGTACGTAAGAGGAATATCTGGTTACAATGAATGTAGCAAATTAACATGTGAAATGAGATTACTATGCACATTTATTTAATGCAGGGGTTCTCAGCTCCAGTCCTCAATACCCCTCCCCCCAACAGGTCAAGATTTCAGGATATTCCTGCTTCAGCACAGTTTGCTTAATCAGAGGCTCAGTCTTTGACTGAGCCATCTGTGCTCAAGCAGTAATATCCTGAAAATCTGACCTGGTGTGGGGGTCTTGAGGACTATAGTTGGGAAACCCTGACATTATGCATATTTCGAATTGTCTGCGAACATTGACTTTCGCAAAAAAGGGTCCATTTCGCCTGGTACGCGCGGCCTCGTGCAAAAAACGTTTACACGTCTAAAATTGCAGTGTGCAGGTCCATACGGCTATACCTACAGAATATACAAGGATGTGTACATAATACATTTATCACCAATAAAAGTAGGTGCATGCATATATCTATAACTGTGAAAGGCTTATTTTAATTGTGTTTAATATGTTATACAATATCAAATAGATCATTTTTTTAATGTTAATTTTTGTTCACTTTTTTAAACCTATTCTCTAGTACTATATTTTTTAATTCATACATGTTGCCATGTATTGTAACGTGCTAAAATTAACAATAGTACATATAGTAAGTGGCGTGTATGTATTGCACAGTAAACAGGACTGGCTTATGGTTTTACTTTGGGCTCAGACACCAGACACACTTGGCAAGAGAAATGACCAGAGCAGTCTTTGAATGTCTAAATCTATCCCTCCCCTCCTGTTTTTATTATGAAGATTTATGTGCAGTTCTATTATCAGCTGGGGCCAGACTCCCTTCTGCATGGAGAGGGCCCTATCTATCAAGGGGGGTGTCATAAGAGGGGGTTACTCTGAGGGGACACACTACAATTACTAAGGTTAATTAAATACCCTGATCCTGCCTGTGTGCACCCTGTTAAGCACCTGACCCCCCCCCCCCCAACTGAGCTCCACTCACCATAACATCACTCAGATATTGCTTTTATTGTTGCGATCTTGCATATATTTGTCATTGGTGCAAAGTATTTTCTTTTTTTCATGACTAGATATTAAAACACTCACATAAATCCTGATATTTTAGCTCTGGAACATAATACTAAACTCCCACTTAGTGTGAAGGGATTAATGTAATCACCATCACACTCACCCTCTGATACACATTAATTACCCTTGTTGACTTAAGTGGGATTACATGTTTCCACACATTAGTTGCCTGTATAGAGTTTAGTGGCATCATCCTCTTACAAATATCAGTTGTCACCATAGGGTTCAATAGGTTCGCCCTCAGTTTCCCCATAGACTTCAATAGGATCACCATCTTAAAAGTGATCCTATGTGTGTCCTATACAAATGTATTAATATGAAAGGGTTTTCAGTGGGACCACCCTATTAAGTTGGAATCTCTCTCTTACAAATATTGGCTGCCCTTATGGACTTTAATAGGATCACCCTCCTAAAATCAATAAAATATTACACATAAGTGAATCAAGAGGCTTAATAGTTATCACAGGCCCCATGGCAATTTAGTTGTTAATAAGAATTGCCAGAGATCCCCTATCTCTGACTCCCCTCCCCCCCACTCAGGAAGCATGTGAACAGAGCTCCCAAACATTTGGTTTGAAATCGGTTTTATTGTTTTCTAATTTAATTTCAGCTGATATATTTTGGTGTGAGAATAGTAGGGGGATACACTATGTGTTTTGTAGGGCGTTTGGGGTTTATTTTGGTCTTTAAAAAAATGTTTTTTGTTTTCACCCAGGGGCTGCAGTGCTATTGAACCCAGCACAGTCACACTCTGACTGGGCTGGTAACTCCAGCTTTAGCCATATCCCCTCCTCCACCACTGGTTGGTTTTTTCTTATTCACTTTTTAAGTTGATTTGTTGTGCATTTCAATTGGGAGCTCTGTGTTTTTAAAGGAAGGAATACTGAGGTGCAGCTCCTTGCTAGGGAGAGAGGAATAAATAAGGGAGGAAATAGAAAAACTGCAGCGATTTAAAAGCTGCCTTTTTTTCCTCCCTTAGCAAAAGGTAGTTAATTAGTTCTTAAATGGTCAGCTCCTCTCTCCCTAGGCACTACCTCCTCCCCTGACATAGAGGCTTTAAATAGCATGCCTAAGGGGAGGAGGGATGTAGTGGGTCCCTCTGCAGTGGTGGCAGCCAGCAAGATGTACGGGAAGGGTGTTTTCTTCCTCTGTACGCTGGCTGCCACCCACACCCTGGTGCAGAGGGGCATTGCAGTAGGGGGACCTACATCCCCATTGAACCCCTGCAAGGGTTGGGCACTAGAATCATACTTTCAAATGTATCCCCCTTCCTCCCAGACTGCCTCATGCGTCCAAAGGGAACAAAAGATCTACCCCATCTCCTGCACCACTTCTCCTTCAGCCAACACACCCTGTACCCCAGTGCCCACCACAACAGGGCCCTCGAGGGCTCAGGTCCCCCCTAAGGCCGTAGGATATGTTGCTGCCCCTGCTCAGGCAGTGACTTCTGGAACTCTCCCCCCAAAAAAAGAGAGAAGAAAAAGGCCACCCTTGAACAGCCATCCTTCTCTGTTGTTGCTGTCTTCCCCCAAGCACACCCTATCCCCAATGCAAGCATTGTACAGGGTGCGAGGGAGCAGGAGGAAACTCCTGCTGGGGAGACAGCCGCACCCTCACTTGGGGAATCGTTACCCAAGAAGAAGTGCAAGACCAACAAGAGGGTGGCTAAGGATGAGGAGGGTGAACATTATTGTTCACTCTCTAAAGACTCCTAAGTGGAACAAAGCATCAGTTCCGCACAGCGTGGTCTGGTCCGGCCCACTGGTTAAGTTCAGCCAGTGTAGGCTGGACACCACCCCAGATCCCCAAGGATGCGAGACTGTAGGGTCATGGGATCTGCTGAAAGAGAGGAGAAAGGGAGGTACCCAGCGTTTCAGGGGTGGAAGGCCGAGATTGCTATACAGCATGAGGCCCTGGACATGGTGTTGGGGTGCCTTCCAATACTCCTCAATTGGAAGGTAGTCCCCATGGACTTGTGTTTCAGTGGATCTACCACACCGAATGCAGCTGTCTTCGGGGGTCAGCCAGAATCCCCCTCCAGCTGTGCCATCTTCAGGTGGCACACCTGTGGCAATGCCCCAGCTCATGTCATCGGAGGAGGGGGATGAACTTGGACTGACCCCCATGGATGACTCTGAGAGTGGTATTAAGGGGTGGTTGGTGAGGTGGGGGATTGAGCGGGGGAGGCAGATATGAATGGGGGTGTTTAGGAGAGTACTCCAAATTACATGGTGAAGGCATCTGATGTGGGACCTCTCTGTGGGGAGTCTCCGTTGTGCTCTCCGCAGGAGGTGCCTGTTGCGCTGGACACCCTCCATGGGGTGCTCACCGAGGAGAACCCTCCACGATTGCTGCAAGGCCCTGCGATATCTCATCAGCCCAGGTGGTGGTGGAGGAAGCGGTGAAGGCACTGCATGCCTCTGTTGCCCCCAATGTCACTCGGGCCACTGCCTCCACCCAACCAGAGAGATAGTTAGTGATTAATGTGCTCCACCGCTGGATCCATCTCATTCATAAAATGCAAATAGATACAGAGAATAGGGCTAGTGAGATAATGAAGATATATAGTCCTCTGTGGGGCCAGAAGACCCCTGAAGATAGGGCTAACAATGAAGCCCCTCATGGGGATAGTCCCTTGGTTCACAATGTAACACAATGGTGGGATAATAAAAGTACTCACATATTGCCCAATCTCAATGTCCTGAGAGGCGTGCTGCTGAGTCGAAGTGCTGGTGCAGTGTAGAAAAAAAGAAAACTGGCGCACAGCCAAAGGAGTAGGTCACCAAGGTATAATTGAAGAATGATCCTTTATTAATTCATAAAACAAACGGAGGTTGGCACCCTCCTACGCATTTCGTGTACGCCAGTACACTTTATCAAGGATAAAGTGTAATGGCGTACACGAAACGCGTAGGAGGGTGCCAACCTCCGTTTGTTTTATGGATTAATAAAGAATCATTCTTCAATTACTGTATATCTTGGTGACCTACTCCTTTGGCTGTGCGCTTGTTTTCTTTTTTCTACACTGCTACACCCAACCACCACCAGCTGCCCCTGAACTTTCTACCCCAGAGTCAAATGTAGAGGGTACGATGGACCCCCCGTGAAAACGCCAAATGGGGGCCCATTCTAAGGCTGAGGAAATTAATTCCCGCAGGGAAGGACGGGAGTTTTGAAATCATCAGCCAAGAGGAGCCCGGGGAGTTGGGGCAGTGAGGAGTCCTCTGGCACCGTGGAGTCGGTGGACTCCTTGACCCCCATTATCCCTGCCCAGGAACTATTTCTTGGAAAGTACCCTCTATGGGCAGAGAAGCATGAAGGTGCAGTTGGCCCTCAAGAGGTGGGAGGATGCCTCACACATTCTTCCCTCTCTCTCTGAATATATGAGTGCCAACCACCGGGCCAAAAACTCCGGGACCTTAGACCATGTTCGTGCCCGGAAGTTTTACCACTTCTTGCGAGCCCACATGGCTACTCAGGATTCAGCACCCTGAGCACCTGTGGGAAGCACAAGATCAACTCCTGACTACCAATGGCTTTGAGCATCGGTACGCTTAATGTAAATGGCTGTAGGGACGGGTTTCGCAGGTTCCAGGTACTCTCCTTTTTAACAGAAGGGAGGGTATTCTGTGAGCTTCCTGCAGGAAACCCATACCACTCCAGAGGCCAAAGCCAGCTGGCATCTGGAGTGGCGAGGCAGGGTCTTCTTCAGCCACCTCACAGCGTCCTCTAGTGGGGTGGTGACTGCCACAGGAGACCAGGTTCTACAACACCTTTTTATAACTGGGATCATTTGATTGAGCAAAACAAGATGGTAAAATAAATGGTAATTTATTTCTTATAAAAGACAGGCAAAGTTACACAATTCAAGATTAACACACATACTGGGAATGGGGCTAACGATTAAATCCGTTTCTGGAATGAAATTCCTTAAGATCACCTTTTTAGAGCACTCTCCAATGACCGGTAGTTACTCACAAAAGTCCTGGAACTGTTTTCTGCACTCCCCATTGGCTGCAAGCCCTCTTAAGCATTCAGGCCCTCATACACTAACCAGGACAGCTAAACAAAGCATGGGAATTCTCCTGCCAGCCAATCACTGATTTGCCAGCATTGTAAAACTGGGCGAGCACCTTTTCTCAGGTAGCAAGGGGGTATGGGTTATCTTGGCCCCTCCGCCTCCTTGCATACCGAGCCCACCCTCTGCTCCAGCTCCACAGAGTCTGGATTTTGGCAAATGGTGTTAACTTGCCTTGTGTCAGGCCAGGATATGGGTACTCAAGAATAATGGCAGTGCCCCCTCCTGTCCTAACACCTAGGCATCTCTGAGCCTTTCAAGTGCGGCCTCCGGACAGACACAGAGGCACCAACTAGTAGCCATCTGGGTCTTCCGGAATCCATAACTTAGAAAGCCCTCAGTTCATATACAGGTTATATATATATTAAACTTTACCCATTTAATAAAATATATTGTGTCCTGTCTTCTGTGTGCTAAAAGTTATGAGTTCCTATTCTGGTGTCATGAATGGAGTGAGTGCATATATTCCCTACAAATCACTGGCCTCATTCCTGGCACACATGAGAAAACTACTTTTAAACTTTTTAAAACACTGCAATATGCTCAGCTTTATAACCTTAGCTCAAGCACCTTCCTGAACCCCTGTTCTAGGCTCAGGATACCTGGGCATGTATGTGGGCACCTCTGCTATACTGGGGAATCCCTACTATACTACCTGCAGATATATGTTAACCCATATATATCTTTATTTACCTTGTCTGGAAGATGCTGCAGCAGAGACTCTGGCGTTGAGTCGTAAGAACGATTCCAGGGTCCGAGGTTGGCGGAGTAATGCGCTTAGCTGTATCCGAAGACATCACTCAATCTCCGGCTATAACTCTTGGGGAATCCCATAACTCCGGAACCCCACTACACAGACACATTCTGCAATGACTTTCTCCGCCAAACCCACCCTGAAACGTACAGCCTAGAAATCTCCTGATCCCAGCATCCTGGAAAGGCAAAAAGTCACAGAAATCTTTAATGTCGCAGAATTAGTATACAATTGGATTGTAAGCTCCTCGAGGCAGGGACTCCTCTTCCTTAATGTTATGTTTATGTCGAAAGCACTTATTCCCATGATCTGTTATTTATATTATCTGTTATTTATTCGATTACCACATGTATTACTACTGTGAAGCGCTATGTACATTAATGGCGCTATATAAATAAAGACATACAATACAATACAATACAGTTGCAGTAATACATTCTCGACATCTGGGTCCCAGAGCTGACACTCTAAGACCCTAACACATGGGTCAGGATTGACCAAGTGGTCTTGATCTTTATTATAAGCCTGGTTAACCCTGCACGGTCACAGTGACCCTGTTCTGAGTCCTTTTCAGCCAGAGCTACTGCTTGCCAAAGTTGTTGTTCCATGCCATCTGTTGCATCTCAGGGTCCGGCATGAAGACAGCACATTCAATTTCTTAAACGTGTATGCTCCTGCCACCGGACCCTTGAGAATACAGTTTTCATCAGACTGTCTGAATACCTAGAGACAGTCGACGTGGAAGAGTATGTGGTGATTTCAACTGCACCCTCGAGGCTCTGGACCAGAATGGTGCAGAGCCACACCCATACTATGCGTCGACCCTGCCGGAGATCATCATCTGCAACAACTTGGTAGATGTCTGGCAAGAACAACATCCCAGTGCATCCACTGAGATCACCCATGTTAGAGTGTATATGGGTGACCGGATGTCCTGGTCCCGGATCGACTGGATGTATATCACACATCACTGCGAAATGCTCAAAGGACTAGATTGGTCATCACTCGAGTCTAGGTGCAAAGTTCACCTCTCCTGTCTTGCCTTTAAATTCTTTATGGGCAAGCTACCCAGCTATCTGAACAAGCTCCTCACCCCTACCACATGCAGCACTTATCATCTGAGATCAGACTCCAAAAGACTGTTCATGGTCCCAAGGCTCAACAAAGTACCCGGCCGTTCATCCTTCTCTTACCGTGCACCCCAAAACTGGAACAACCTACCGGAGACTCTCACATCCACCACCAGTTTAAGTTCTTTCAAATCTAAGGCTGTCTCACATTTTAATCTGGTCTGTAACTGTTTCATAAGCCCATAATATATATTTTCTTTAACTGTGCATGCAATGTCTTGTATATAATGAATACCCTTTTCATTTATGTAACTGTATTTGTAACCATGTATTATTTGTCTTAACTCTGTGCCCAGGACATACTTGAAAACGAGAGGTAACTCAATGTATTACTTCCTGGTAAAATATTTTATAAATAAATATCCAACCACAGCCTGTTGTGAGCCCAGTCCAGTGCCATTAGGCTGGCGCCGTTCTCGGACCACAATTGTGCATCCGTGACTGTGGCGCTACTACCAGCAGCGCCCTCGGTCACCTATTGGCACTTCCAACAATACGTTGTTGGAGGAGAAGGGGTTTGCGACGTCGGTCTTGGAGTTTTGGATGGCCTGGAGAGATTGCAGGTTGGTCTTTGCCACGTTAGAGCAGTGGTGGGACGTGGGTAAGGTTCGCTTGCACCTCGTTTGTCAGAAGCACGCCCAAGGTGCTAGCATGATGCGGAGATCAATGCCCTTAAGGGGGAGGTGCTTGATCTTGAGGAGCGACTGTATGTCAGGGGACCAATACCTGCAGAGTGCGTACTTGAAGAGGAAGTGCGCTCTCCGGGACTTGGAAGATCGGAGAGCTCGGGGGGCATACGTGCGATCCCACATCCAGTTCCTTATGGAGATGGGTCGCAGGTCGCACCTTCTACACGCTGGAGAAAAAGAGGGGAAAATGTAAACATGTTACCTGCTTACTGGCAGAGGACGGTTTCCCTCTGATGGACACGGAGAGCATCCAGGACAGAGCCCGGAGGTTCTACATAGACCTTTTCTTTCTGGAGTCCATCCAGCCGAACACATGCAGGATCTTATGGGAGGGGCTTCCCACAGTAAGCGAGAGTGGAAAGGAGTGACTTGAGTTACCATTGACTCTGGCCGGGCTCTCTGAAGCCCTCCATCTCACATCTCACGGAAAAGCGCCGGGGCTAGACGGGATGATTGTGGAGTTCTTCCAGTTTTTCTGGGAGATGCTGGGACCTGATTTCACTGAGGTTCTGGTCAAAGCCCTGGAGACCGGTGAGATGCCCCTTTCATGTTGGAGGGCAGTACTGTTTCTGCTGCCGAACAAGGGGAATCTCCGCCAGATTTCCAACTGGCAAACGGTCTCGCTGCTCAGCACGGACTATAAGATTGTAGCCAAAGTGCTCTCACTGAGGCTCAAGTCCGTGCTGGCAGAGGTGATTCACCCCGACCAGTCCTATACTATCCTGGACCGGAGCATTCATGATAAAAAAATTCTGGTACTGGACCTGTGCAGAAGACTGGTCTGTCACTCACCTTCCTGTCCTTAGATCAGAGAAGCCATTTGATAGGGTGGATCACTGATACCTCCTACAGAACCTGCAGGCATTTGGCTTTGGCCCACAATTTGTGGGCCTTCTCCAGATGCTGTACGCCTGTGAAGAGTGTCTGGTGGCACCTTTTGGCGTTTGGTTGGGGATTACGTCAAGGATGCCCCCTGTCCAGGCAACTGTACATGCTGGCCATCGAGCCCTTCCCCCACTCCTGAGGAAGAGGCTCACCAGACTGGTGCTGCCGGAGCCTGACAAGCGGGTAGTCCTGTCAGCCTATGCTGATGACATGCTCCTTGTGGCCCAGGACCTAGTTGATCTGGAGCGGGCAAAAGCGTGCCAAGAGGTCTACACCGTGGCCTCTTCAGCTCAGATCAACTGGTCCAAGTGCTCTGGCCTTTTGGTAGGTCCCTTACATTTAGACTCATTGCCCCCCATGTTCCGTAATGTCTCATGGGGGAGCGATACTATCAATTATCTGGGAGTTTACTTGTCTGCTCGGAGAACCCGGCCGCAGGAACTTCAGTGATATTGAAGATTGAGTCATCGCTCGTCTGGGGTCGTGGGTGTATTTGTAAAAAATGCTTTCCCTCAGGGGAAGGATTCTGGTGATCAGCCAGCTGGTGGCCAGTCAGCTGTGGCACCGGCTGATAGCCATGGCTCCAACCCCTGAATTTGTCAGCAAGATCCAGAGGCAGTTGCTTGACTTTCTCTGGATGGGGAGCATTTGGTCTCTGCGGGTGTGGCGTGCCTCCCTCTGGGAGAGGGTGGACAGGGAGTGGTGTGTGTCCGCTCCCGGATACACACTTTCCTCCTCCAATACCTGCAGAGATACCTATTCGCAGATCCGTCTCCGCAGTGGTGCCAGATGGCGACCAGTTTCTTTCACCAGCTGCGCAATATGGGGTATGACCGGCGACTGTTTATCATCAAGCCTGAGGTAGAGACCTCTCGGTGCTGCCGGCATACTACCAGGACTTATTAAGGGCCTGGAACCAGGTCTCCGCGATCAGGAAAGAACAGGCGGCGGTGGGGGTTGGTTTCCTCGCCGAGCCCCTGCTGTTTAATCCAGCAGTGAGGGCTTGGATGTTGGATTCAATTTATATATCTGCCGCCAACTAATCCCCGACTCTGGTCACTCGTGCCAGGATCTCCTTGACTAAGAGCGATGGGTCTGAGTAGGGGCAGAGGTACTCACACACCATATGGGTCTGCGTACTGCCCGCGTTCCTCGTCGTCTGATCCAGGAGATGAAGGTGCGTGAGTTGGGGGAGATGGCATCCTTAATCGAGGGGGTATTGCAGACCGGTAATAATATAAGACCAGGAAGCAGAGAGGGAGGTCCCAACAAACATCGTGGCCATGTTCCTGGCACTGGTGCACTCCCGTATCCGGGCAGAGTGTATATACGCTGAGTCCACTGGGACAGTTTCAGAGTTTGCCTCCCAGTGGGTGTCAGGCGGGGTGCTCTGCTCTCGGTATCCCCCACTTTGGATTATTTTATACTTACCCTTCATTTTTAGTGCACTTTATTTTATTTACAGTGCACTTGTTTTTGGTTTTATTTTATATTTGTTTGGCTGTTTTTTCTTTGTTCTACTTGTTCTAACCAAGTAGAATTGCTGTTCAACTCCGGCCAATCAGCAAAACCAGATCAAAATAGACCACCTCCTCCCCTCCCTACTCATTCCCCAGCCTCCCCCTCGTAGGATTAAATATATATTGCAAAAAAAAAAAAATTGCTCTCAAAGCTACACAATAGCGTTCCGTCGGAGCTCAGAAAGCAACCATTAAATTCCTGGCTTACCCCCTCTATTTCCTCACCTAACTAAGGACGATAAATAGCAGGGCTATTAAAGAATTAGCAAGAGAAACTGTCAAGGGCTGAAAGACCTCTCTTAACAAGATCACTCAATTAACAGCTGGGGTGAACCCAAGCATGAAACGCTCTTTTCAATTCCTCTGTCTCTTCTGAATACATAATTACCCTCTGCTTCCCTCTATAATTTCAGCTCCTGGATTAACAAGCACTGGAAAAGTCTAATCGTTTTTTTTTTTTTTTTTTTTAAGTTCACTGCCAGCGTACATTGGACATTAAAGTTGCCCACTTTTGCATTACAAAGTGGCCCATTCAGACAGACCAAATCTACACCCAGACTTCACCTGCCCTAAACACTCATTAGCTCAAGGAATACTTTCCAATGCCAAAACAACGGCATTGTTGAAAGAGCTGAGCACCTATTCCCCGTCATCTTTTTAGATTGTAAGATCTTTGCTGAAAAGACCTCTCTACTTCTCTACCAGTGCATGTTAATTAAATATGTTGTATATTATCTGATCTCTCACTGATTTCACTGTGTAACATGTTAATGCCTTCTATAATAAAATAAATATTTAAGAGGGAGGGTCCATATTAATTAGGTGCAACATTTATCATTTCTACTTAAAATAAAGATTTCCCCTTCTTAAATGTCTTGACATGAGTTCATAGACCAGTATGGGCATGTTACAGCGCAATATTAAACCCTGTTCCCTGTTCAATCTGCTACAGCACCATATCTATTATTTCTCTATGACCTCACTCACTTGATATATAGTCAACAAGGAATTGCATTAATGGCCTTGCTTAGACGTTCAACCTTTAACATTCTTATTCAGTAAATTAAAAATATCACTTGTGAGCACATTCATGTCTCAGACAGGCCTCCAACTTTGACTTTCCCCATTATCTCTCAGCATACAATGCTTCCACTAAAGAGATTCTAAACTATTCCCCAACTTCAACTATTCCATTTGCTTTTTGGAAAGTTGATTTTATGTTCTGATTGAAGAGGCTGAGCTTTCCCTGAAATGTTCTGTATATACCACTCTAAGGGGCTTATTCTGTAAACTCCGTTAGCGCTGTACCAAACGATCCTCACGGAAAGCCCCATTGACTTGAATTGGGCTTTTCATGCAGAATGAACGGTAAAGCACTAACGGAGCTTACCGAATAAGCCCCTAAGTATTAAGGCACTATGAGCGAAGCAGTTATAGGGAGTGAGTATATGGAGCAATAGGAGGAGTTATAGGGAGCGGTTATATGTTGCAACTGGGGAGCAGGTAGAGGGAGTGGTTTTATAGAGCAACAAGAGGAATTATATGGAGCAATAGGAGGCGTTATAGGGAACGGTTATATGGCGCAACAAGAGGAATTACAGGGAGCATATATTTGAAGCAACAGGAGGAGTTATAGGGAGTGATTTTATAGAGCACCAGAAGAATTATATGGAGCAATAGGAGGAGTTAGAGGGAGCGGTTATAGAGAGCAATAGGTGAATTTGTACAGACCAGTTATATAGATCAGCAGTGCACAAACTGGGGAGCGCGAGCCTGCCTGCGGGGGGGGGGGGGGGGCGCGTGCGGTTTACAGAGGCCCCGCGCGCTTCCCAAAGGCACTTAAATTAAGTGCCGGGGGAGCTGCAGGGCCTCTGCAAACCTAACTTACCTTGGCTCCACACGCGTCACCATGGCAACGCGGCATCAAATGATGCTACAAGGTCATGTGGCATCACGTTGCTATGGCAACGTGACGTCATGACGCCGAAGCCGAGGTAAGTGGGGGGTGCAGGGGTGAGTAGACCGCTGGCAGGGGGGCGCAGGGAAAAAAGTTTGCACCCCCCTGATATAGATCAATAAGATGAGCTACAGGAAGCTGTTATATGAAGCAAGAGGGGGAGTTATAGCAAGTGATTTTAGGGAGTAATAGGAGTTAGAGAGCGGTTACATGGAGCAATAGGAAGAGTTGTAGTGAGCGGTTATATGGAGCAATGGGAGGAGTTAAAAGGAAGAAGCACAGGGAGTATTATACAGTATATGGAGCAATAGGAGTTAGGGAAGACAAGAATAATATGAAGCAAAGTGAAGTCATAGGGAGTGGTTGTATGGAAGATTTATAAGATAGTTAATTAAATGGAGAAATAGGAGAAATTTTCTGCACATACAACGTGCATCGCATAGTGGGAATGTATCAAGTTCTAGTCATACTGCTCTGTGTATAATCCCAGTGCACACTTCTCCAGCAGAGAAGGGGTTACATCTAAATTAAACAAGTAAGGTCCACGCGTCCAATAAATTATAGCAGATTGAACTGCCCGGGTCTCTCACCCATCTTCTCCCCGGCTCCTTCCCTCTGACCAATGAGCATCTGTGATGAGCAGCCTGGTAATTGAAATCCCTTCCCGGCTATTACGGGCACCAGGCTGGTCAACGGAGAAAACATTTTTCTTTCCCTCCGTTACCCCTATCCCCTCTGCCTCCCCCTCCCCCTCCCCTCCTTCATAGCGAGCTGTTATCCGTGTGCTGCATCATTTCCCCTCGGCACGCACTTCAAGCATTGATTATGCCGCCTGCGCCATCTATCACCGCAGAGAGCAGGCAAATTACTCTGCTCCCAACATTCATTTTTCAACCCTCCTGCCTTCCTCCTAATCACTTTTTTTTTTCCCTTCTTAAAGCTCTCCTCAGACAGACAGTTTATTTTCATGATCCTGACTCTATCTGGCACACAGACAAACCCCCTAACCTGAGTGTATCTCAGGGATGCTTTGGTTACATTGTTTTTACTCACATGGCACCAACATATATAATAGTGTGGTACACTGGGAAGCAGAATAATAAAATTAAGGTTTTTATATGACCTAGGCTAAAACATCAACAAGTCAAAGCATGGACGCAGTTTTTAATAAAGTCCCTTCTCCTAGGAACTTGCAGTTTAACCCTGTTACATAGCGGAGCCATTTCACTTTACTGTAGCTAATGCATGTTTCTAATACAATCTTTTGAAATCTGTTTTGCTCTCCCTTCATTGCAGTCTCTCACAGCACCCTCCTCTTCTCTCTACCTCCATCATCCATCACCCCTTCTTTTCCTCTCTCTCTCTCTCTCTCCCCTCTGCACCCCGCCTCCCCCGTTTTAATTTTCCAGGCTGTGCTCGGCTCTGGGTCAGACGCTAACATTTTTCTTCCCTTATTGTCAGCCATATCGGCTGCACTCAGCTCCCAGAGACAGCAAAAGCCAATCAGCTCCTCTATGGATTAAAAATCGTTGTTTACTGCTGGGGAACATTGATCAAGTAAATGACTTTATGTTGATGAAGGAGCCCTTCGCGCTCATTTTTCTTCTGTGGCCTTTGACAGGACCTGCTAGAGATGCAGTTTTCAGACCCTTTTCTCTGCTAGTGAAGAATTGCATCTACTAGGGTTATATGCAGATCTCCCGTGCCCTGTAACATCCCCTATTAATCCTGTCCCTGCACCTCAATGTGCCACTTCTGCACTCTCTACTATTCTGTGTTAACCCCACAATAAGGCTCAGTCCCATCCTGAAGAAACCTCTAGTATCCCTGCACTAGCCCCCTGCACTTCACAACAAAAACATCCAGCACCTCGATCTTTATCTGCTGTCCCATTTGCTACTCTAGTACTGACCTCCTAAACATAATTGTCCTTGTATGTCACTACTGTGCCAAGGAGATCAGTTCAGTCATAGCCAGAACGTTATTATTATTCTAGGAGTCCACAGGCGCAGTACCACAAGATTGTTGAACAGCAGATGTGGTGCCTATCTATTTTTGAAAATTGAGATAGATCACAAACAAGGAATTATAGACCTGTAAGTCTGACAATAGTGGGGAAGCTAGTTTATTGTTTATTAAGGGATATTCAGGAATCCATTTTGGACAACAACATTACTAGTAATAGTCAGCATGGATTTATGAAGGAAAGGTTGTGCCAAACTAAACTTAGTTTATTTGAGGAGAAAAGTAGGAATTTAGACCAGGGTAATGCAGTTGATGTGGTCTACTAAAATAAGGTTAGTGTACACAATAAAGGAAATTGGTCTGGATTAAAATATTTGCACCTGGATATGAGTTGTCATAAATTGAACCTTTTCACCTTTTCAGATTGGGCTAAAGTTGTAAGTGGAGTACCCTGAGGTTAAGTACTTGGGCCCCTGCTTTTTAACTTCTTTTTTAATTACCCTGAAGTAGGCACATAGGGCAAAGGCTCCATATTTACTGATGAACTACATTATGTAAGGTAGTAAAATGAGAGCAGAAGCAGAATTTCTCTACAGAAGGACTTGGAGAGACTGGAAACTTGGACAGGTAAATGGCAGATGAGGTTTAATACAGATACATGTAAGGTTATGCATTTAGGAAGCAAGAATAAACATGATAATACAAATAAAATGGGACAACATTTGGCCAGTTCTTGATGGAGTAGGAGTTCGAGGCTGAAAACATAGCAATAGTGCTCAATGTCAGACAGTAACTGCAAAAGCAAATCAAATAAAATATTGTCATGCAACGAGGTATAGATGGAAGGGAAGACTGTATAAATACTTAGCAAGACAATACAGAGTACATTTTTGGGCATCGCTTCATTAAAAAGACATTATGGAACTGGAAAAAGTGCAGAGAAGAGCCACCACACATATAAAAGAGATAAAAGGTCTGATTTATGAGGCAAAAATATCCAAATTGGAATTGTTTACATTTGGAAAGAGGCACCTAACAGAGAGATGATTACTATTTACTAATATATTCTAAGTCAATACCAAGAACATTCAAGGGAACTTTCATCCTAAGAGCAGTACAAATAACATTGGATCATCCCTTAAGATTGGAGGACAGGAGATTTCACCAACAGCACAGGAAATTGTGTTTTTACAATAGAGACTGATGAATGTGGAATTTACTACCCATGGAGACTATGATGGCACACATAGTAAATAACCTTTAGTAAAGGCATCTTTTTAGAAAGGAAAGGTGGATAGGTACAATATGAAGCCCTCCTTACCTGGATCCAGTGGAGGTCAGATCAGATTTACTATATACATTGCAGTGCTTAGTCTCTCATACCTGTTCTGGATGCTGGGTAGGTGCAGACTGGGCGTGAATAAGCCAATTGAAAAAGGATGGGCACCAGGAAAGGTGCTTTATTTGACATCCGTCTATAAGGCTCTGTAACAGCAGGGGTAAATATGGCTGATGTTAAAAAGGTTAAGCCCTGCATTACCCCTACCTGTCAATAATACAGTTGTATTATTTTAGGTTATATATGTATGTATGTATGTCTTTATTTATATAGCAGACGACAGAGAAGCCCAATGCTACATCCAACATGACAGAAATACACAGTAAAATACTTATATATTCTCTTGAAATAGAGTCATTTATTTTAACCCTTTGGCCAAAGCGTTGTAAGCTTGCGAGCCACGACATGGCAGACACCTGTTCGCAAGGCCTAACACTACCAGATAAAATACTAATATACCTCTATTAGGATTAAAATTCTCATTTACCTCTATTAGGAGGGAGAAAGACCACAGTGGGTCTATATCCAGCAGAATGAGGGACTTGCAAACTAGGGAAGTGGGGAGGGGCGGGCTTAAAACCTGGGAAGGAGGAGCCACTAACCTCCAAACAGCTGAAACAGCTGAGAATGGGTTAACAAAACACAGAACCCCAGCAAGCTCTTTTTGGGAACCCCTGAGCCCCCACAAAATATATATATGTATATGTGTCAAAATGGAGTGCTATTGAGCGCTTGAGTGCTATATAGCGCCATTAATGTACAAAGCGCTTCACAGCAGTAATACACGTGACAATCATATAAATAACAAATAGTACAAATAACAGATCAGGGGAATAAGTGCTTCGGACATAAAAGTAACATTGTAGAAAAGGAGTCCCTGTTCCGAAGAGCTTACAATCTAATTGATGGGGAGAACGTACAAAGACAGTAGGAAGGCATTCAGGTAAATGCGTCTGCAGGGGACAAAGCTTTATGTATCGTGTATAGTATTAGCCACGGTGCTACTCATATGCTTCTTTAAGCAAGTGTGTCTTAAGGTAGGTCTTAAAGGTGGATAGAGAGGGTGCTAGTCGGGTATTGAGGGGAAGGGCATTTCAGAGGTGCGAGGCAGTCAGTGAGAAAGGTTTAAGGCGGGAGAGGGCTTTAGATACAAAGTGGGTAGAGAGAAGACATCCTTGAGCAGAACACAAGAGTCGGGATGGTGCATAGCGAGAAATTAGGGCTGAGATGTAAGGAGGGGCAGAAGAGTTTAAAGCTTTAAAAGTGAGGAGGAGAATTGCGCGCGAGATTTGGTAGGAAGCCAGGAGAATGATTTGAGCAGGGGAGATGCTGAGACAGATCTAGGAAAGAGTAGAGTGATTCTGGCAGCAGCGTTTAGGATAGATTGTAGGGGAGATAGGTGAGAGGCAGGAAGGCTGGACAACAGGAGGTTACAGTAATCGTGATGGGAGAGAATGAGGGTCTGAGTCAAAGTTTTAGCAGACGAGTAACAGAGGAAAGGGCGTATCTTTGTGATATTTCAGAGGAAAAAGCAACAGGTTTTAGATACGTGTTGAATGTGAGGGGCGAATGTGAGAGAGGAGTCGAGTGTGACCCCTAGGCAGCGTGCTTGGGCTACTTGGTGAATGATGGTACTTCCAACAGTAATGTGGAAGGAGGTAGTAGGGCCAGGTTTGGGAGGAAGTATTAGGATCTCTGTTTTAGCCATGTTAAGTTTAAGTTGGCGGCTGACCATCCAGGATGATGTCCCAGAGAGACATTCAGAAACTTTGGTCTGTATAGCAGGTGTAAGGTGTCACGATAGCTTATGACAGGTTGTAAGTTACATCAAATAACTGGGTTTGAACTGAACGAGGCTTAGATATAATAAAGTATATTTATTCCTTTGGATAGGTGAACACACAATATAGTACAGTAACAGGCAAGAAGTACACTTACTTTGGGGATGGGGGATGAGAAGTATGTTGCATAGCAATTCTCCAGCAATCAGGTACAATCAAGATGGTATCAAAAGACAAAGGATATAGGGTTGACCACTGTTTATAAATCTTTTGTGACCCTATCCTTAACATTAAGTACAGGTGATTGGGCCACAATTACCTGTAGCCAATCTTTAACGTGGGAATACATTTTAATCCATGCCCCCTGCTAGTTAGGACATGCGCACTAGGACCCTGGGGGTCTCATTTCTGTAGCCCCACATTTACATCAGGAATGCCAGCCAGTCTACCAAATGGGATTTCTGGCAGGATACTCTTTGTTGTAAGGTGTTACATGGGACACATACAGACTGATCTGGTTTGAGTCGTCTCCGCCCTCAGGTAAACAGTGAGGGTGACAAAATCATTTGAACAACACTTAAGTCCTAGACATTGGGTCGCCTCTCTGACCATATGCTACCCTGGTATGCAAAGGAATTTCCTCTGGGTTTTATCCCTGCCTTGGGATACAGTGTTACAAGTTAAACACAAACATATTAAAAGGTCCGGTTCTGTTGGGTTCAGCGGGTCCAAACTTCCCAGTTCTCAATGCCGGAACTGGGACACCATATGGTCCAATTTGAGACCTGCTACGACCTTCAGAACCGGAGTTACACAAATACACAAACGGTTTCCTATTTTAATACAATAAACTCCGCTGTAAATGAAATCACGTTTTTTTTCACTAAATCCCCATTGAAAACAACGGGCTCTGCCGCCATAGACTTTCAATGGCAAACTGCCGCCGTTGGCGGCTATGGGAATCCGCCGCCATAGACTTTCAACGGGGCATCGTCGCCGTTGAAGTCAATGGGATTTCTCTGCCATAGCCGGTCAATGGAGGTTGGCCGCCATTGGAGTCTATGGGAAAAGTCCCGAACCTTCAAGGGGGTCCATACTCCGTTGGGTTGGTTCGAGAGGGTCAAGGATGGTTCTGCAGTCATGCCGGAGCAGTGACTACAGGTACCCCAAACCCTGGCCCTCTGGACCCTCTGGAACTGGAGATATGGATTCATGGTTTTCAGCTTTTCACACTTAGTCATTTTCCTGAGCGGTTTCTGCCGCCGCCATTGGAACCTATGGCGTGACCCGCTCTCTCGGCACGACCCTTCTTGGGGGTCCAGGATTCGGGGACCCGGTGGGGGTCAAGTGGGGGGAGGTCTAAGAACTAGGGGCAAAAAGAATTTTATTCCTGGGTGTCCTAGAACTGTAGATTCCCACCCCACTTAACGTTGAACTTGACTAACAGTGATCAAAGCTCTCTTTTAGAAAAAGTATCCGCTTTGCGTTTTTTTGCGGTTTGGACGGCAGCCAACTCGTTCCTGGACAGCGCCGTCGAGGAATCTCCATTGAAGTCAATGAGCCCATTGACTTACAATGGGAAACCGCCGCTCCTCCTCTCGGTCGCCATCTGCTGGTCTTCACGGGAAACAGGACCAAAACAGCAACATTCGCCATTGAAACGCATGGAGCTCCAATGGCGGCCTATGGGACCCTGCAAAATGGTTCCTGAAAAGGCGGGAAAATTACACAAAGGGCTATAATCACTAACCCATTATTAACCCTTGCACTCCCGGATGGATCCCAGTGTGTGTGTGATGCAGACACTGATTAAACCAGATATTACAATAAAGCATGGGAACAGGGGGATATACATTTACATGTTATAACAAGGGTTAAATCACATTTCTGGGCCTCAGCCCAGTTAACCCCTTGTCTCCCTGGTGAGGTCAGGGGATGGCCAAATGGGGTGCAATCCCTTTAATATCGGGCCACCCCCTTTCTCCCTCTACATAAGGTTGGGGGTTGAAAGGTAAATTTGTGTGTCATCAGCATAGAGGTGATATTTAAACCCAAGAGATGGGATTAGGTCACCAAGAGAAAGTGAGTACAGAGAAAAGAGAAGAGGTCCCAGGACAGGGCCTTGGGGTACCCCCACAGAGAGATCGATGGAGGAGGTGTTGGCAAAAGAGACACAAAGTACGATGGGAGAGGTAAGAGGAGATCCATGATAGAGCTTTGTTACGAATACCAAGAGTATGGAGAATGTGAAGGAGAAGAGGGTGGTCCATGGTGTCAAATGCTGTAGAGAGGTCGAGTAATATGAGCAGAGTGTAATGACCTCTGCCTTTGGCAGCATGGAGGTCATTAGTTATTTTAGTCAGGGCTGTTTCAGTGGAGTGAGCTGTGCGGAAGCCAGATTGAAGAGAGTCTAGGAGAGAATAGGTGTTGAGAAAATGTAGCAATCGAGAGAATACAAGACGTTCAAGGAGTTTGGAGGCAAAAGGTAGCAGGGAGACAGGTCGATAGTTAGAAAGACAGGTAGGGTCAAGCTTGCTGTTTTTGAGTGGTATAACTGTTGCATGTTTGAAGGAGGAGGGAAAGGCACAAGAGTAGAGGGAAGAGTTAAAAATGTGTGTAAGCGTAGGGATAATAGTAAGAGCAAGAGGTTTTAGGATATGGGAGGGTTTGGGATCAGGATGGCAGGTGGTAGAGGGAGAAGAGGAGATCAGCAGTGACGCATCCTCCTCCGAGACAGCGGAAAAAGAGTCAAGGAAGGTAGTAGGACAGTTAGGAAGCAGTGTGGGATGGGAGGAGGCAAGAGAGGGGATGTTCTGACATATGGATTCCACCTTTTCCTTAAAATAGTCAGCAAAGTCCTGAGGTGAGATGGAGGAAGAAGAGGCAGCTGAGGGTGGTCTGAGTAGAATCAAAGACAGAGAAGAGTTGGCGTGGGTTAGACTTTTTCGTGTTGATTAGTGATGAGAAGAAGGTTTGTTTAGCCTGAGAGAGGGTAGAGTTGAAACAGGACAGCATAAATTTGTAGTGAAGGAAGTCTGCGAGAGTATGAGATTTCCTCCAGGTGCATTCAGAGGAACGAGTGGAGGAACGCAGCATGCGTGTGTGGGAATTTAGCCATGGTCTGGGGTTAGAAGGGCGAGGATGGCAGAGAGAAAGCGGGGCATGTAGATCAAGAGAGGAGGATAAGGCAGAGTTGTAGTTCCTGACCAGGTTGTCAGGGTCTGAAGCAGGGCTGAGAGAGGAAAGGGAGGAGCGTAAAGTGGAATCAAAAGCTGGTAGGTTAATAGCGCACAGGTATCTGCAGAAATGAGGGCTAGATTGAGATGGAGAGGGGGAGAAACGAGAGAAAGAAAATGAGATGAGATGATGGTCAGAGAGAGGAAAGGGGGAAATGTAGAAATCAATGAGAGAAAAGTTTTTTGTGAAAACCAGGTCTAGGTAGTGGCCATCCTTGTGGGTGCTGGCTGCAGTCCACTGTTGAAGGCCAAAAGAAGAGGTTAGAGAGAGAAAGCAGGAAGCCCAAGGGAGAGAGGGGTCATCAATGTGGCAATTGAAGTCCCCAAGGAGAAGAACAGGGGAGTCTGAGGAGAGAAAGAAAGAGAGCCAGGATTCAAAGTGAGAGAGAAAGGCTGAAGGGGATAAGTAGAAGTAGGCGATTGATGACTGCCACGTGGACAGGGAGAGGAGAGAAGATCTGGACAGTGTGAGTCTCAAAGGAGGGAAAAGCAAGAGAGGGAGGAATAAGAGTACGGTAGCGGCAGATAGAGGAGAGCAGGAGCCCCACACTTCCATCCCTGCCATCAGGGCGTGTAGTGTGGGAGAAAGAAAGGCCACCATAAGAAAGGGCGGCTTCAAGAGCAGAGTCAGACTGAGTGAGCCAGGTCTCAGTTATAGCAAATGGGAGCAGAGAGTGAGAGAAAGAAGTCATGCACAGAGAGGAACTTGTTAGAAAGGGAGCGACTATTCCAAAGGGCACAGGAGAAAGGGAGAGAGGAGAGAGGGTGACAGTGGATGAGTATGAGGTTAGAGGGGTTGACATCAGAAGGAATAGAAGTATGTGGAAGGCGAGGACGAGAGCATGTAGAAATAAAGCAGGGATCAGGATTGGGAGAGAAATCCCCAGAAGCAAGGAGGAGAAGCATGGATAGAAAGAGAATTTGTGAGGATGATTTGTAGGGGTGTGTTTTAGTGCAAGGGATATAGCTGTGTGGTGTCAGAGGGCGCAGGTAAGAAAGGAGTTCATGTGAACTGAGAAGTGGTGAAGAAAGGAGAG
Source organism: Ascaphus truei (assembly GCF_040206685.1). Classification (NCBI taxonomy): domain Eukaryota; kingdom Metazoa; phylum Chordata; class Amphibia; order Anura; family Ascaphidae; genus Ascaphus; species Ascaphus truei. The sequence goes on from NC_134489.1 coordinate 2,737,924, forward strand.
ATGGAGATATATGAATAGAGTTAGAGACATAATGAAGCTGGTAGAAGGACGTGCATAATTTGAAAAAAAGAGAGGTCACAGCAAAGGTCACAGCAAATAAAAATAGTAAAGTCGGCATCACAGCAATAGTTTAGTGCTGAGATGTGCAGCCTGGGATAGGTGATATCCTCCTTTCCAGCGTAGGTCAAATGCAGGAATCAAGGCCAGCAGGTGTTACATAGTTACATAGTAGATGAGGTTGAAAAAATAGGTCCATCAAGTTCAACCTATGCTAAATTTAGACAACAGATACTTTATCCTATATCCATACTTACTAATTGATCCAGAGGAAGGCAAATAAAAAACCCCATTAAGGGGAAAAAATAATTCCTTCCTGACTCCAAGAATTGGCAATTGGATTAATACCTGGATCAACATCCTTCCCATGTATAATTATTTGGTATATCCCTGTATACCTTTCCCATCTAAAAAGATGTCCAACCTTTTTTTTGAACAAATCTAGTGTATCTGCCATCACAGTCTCCATGGGTTATGAATTCCACATTTGAACTGCCCTTACTGTAAAGAATCTCTTTCCTTTGTTGCTGGTGAACTTTCCTTTCCTCCAACCTTAAGGGATGGCCCAGAGTTCTTAGTACTGCCCGTGGGATGAATAATTCTTTTGAAAGCTCCTTGAATTGTCCCCGAATATATTTGTATATAGTTATCATATCCCCTCTTAGACGCCTCTTTTCTAATGTAAATAAATGTAATTTAGCTAGCCTCTCCTCATAAGTTAGATTGTCCATCTCCTTTATTAATTTGGTGGCTGTTCTCTGCACTCTCTCTAGTTCCATAATGTCTTTTCTTAGGATTGGTGCCCAAAATTGTACTCCATATTCAAGGTGTGGTCTTACTAGTGCTTTGTAAAGGGGCATAATTATGTTTACTTCCCTTCCATCCATTGCCCGTTTGGTGCAAGATAAGATCTTGTTTGCCTTTGCAGCTACTGCATGACATTGGGCACTATTGCTAAGCCTGCAGTCTACAAGCACTCCTAAATCCTTCTCCATCAAGGATTCCCCCAATATATCTCCATTTAATTTGTAAGTCGCCTTTTATTCTTGCATCTCAGATGCATAACCTTACATTTATCTATATTAAACCTCATTTGCCATTTACCTGCCCACGTTTCCAGTCTCTCAAAGTCCTTCTGAAGAGAAATTACATCCTGCTCTGATTCTATTACCTTACACAATTTAGTATCATCAGCAAAGATGGAGACTTTGCTCTCTATCCCAACCTCAAGGTCATTAATAAACAAGTTAAAAAGCAGGGGTCCCAGTACCGATCCCTGATGTTCTCCACTCACGACTTTAGCCCAACCTGAAAAAGTTCCATTTATGACAACTCTCTGTCCTTTAACCAGTTTTCAATCCAGGTGCATATATTATTACTGAGTCCAATTTTCTTTATTTTGTACACCAACCTCTTGTGTGAAACCGTATCAAAAGCCGTTGCAAAATCTAAGTAGACTACATCAACTGCATTACCCTGGTCTAAATTCCTACTTACCTCCTCAAGAAACAAATAAGGTTAGTTTGGCAAGATCTATCCTTCATAGATCCATGCTGACTATTACTAATAATTTTGTTTTCCATTGGGTATTCCTGAATATTATCCTGTATTAAACCTTCAAGTAGTTTCCCTACTATTGAAGTCAGGCTTACAGGTCTGTAATTTTCCGGTTGTGATCTAGCTCCCTTTTTAAAAATAGGCACCACATCTGCTTTACGCCAATCTTGTGGTACTGAGCCTGTGGAAATGAAGTCCTTGAATATTAAATATAATGGTTTGGCTATTACTGAGCTTAACTCCTTGAGAACTCTTGGATGTATGCCATCGGGGCCAGGTGCCTTATTTACTTTAATTTTTTCAAGTCGCTTATGAACTTCTTCCTCAGTTAACCAATTATTCATTAATATGGAGGTTGTGGCTTCCTCCTGCGGCACTACTATTGAACTTGATTTTTCCCTGGTAAACACAGAGGCAAAGAATTTGTTTAATACCTCAGCTTTTTCCTTATCTCCAATAATAATAATCTGCCTACCCATCTCACACTGAAAGGGTCCTATATTTTCTTTTCTCCTTTTTTTGTTATTAAGGTACTTAAATAACTTTTTAGGATTGACCTTACTTTCTATTGCAACCCTTTTTTCATTATCCATTTTTGCTAATTTGATTGCCCTTTTGCAATTTTTGTTACATTCCTTATAATTCTGATACGATGTCTCCGTCCCTTCCGACTTAAAGAATCTAAATGCCTTCCTCTTCTGAGTGTTGTCCACTTTTTCCACTCCTTTTTAAACTCCCTTCTAAACTCCAGTTTGCTTGCTACTTGACAAGGCTCCAGATTGTATTGTATTGTATGTTTAACCCTGCTTCCCCTCCCTCCCCCAGACTCTACGGTGGTGTCTAGGGTGCATGTGGGCAGATTACAAGCGGTGTGGTGTTGCATACCTGTGAGGAACAGGAGGGCCTGAGCTTCCTGCGATGTTATTGGGGAGCCAGGACCGGGCTTCTGGGGTGGTAGCCTCTATGATCTCTTAGTGGTGCAGCGCCTCCATCTTCTATACTCCCAGGAATATGGGACAGGACCTGTATAGAAGAACCCCTTCGGTCCCAGGGTAATAGCTTCCAACTCACACACAGTCTTTGGTACAAAGGATAGTCTCTTTATTGGCAGATCAGCAACTCCCAAATGTAGTGGCTTCCAGCAGCCGCAACAACAACAGCAAAGCCTTGCTAGTTACTCCGCTCTCCTCCCACACAGATATTTCCTCCTCTCCTTCCCTCCAAGTCTCTCCTCCGACAGGATGGTCTGGGCTGGGGCTTCAATACCCCGTGGCCCACCTCCGAGGTTATCCTCGCGGTGGGGATTGGATTCTCCCAATCACCCCAGGCAGTGGGGTGAGGGGCATTGGTCCACCAGGTCTTATAATGCTATCATCTCTACTCCTCTCTCTGCTCCTGCACGCTGCGCAGGCGAGACCGCCTGTCTCTTCCAACTCCTTGGACAGATCCAAAACAGGGGAAAACTGGGGCGCTCCCTATTTGTGTGGCTTGTAGTAACGCCTAAAAAATAGTGTATAACCAAAAGAAGGGGAGAATATATACTGGCCCTTGTTGTTTTCTGCAGCTGGACCAGAAAGAAGACGAAGCCCGGAGTCTTCTTATAGCGGCAGTGGAGATGGTGGATTGGTGAGCGGAAGGAGATAGACTCAGAATTTGAGAGGAAGTAAAATACACAGAATAATTGTGTTAGATAAACATACGCGTTTAATCAATAAACATATGCATAAATATAATAGAAATCAAATCAAATAAAATGCATAATATATAAAATAAAATATAAAATATATATATATCCTGAAGCTAACAGGAGGGGAAGGGATAGGGAAGGGATAGGGGCGGGAGAGGAGGGGGAATGGGAAACGGACGGTGGTGCATTTTATTTGATTTCATTTCTATTATATTTATGCATATGTTTATTGATTAAACGCGTATGTTTATCTAACACAATTATTCTGTGTATTTTACTTCCTCTCAAATTCTGAGTCTATCTCCTTGCGCTGACCAATCCACCATCTCCACCACCTTGGACAGATCCGCAGGACTCACTCTCAGACAGTCCCATGGCAGACTCGTCACTTATAGGAGTTGGCTGCTAAATATAGAGCTAGCCCCAGCTCTCGTGATGTCAGCAGAACCTCCCCTCTTGCTCACGTCTGCAGCAGAGGCCAGGCCTGCATCTACCACTCAGGGCAGGGCTATGAAGGGGGAAAACCCATGATGATTACTGGTGCCTGATCTTAACAGGACTTACCACAGTAGAAGGGAGATAGGTATAGCCTGTGCTGTTTACAGGGGGCTACACTCTCCCTATGGTGGAATCCAATGGTCCCCACTTGGAACTAGTTTTAGCAGACCCATCCTGCGGCGAAACAACCTGGGAAACATCACACATAAACATTGTCATAATACATGACATAATGAGGTAGTTCAGTACAAGTACAACCGGGTACTCCCAACATGGAGAACCCTACAGATAATGCTTTGGATCAGGCTTTCTTACCCGCCGTCCATTATGATCCGTGACGGTCACAGTGAACGATTGGACCGGCCCATGCTCAGGCCTGTATGTAACACCGTGCATGTAGATACATCTACCTATGCTCCATATGCATACTAATTCACTAATCTTATCCTCATTGTGATACCCTCCCTGACCGAACTTGGTCCGAAGGTATTCCTGGACTGCCTCCCTAAGCCAACTGTCTCGGTTCTCCTCAATTTCCCTCATGATGGGCTCAAGCACATAGGGCTACACATACCCGTGGGATTGCCGGTATCTAGCGACTATGGCCCTGTCAGCTCGACTTAGTTTGGTGAGTTTGCGGTGCCCTGCCCTGCTCGGCAGTACCCAAAATACAGGCTCCTCTGGAGCTACCTCATCGTACAAGATATTGGGCCTCGAGATACAATCAGTCTCTGCTCTATCTCCCGAAACCGGTGATCTAACTCATCCTCCACCTCCTGCGGAGTGAAAGAACCAGCCGCCCCCCAATGGTCTACTACATTATTCTTAATTAATAAGAACCATGTACGGTCCATCCCCTCGTGGTATCCAATGAACAAAGGTGCCCACCATTTGTCGCGGTGTTCGTACTCTGCGGAATGACTAGTGCGTTCTACATCAGACTCTACCTGAGATGATACACCGGGCGTACCCGCATCAGTAGATCGCGAGCAATCTCTCCTTCCCTTGGCATTATAATACATAGTAGGGTTGGTTTTGTGCACCACTTTGCTGGTAGACCCAGCCTCTACTGGAGTGTGAGACTCACGGGCCCTCCCTCCAGCTGCAGGAGAAAACGGTACAGGGTTAGGCACAGGTATAACATTCGAAAAGGTATCTCCCCATCAGACCCTTCATCACTCAACTCCCAATCCCGCAAGTCCTTGGAGTATTTGGGGTATTTACATAACTTATCCCTGGTAGGTCCCGGTGGCACCACTCATGATGGGGCAGGGGCAGTGGCCGGGGCAGTGGAGCTATGGGCCGGGGCTTGGGGAACGTCCATATCACTGTCCAGCAAGCGGGTGACACCACGCCAACGGAACATTTTCTTAGAGGCACTCTCCGTCATACTTCTGGCTTCTCAGGAGTGGCCTCGACTCTGTAGGGTAGCCAGGGCAATGGCTGAGTCTATGCTTCAAGAGGAGAACACTCTTCCAGGCCTTCTGTTTCCGGTGGAACCGGAAATGATGTCATCAGGATCGCCCGCAGAATCTCCACCCGCTCCGTGGTCACGCACCGGAAGTGCGTCGAGGACCTTCAGGGGCAGTGGCGGAGCATCCGGTACACGGTCGAACAATTAGGCCTCAAGCCTCTCTTTCTCGTCCACCATGGTTGCGGTCTGCACCTGGCGGGAGTAAGGGGGTGGTTGAGTTTCCTTACCGCTCCACTGCTTTTTGATGATATCGGGCTCCTCTAGGATCGTCTCGGTCTCCCTCTCCATCGCACTGGGAGTCACCACTGCGGTGGGACTCTTACGGGCCTCCGGCCGCACCAGCGCTCGCCGTCGGATGGTTTCCGGACTTGTCTGCTCTCTCTTGATGCCTTTGGGGTGGTTCGCCAGTAGGCGCATCGCCACCGATGTCATGCCAACCTCTTCCTCCGATGAAATCACGATCGGTTCCTCCGCTAGGGAGTCACCTGGTTCTTCGGCGATACAACCAGTGGGTATAGGTACAAAGTAGTCTCGCTCTGGTACCTCCACTGCGGTCGCGCTCTTCTCTGTCACCAGCTCGCTTAGTTCAATAGCGGGCTGAGCCTTGGTTCCTCCCGCTTGGGTGTAATGGGGAACCAGGGCAGTCTTTTCTTTGCCTCCCGCCACCTCCGTCAATGTTCCCAGAGAGGCACCCCGTGGGGTTCCGAACACAGGTCACGGCTCGTTCGGCCAAAGGTAAAACGTGCCACATTGAGGGCATCGGGCCTTGGTGCTTGGTACCGCGCCCGGTATCCCGCAGTGAACGAACAAACACCGGATGTATTCGTGCTCAGCTACCTCCACTACCAGTAGGCCTCCTGGCAATTGATAAATGGAAGTATTCATCTCGGACATGGTTCGCTCAGGGTTGGAACAGCTCAGTGTTTCAGCTCCTCGAATGCCAGACAAAAGTAAAGCTCTTCGCTCAGGCTTCCGGTCCCTCCCTTCACTGGGGAGGACTCTCCTGATTGGCTCTCCTTGTGCCCCCTCCCTCATGTGGAATCCAGAGGTGGGATCTTTTCTTCCTCAGCGTGACGTGGCCTGGTTTTCTGACCAGTCACGGCACAGGTGGGTGGGCTTTTGGCTTTCACGCCGCTCCGCTCCCCGTGCAAGGAATCCGGGTTTGGCGCCAGATTATTACACATTTCCAGCCACATTCTCCTTATAGTTTCTGTGCACGCTGCACATGCTTGCTCCAGGCTTGGCGGGAACCGCCATTTTAGATCACTGTTCTTGCTCCGCGGAGCACATGTAGGGATGGACGCCATCTTGGATGAGTCCTCCAAACGTCCATCCCGTCTATCCTCAATGTCTAACGGGTATCTCGTACCTAAACACTGACTGACATCCAACTGTGTGCTCTGCATTCTGTTTCTCACTAAATTGAGGTGGCTTGTACCCCAGGCTCAGCGGAACTCCTCTCCTCCATGCACTGTACTCGATGTCTACCATGCAAGTGCTCTGTGGTGCGTGTGTGTGTGGGTGATAGCTATGGTACCTCTCTTCTAGGTACGGGTGTCTCCTACTTTTGGCCACTCATAGCGCGGGCCGTGGGCCATGGTCCCTGGTCTGGTTAACAGGCTGACCCCCCCAGTTGCCTCACGCTACCTGCCTCAAGGGACTCGGTCAGCTCTAACTATTCACCCTTCCTATGCCACCTCCTATGGGCGCCCAAGGCGTACTGTGTGAGAGTCTGCGCTCCCCTGACTACCCTCGGCATATGCAATTGCGCCCATCCTTCTCCAACACTTGCACGGAGAGTGCATCTCACTCTGCCCGTTCCACCTTACTATAAGCCGGTCCTGTGCTGGCATATATCTCAGCAGCGCCTCCAAATGTAACCCTGCTCCCCCCCCCAGACTCTACGGTGGTGTCTAGGGTGCATAAGGGCAGATTACATGCGTCGTGGTGGTGCATACCTGTGAGGAACAGGAGGGCCTGAGCTTCCCACGATGTTATTGGGGAGCCAGGACCAGGCTTCTGGGGTGGTAGACTCCATGATCCATTAGTGGTGCAGCGCCTCCATCTTCCTACTCCCAGGAATATGGGACAGGACCTGTATAGAAGAATCCCTTCGGTCCTAGCGTAATAGCTTCCAACTCACACACAGTCTTTGGTACAAAGGATAGTCTCTTTATTGGCAGATCAGCGTCTCTCAAAAGGTAGTGGCGTTCAACCACCGCAGCAACAACAGCAAAGCCTTGCTATTTACTCCGCTCTCCTCCCACACAGATATTTCCTCCTCTCCTTCCCTACAAGTCTCTCCTCCGACAGGATGGTCTGGGCTGGGGCTTCAATACCCCACGGCCCACCTCCGAGGTTATCCTCGCGGTGGGGATTGGATTCTCCCCATCACCCCAGGCAGTGGGGTGAGGGGCATTGGTCCACCAGGTCTATAATGCTATCAGCTCTACTAAAAGCGGCTGAGTCTCCCCGCTCCTCTCTCTCGGTTCCTGCACGGCTGCGCAGGTGAGACCGCGGTCTCCCCCAACTCCTTGGAATCCGCAGGACTCACTACTCAGACCGACCCACGGCAGACTCATCAGTTACAGGAGTTGGCTGCTAAATATTCTGAGTCTATCTCCTTGCGCTGACCAATCCACCATCTCCACCACCTTGGACAGATCCGCAGGACTCACTCTCAGACAGTCCCACGGCAGACTCGTCACTTATAGGAGTTGGCTGCTAAATATAGGAGTTGGCTGCTATAGGTGTTGGCTGCTAAATATAGAGCTAGCCCCAGCTCTCGTGATGTCAGCAGAACCTCCCCTCTTGCTCACGTCTGCAGCAGAGGCCAGGCCTGCATCTACCACTCAGGGCAGGGCTATGAAGGGGGAAAACCCATGATGATTATTGGTGCCTGATCCTAACAGAACTTACCATAGTAGAAGGGAGATAGGTATAGCCTGTGCTGTTTCCAGGAGGCTACACTCTCCCTATGGTGGAATCCAATGGTCCCCACTTGGACCTAGTTTTAGCAGACCCATCCTGCGGCGAACCACATGGGAAACAGCACACATAAACATTGTCATAATACATGGCATAATGAGGTAGTTCAGTACAAGTACAACCGGGTACTCCCAACATGGAGAACCCTACAGATAATGCTTTGGATCAGGCTTTCTTACCCGCTGTCCATTATGATCCGTGATGGTCACAGCAAACGATTGGACCGGCCCATGCTCATGCCTGTATGTAACACCGTGCATGTAGATACACCTCCCGATGCTCCATATGCGCACTAATTCGCTAATCTTATCCTCATTGTGATACCCTCCCTGACCGAACTTGGTCCGAAGGTATTCCTGGACTGCCTCCCTGAGCCAACTGTCTCGGTTCTCTTCAATTCCCCTCATGATGGGCTCAGGCACATAGGGATACTCATACCCGTGGGACGGCCGGTTTCTGGCGACTATGGCCCGGTCAGCTCGACTTAGTTTGGTGAGTTTGCGGTGCCCTGCCCTGCTCGGCAGTACCCAAAACACGGGCTCTTCTGGAGCTACTTCATCATACAAAATACTGAGGCCTCGAGGTACAATCAGTTTCTGTTCTATCTCTCAAAAACGGTGATCTAACTCATCCTCCACCTCCTGCGGAGTGAAAGAACCAGCTGCCCACCAATGGTCTACTACATTTTTCTTAATTAATAAGAACCGTGTACGGTCCATCCCCTCGTGGTATCCGGTGAACAAAGGCGCCCACCATTTGTCGCGGTGTTCGTACTCTGCGGAATGACTAGTGCGTTCTACATCAGACTCTACCTGAGATGATACACCGGACGTACCCGCATCAGTAGATCGCGAGCAATCTCTCCTCCCCTTGGCATTACAATACATACTAGGGGTCATTTTGTGCACCACTTTGCTGGTAGACCCAGCCTCTACTGGGGTGTGAGACCCACGGGCCCTCCCTCTAGCTGCAGGAGAAAACGGCACAGGGTTAGGCACAGGTGTAAATCTTGAATACGGTATCTCCCCATCAGACCCTTCATTACTCAACTCCCAATCCTGCAAGTGTTTGCAGTATTTGGGGTATTTACATAACTTATCCCTGGTAGGTCCCGGTGGCACCACTCATGATGGGGCAGGGGCAGTGGCCGGGGCAGTGGAGCTATGGGCCGGGGCTTGGGGAACGTCCATGGCATTGTCCAACAAGCGGGTGATACCACGCCCAATGAACATTTCCTTTGAGGCACTCGCCGCCATACTTCTGGCTTCTCGGGAGGGGCCTCGACTCTGTAGGGTAGCCAGGGCAATGGCTGAGTCTATGCTTCGAGAGGAGAACACTCCTCCAGGCCTTCTCTTTCTGGTGGAACCGGAAACGAGGTCATCAGGATCGCCCGCAGAATCTCCACCCGCTCCGTGGTCACGCACCGGAAGTGCGTCGAGGATTTGCAGGGCCGGTGGCGGAGCATCCGGTACACGGTCGAACAAGTAGGCCTCAAGCCTCTCTTTCTTGTTCGCCGGGGTTGAGGTCTGCGCATTGGCGGGAGTAAGGGGGTGGTGGAGTCTCCTTACCGCTCCGCTGCTTTTTGATGACATCAGGCTCCTCTAGGATCGTCTCGGTTTCCGTCTCCGTTTCCGCTGCACTGGGAGTCACCACTGCGGTGGGACTCTTACGGGCCTCCGGCCGCACCAACGCTCGCCGTCGGATGGTGTCCGGACTTGTCTGCTCTCTCTTGATGCCTTTGGGGTGGTTCGCCGGTAGGCGCATCGCCACCGATGTCACGCCAACCTCTTCCTCCGATGAAATCATGATCGGTTCCTCCGCTAGGGAGTCACCTGGTTCTTCGGCGATACAACCAGTGGGTATAGGTACAAAGTATTCTCGCTCTGGTACCTCCACTGCGGTCGCGCTCTTCTCTGTTGCCAACTCTCTCAGTTCAATAGCGGGCTGAGCCTTGGTTCCTCCCGCTTGGGTGTGACGGGGAACCAGGGCAGTCCTGTCTTTGTCTTCCGCCACCTCCGTCAATGTTCCTGGAGAGGCACCCCGCGTGGTTCCGAACAAAGGCCACGGCTCGTTCAGCCAAAGGTAAAACGTGCCACATTGAGGGCATACCATTGATGCTTGGTACCGCGCCCGGTATCCCACAGTGAACGCACAAACACCGGATATATTCGTGCTCAGCTACCTCCACTACCAGTAGGCCTCCTGGTAATTGGTAAATGGAAGTATTCATCTCGGACATGGCTCGCTCAGGGTTGGAACAGCTCAGTGCCTCAGCTTCTTGCTCCTCGAATGCCAGACAAAAGTGAAGCTCTTCGCTCAGGCTTCCGGTCCCTCCCTTCGCTGGGGAGGACTCTCCTGATTGGTTCTCCTTGTGCCCCCTCCCTCTGGTGGAATCCAGAGGCGGGATCTTTTCTTCTTCAGCGTGACGTGGCCTTGCTTTCTGACCAGTCACGGCACAGGTGGGCTGGCTTTCGGCTTTCGCGCTGCTCCCTTTGCAAAGAATCCGGGTTTGGCGGCAGATTATTACACATTTCCAGACACATTCTCCTTATAGTCTCTGTGCACGACGCACGTGCTTGCTCCAGGCTTGGCGGGAACCGCCATTTTAGATCACTTTTCTTGCTCCACTGAGCACATGTAGGGATGGACGCCATTTTGGATGGGTCCTCCAAATGTCCATGTGCCCTATCCTCAGTGTCTAACGGGTATCTCGTACCTAAACACTGACTGACTTCTAATTGTGTGTTCTGCATTCTGTTTCTCACTAAATTGAGGTGGCTTTTACCCCAGGCTTAGCGGAACTCCTCTCCTCCATGCACTGTACTCGATGTCTACCATGCAAGTGTTCTCTGGTGCGTGTGTGTGAGTGATAGCTAGGATACCTCTCTGCTAGGTACGGGCGTCTCCTACTTTTGGCCACTCATAGCTCGGGCCCAGGGCCATGGTCCCTGGACTGGTTAACAGGCTGACCCCCCCAGTTGCCTCACGCTACCTGCCTCAAGGGACTCGTCAGCTCTAACTATTCACCCTTCCTACGCCACCTCCTATGGGCGCCCAAGGCGTACTTTGCGAGAGTCTGCGCTCCCTTGACTACCCTCGGCATATGCAATTGCACCCATCCTTCTCCAACACTTGCACAGAGAGTGCATCCCACTCATCCCGTTCCGCCTTGCTTTAAGCCGGTCCTGTTCTGACATATCTCTCAGCAGCGCCTCCAAATGTAACCCTGCTTCCCTCCCCAGACTCTACGGTGGTGTCTAGGGTGCATGTGGGCAGATTACAAGCGGTGTGGTGGTGCATACCTGTGAGGAACAGGAGGGCCTGAGCTTCCCACAATGTTATTGGAGAGCCAGGACCGGGCTTCTGGGGTGGTAGCCTCCATGATCTCTTAGTGGTGCAGCGCCTCCATCTTCTATACTCCCAGGAATATGGGTCAGGACCTGTATAGAAGAACCCCTTCGGTCCCAGGGTAATAGCTTCCAACTCACACACAGTCTTTGGTACAAAGGATAGTCTCTTTATTGGCAGATCAGCAACTCCCAAATGTAGTGGCTTCCAGCAGCCGCAACAACAACAGCAGAGCCTTGCTATTTACTCCGCTCTCCTCCCACACAGATATTTCCTCCTCTCCTTCCCTACAAGTCTCTCCTCCGACAGGATGGTCTGGGCTGGGGCTTCAATACCCCACGGCCCACCTCCGAGGTTATCCTCGCGGTGGGGATTGGATTCTCCCAATCACCCCAGGCAGTGGGGTGAGGGGCATTGGTCCACCAAGTCTATAATGCTATCAGCTCTACTAAAAGCGGCTGAATCTCTCCACTCCTCTCTCTCGGTTCCTGTACTGCTGCGCAGGGGAGACCGCGGTCTCCTCCAACTCCTTGGACCGATCCGCAGGACTCACTACTCAGACAGACCCACGGCAGACTCGTCACTTACAGGAGTTGGCTGCTAAATATAGAGCTAGCCCCACCTCTCGTGATGTCAGCAGAACCTCCCTTCTTGCTCACGCCTGCAGCAGAGTCCAGGCCTGCATCTACCACTCAGGGCAGGGCTATGAAGGGGGAAAACCCATGATGATTACTGGTGCCTGATCCTAACAGGACTTACCACAGTAGAAGGGAGATGGGTATAGCCTGTGCTGTTTACAAGGGGCTACATATGTCTTTATTTATATAGCGCTAAAAGTGTACTCAGCGCTTCACAAAGAATACAGTACAGGGAATTATAATAATACAATAAGTGCAGCAACATCAGACAATAGGAAAGTAAATCCCTGCTCCGGCAAATTTACAATCTATGTGGTATGATGGGAGATTTACAGAAACAGCAGGTGAGGGAAGAAGTGCTGTAGGTGGCAGTGCTTGGTCATAATGGTTGGTAGGAGTGACTGTGGGTGGGACAATAGCCATGAGTGCAGGCTATTGGGTTGTCTGATTTGTGAGTTGAGTTTTAAGGTTGGTCAGTATTAAATTACATACTGTAGGTTAACACCATTAGCAGGGGAAAAGGTGGCAAGGAGGTGTGGGTGAGAGCAGGTGTGTACGTGGCTGGGTCCAGGATTAGGAGAGATGTGACCAGGAGCAGGGAGGAGTAGATAGAGGGTGTGAATGGAGGATTTGTGGGGGGTGCTTTTTTTTTGTAACTTACTTTTTATTTAAATTTTGCAAAAAAAACATAGGGAAAGGGATACAGAAAGAGAGGAGGAGGGAGAGGGGAGTGGGTACCACCACTTTAACACTTGGTTCCAAAAATAAAACATTACATAGCAGCCACACCATACATCCCAGGTCCCCAATTTACACTGCAACACCAGCAGTCAGAGAGAAAATATAATCAACATTCCGCAGTGGATCAAAGATTCACCTATTTCCCTTAGTATACCAGGGCTCCCAGACGTATGTATAACCGATGCCGTAAGTATTTCCATAGATTGGACCTCATTCCCCTCTCAAAATAATCTCTTTCCTGGACGGTGGCTGGAGAAATTTCCAGGCCACTGTGATTGCGCGTCTTGCCACGGTCATAATATGCACCAATAATGTAGATTTATTTTCATTTAAATTGTCTAGTGGTTTACCAAGAACCATTATCATTGGGTCTAGGGGTATTCTTGTCCCAAAAATGTCTCGCACAAAATGTTGCACTATTCCAAAGAATCTCTGTATGTTGGGGCAAACCCACCAAATATGTGCATATCTCCGATACCGCCACAGCCCCTCCAACACAGATTTGTGGACTCAGGGTAGATCTGCTTCAACCTTTGGGGAGTTAAATACCACCTAAACATAACCTTATAAATATTCTCTTTAGAAATTGTGCATAGTGATGTGTTCGTTGCATTAATGCATATAGCTTGCCAGTCTTCCCAGGAAATCTTGGGCCCATTTGTCCATATATCGATGTGTGTAGGGGGCCTTATATTTCCAAGAGATAAGAATTTGGTATATTGTTGAAATAAGACCCAATTGATAGCTTCTTTTGTACATAGTTGTTCGAATTCAGTGCATTCTGGGAAAGACCCGCCCGGGGACAACTTCCTAAGGCAGTGAGAGACATGTAAAAATCTAAATACCTCAGCTCCCGTGAAAGAGTACCTCTGGGAGAAATCCTGAAAACTTAATATTTCGCCGTTTAGAAGCATATCTCCCACATCTCTGACTTCCCTGACTTTCCATTTGTCATACAAACTAGAGAATCACCCCGGACCATCTCAGGGTTATCAAAAATAGGGGTACATCTCAAAGGGGTTGAAGATAGTTGATAGTACTTTTTAACCTTATACCAAAGTTTAAGGGAAAATGTTATTATTGCCGAATCAAAAAGATCCGGTTTGGAACTCTTTATTGATCTATTGTTCCACATGAGGGCGGGAGAGCTGCCGTGCTGTTACACATATTCCCTTGATCAACCCAGCGATATTGATTTTCTTGAGTGTTTCCAAAAACTATCTGTTTCAATTGGGAGGCTAGATAATATTTCCTTATATCAGGGACCGCCAGACCCCCTCTTTCCCTGGGTGCAAGCATAACTGATCTCGGCACTCTTAGTCATTTGTTTCCCCATATAAACTGCATGATCTTATTCTGCAGATTTCTCAAGTATTTTAACGGAATGGCAACCGGTAATGTCAGAAAACCGTATAGCAGCTTCGGGAGGATATTCATCTTAACTGATATAATACGACCTATCCATGAAATTTGGTGACGGTTCCAGAGTAAAATATCCCGTTTTAATCTAGTGAACAGTTCTGGGTAGTTGTGTTTATAGAGAGAATAATAGTTCTTTGTAAGAAAAATCCCTAGGTATTTAAATTTTACATTGTTGCAGTGATAGTGGAAATTTAATTTGATTAGCTTAACTTCAATATCTGATAGAGTTAGATTTAGAGCCTCTGACTTGGCCAAATTAATTTTATAGCCTGAACACATACCAAACCCAGAGAGCTCGTCTTGTAGGTTGGGAAGAGATGTCAGAGGATTGGAGATTGTCAAAATGATATCATCAGCAAATAAAGATATTTTAACATTTTCCTTGAATATTGGAGTTTTCCCTGACTCTGATTGCAAGTGACTCGATGGTCAACGCAAAAAGTACCATTACTGATCTTAATTTGGTTTAGCTCCCCCCCCCTGGCATTTTCAGAGTGGCTGTAGGAGTGTCATATAAGGCTTGAACCCCTCTTAAAAATGGTCCGGAAAAGCCAAACCCCAGCATTGTTCTGTCTAGAAAATCCCTCTTAATTCTATCAAACGTCTTTTCAGCTTCCAAACTCAGTAGCATCGCTTTAGGTTTGTAAACTGAACATAATCAATTATATTAATAATCTTATGTGTGTTGTCTGAGGCTTGACGCTTACTAATAAAACCTACCTGGTCCTTATGAATTAGACAGGGCAGAATTGGGTTTAATCAACAGGCATACCTCGCTTTAAGTACACTCACTTTAAGTACACTCGCGAGTAAGTACATATCGCCCAATAGGCAAACGGCAGCTCACGCATGCGCCTGTCAGCACGTGATGAACAGCAATACCGGCTCCCTACCTGTACCGAAGCTGTGCGCAAGCAGGGAGACTATAGAGTCTGTTACACATGCGTTATTTACATCAGTTATGCACGTATATGATGATTGCAGTACAGTACATGCATCGATAAGTGGGGAAAAAGGCAGTGCTTCACTTTAAGTACATTTTCGCTTTACATACATGCTCCGGTCCCATTGCGTACGTTACTGCGGGGTATGCCTGTATTTGCCAAAATGTTACTATATATTTTTTAATCTCTGTTGAGGAGTGAGATTGGACTATAACTTGCGCAATTCATTGGATCTTTTCCCTCCTTAGGAATCACAACAAGATTTGCTTTTGGCATTTGGGAGGGAATCTCGAAACCCGATAGAAAACTATTAAACATATCCAAAAGAAATGGTGCTAAAATTCCCCAATATTTTTTATAATATAAATTTGAGAAACCATCTGGGCCTGGGGCTTTTGAGGCTTTCAAACCTTTAATAGCCTCTTTTAATTCTGTAATATTTATTTTAGCATTAAGACCTGCAGATCCCCCCGCAGTTAGCTTTGGGAGTCTGCATGTCTGTAAAAAGCTATCTATTTGTTCAGTGGATGTTTTATTAAAGTTGGGGTCTGATGAGTCCAGATTATACATATAGCCCCGGTTCCCCTTGGGCTTCTATGGCCCCCATTACCCTTGCGGCGGTTGTGGGGGCCGCCAGAGGGTAGGACATAGGTCCGGTGGGTGTCGGGAGGGTGCAGGGGCGGCTGGTGAGGCGAGCCGTTCGCCGGTAGCTTGCGGCGCACCAGGCTAGCGGGGGCCGGCATTTTGGAAGTTGCAGCATGCAGGCGCGAAGCGGGAGCATGTGCAGCAGCCCTGGCAGTGCGGTGGCCATTACAGGATATCGCACATGCGCAGAGTACTGCACCGACACACTTTATTCGAGCAAATACCCAGTATGTACCTGGCAGATACCTGGAATGCGCTGCTCCTCACCTCTGACAAGCCCTGTTGCGTTTGCCTTCCCAGCCTGGGTTCATGCCTGGCTGACGGGCGGCTGATCTGTTAAATGATAATGATTAGGATTTAATAGGCTGCAATGCTTCGCGTGTCTACCAGATGGCATAAATTCATGAATTGTAATGCAGTATATATATATATACTGTGCAGTATTGCAGCCAGCGGGAATAAAATGCTTCAATCCCTGCCTGGAAAATAACCCAATGCACTCGGGCAGAAAACAGTCACAAACCTCAATACACCCGGGTATACCCGAATTCGTGGGACTAGCCGAGCTCGAATAAAGTGTGTCGCCAGTGTATGCGCGCGAACCCCGACCTATCACAGAAGGCTCTTGGCAGGGACTACGAGTCCCATGAGCCTCAGGAACGCGCCACATGACACCAGGGAGCCAATAGGGGGATAGGATCCTCCTGGAGGAAGGAAGTAAGGGGGCTGACAAGGAAGCACGTTGGGCAGTTGAAGCTGGGAGCAGGTTAGGGGAGGTTGTAGGTTACATAGTTACATTGTAGATGAGGTTGGAAAAAGACATAGGTCCATCAAGTTCAACCTATGCTAAATTTAGACAACAGATACTTTATCCTATATCTATGCTTACTTATTGATCCAGAGGAAGGCAAACAAAAAACCCCATTAAGGGGAAAAATTAATTCCTTCCTGACTCCAAGAATTGGCAATCGGATTAATCCCTTGATCAACATCCTTCCCATGTATACTTATTTGATATATCCCTGTATACCTTTCCCATCTAAAAAGATGTCCAACCTTTTTTTGAACAAATCTATTGTATCTGCCATCACAGTCTCCATGGGTAATGAATTCCACATTTTAACTGCCCTTACTGTAAAGAACCCTTTCCTTTGTTGCTGGTGAGATTTCCTTTCCTCCAACCTTAAGGGATGGCCCGAGTCCATAGTACTGCCCGTGGGATGAATAGTTCTTTTGAAAGCTCCTTCTATTGTCCCCGAATATATTTGTATATAGTTATCATATCCCCTCTTAGATGCCTCTTTTATAATGTAAATAACTCTAATTTAGCTAGCCTCTCCTCATAAGTTAGATTGTCCCTCCCCTTTATTAATTTGGTGGCTCTTCTCTGCACTCTCTCTAGTTCCATAATGTCTTTTCTTAGGATTGGTGCCCAAAATTGTACTCCATATTCAAGGTGTGGTCTTACTAGTGCTTTGTAAAGGGGCATAATTATGTTTACTTCCCTTCCATCCATTGCCCGTTTGATGCAAGATAAGATCTTGTTTGCCTTTGCAGCTACTGCATGACATTGGGCACTATTGCTAAGCCTGCAGTGTACAAGCACTCCTAAATCCTTCTCCATCAAGGATTCCCCCAATATATATCCATTTAATTTGTAAGTCGCCTTTTTATTCTTGCATCTCAGATGCATAACCTTACATTTATCTGTATTAAACCTCATTTGCCATTTACCTGCCCGCGTTTCCAGTCTCTCCAAGTCCTTCTGAAGAGAAATTACATCCTGCTCTGATTCTATTACCTTACACAATTTAGTATCATCAGCAAAGATGGAGACTTTGCTCTCTATCCCAACCTCAAGGTCATTAATAAACAAGTTAAAAAGCAGGGATCACAGTACCGATCCCTGAGGTACTCCACTCACGACTTTAGCCCAACCTGAAAAAGTTCCATTTATGACAACCCTCTGTTGTCTGTCCTTTAACCAGTTTTCAATCCAGGTGCATATATTATTACTGAGTCCAATTTTCTTTATTTTGTACACCAACCTCGTGTGAAACCGTATCAAAATCCTTTGCAAAATCTAAGTAGACCACATCAACTGCATTACCCTGGTCTAAATTCCTACTTACCTGCTCAAAGAAACAAATAAGGTTTGTTTGGCAAGATCTATCCTTCATAAATCCATGCTGACTATTACTAATAATTTTGTTTTCCATTAGGTATTCCTGAATGTTATCCCGTATTAAACCTTCAAGTAGTTTCCCTACTATTGAAGTCAGGCTTACAGGTCTGTAATTTCCCGTTTGTGATCTACTGTAGCTCCCTTTTTAAATATAGGCACCACAACTGCTTTACGCCAATCTTGTGGTACTGAGTCTGTGGAAATTGAGTCCTTGAATATTAAAAATAATGGTTTGGCTATTACTGAGCTTAACTCCTTGAGAACTCTTGGATGTATGCCATCAGGGCCATGTGCCTTATTTACTTTAATTTATTCAAGTCGCTTATGAACTTCTTCCTCAGTTCATTAATATAGAGGTTGTGGCTTCCTCCTGCGGCACTACTTTTGAACTTGATTCTTCCCTGGTAAACACAGAGGCAAAGAATTTGTTTAATACCTCTGCTTTTTCCTTATCTCCAATAATAATCTGCCTACCCATCTCACACTGAAAGGGTCCTATATTTTCTTTTCTCATTTTTTTGTTATTAAGGTACTTAAAGAACTTTTTAGGGATGACCTTACTTTCTTTTGCAATTCTTTTTTCATTATCCATTTTTGCTCATTTGATTGCCCTTTTGCAATTTTTGTTACATTCCTTATAATTCTGATACAATGTCTCCGTCCCTTTTGACTTAAAGAATCTAAACACCTTCCTCTTCTTGTCCATTTCCTCCCCTACCTGTTTTTTTAGCCACATTGGTTTTGACTTATTTCTTTAATACTTATTACCCAAGGGTATACACTGATAAGTATGCTTTTCTAACAATGTTTTAAAGACTGCCCATTTATCTTCTACATTTTTCCCTGCAAAAACATCATCCCATTGTATTACTACTAGATAAGACCTCAGTTTATTAAAATCTGCCTTTCTAAAGTTTAAGGTCTTTGTTGAACCCAAGAAATCTATTTTTTGATAATTTATTTCAAATGAGACCATGTTATGATCACTGTTACCCAAATTTTCCAGGACTTGAATATTTGTTATTACTTCTACATTGTTTGATATGACCAAATCCAGTATTGCCCCTCTCCTGGTTGGTTCCTCAATAATTTGGGTCATATAATTGTCTTCAAGCACCCCCAAAAACCTGTTTCCTTTTGTTGTAACTCTAATCTCATTGCCCCAGTCTATGTCTGGATAATTAAAATCCCCCATTATGCAAACATGACCCAGTTTTGATGCCTTTTCCATTTGCAAAAGTATTTTAGCTTCCTCAATCTCACAGATATTTGGTGGTTTATAGCATATTCCCAAAAACATTTTCCTAATAGTTTTTCCTCCACTGCTAATTTCTATCCACAAAGTTTCTACATTTTCATCATTCCCTTCATAAACATCAAGCCTAATACAGCTTAACCCCATTATAGCGCGGTCCTCAGGGGCCACCTGCGACCACAGCGTTATAAACGGGGTCGCGGAAAAAAAATAGCCGCCGAAATTTTTAAAAAAAAAATTCAATTTTTTTTTTGTGGTGGTACCGTGTTTGCCGGAGGGGGAAAGCTGAGAACTCTTCCAGCGTTCCCAGACCCGGTGGGGCAGCGGCAACAGCACACAGCACTTACCCGGCATCTGGCAGCTCTTCTCCCTGTCTCTGCTTCCTGCTTCTGCTTCCATCTTGCGAGAGCAAGCTCCCTTAAAGAGACAGTGTGTCTGTGTGTCTCTGTGTGTGTGTGTGTGTGTGTGTGTGTGTGTGTGTGTGTGTGTGTGTGTGTGTGTGTGTGTGTGTGTGTGTGTGTGTGTGTGTGTGTGTGTGTGTGTATTTGACTGTGTGAGACTGTGTGTGTGTGTGTGTGTCAGTGTGACAGTGTGTCAGTGTGTCAGTGTGTGTGCAGTGTGCTTTGAGTGTATGCAGTGTGCTGTGAGTGTATGCAGTGTGCTGTGAGTGTGTGCTGAGTGTGTGCAGTGTGCTGTGAGTGTGTGCAGTGTGCTGTGAGTGTATTTAAAACCAGAGACATAACATAAAACACAGACAAAGCTCAGTGCACATCCAGAAAAACTTATATACGGTACAGTGCCTAAATATACATGTATAAATAACTAATAAATAAAATGGTCTTTTAGTTTAACATTTTGGCCAAATTGTTGTAAGCCCTTGAGCCAAACTTCACGGCAGACCACGTTCAAGGGTCCCTACACTAATATAAATTCTTAATAACCTGTGCATTGCCAGGAAGAATGATTTATAATAAATCTGTCAATATGAGTTGCAAAAGTTCTAAGTCTGATTGAAGCTTTTATTAACCTGTACATTACCAGGAAAAGCACTCTGTAATAGATTTGTCACAATCACACTGCATGCAGGCAAGTTCCCCTGATAATTGGAGATGCCATGGAGTGAGCTTTTAACCATTTAAATGTGGGAGGGAGGGAGCTTCAATTGGATAGGAGGTTGCCACCCTCCAAAACAGCCAAGACTAGCTGCACAAGAATTATAAAACATACAGAACACCTACAAGCTCAAATTGAACCCCCAAAATACCCACAACATATATATAAGCATATAAGTTTCACAGAGGAGTGCTACTGAGCATGGCAATTTATATTTAAAACCAGAGACATAACATAAAACACAGACAAAGCTCAGTGCACATCCAGAAAAACTTATATACGGTACAGTGCCTAAATATACATGTATAAATAACTAATAAATAAAATGGTCTTTTAGTTTAACATTTTGGCCAAATTGTTGTAAGCCCTTGAGCCAAACTTCACGGCAGACCACGTTCAAGGGTCCCTACACTAATATAAATTCTTAATAACCTGTGCATTGCCAGGAAGAATGATTTATAATAAATCTGTCAATATGAGTTGCAAAAGTTCTAAGTCTGATTGAAGCTTTTATTAACCTGTACATTACCAGGAAAAGCACTCTGTAATAGATTTGTCACAATCACACTGCATGCAGGCAAGTTCCCCTGATAATTGGAGATGCCATGGAGTGAGCTTTTAACCATTTAAATGTGGGAGGGAGTGAGCTTCAATTGGATAGGAGGTTGCCACCCTCCAAAACAGCCAAGACTAGCTGCACAAGAATTATAAAACATACAGAACACCTACAAGCTCAAATTGAACCCCCAAAATACCCACAACATATATATAAGCATATAAGTTTCACAGAGGAGTGCTACTGAGCATGGCAATTTATATTTAAAACCAGAGACATAACATAAAACACAGACAAAGCTCAGTGCACATCCAGAAAAACTTATATACGGTACAGTGCCTAAATATACATGTATAAATAACTAATAAATAAAATGGTCTTTTAGTTTAACATTTTGGCCAAATTGTTGTAAGCCCTTGAGCCAAACTTCACGGCAGACCACGTTCAAGGGTCCCTACACTAATATAAATTCTTAATAACCTGTGCATTGCCAGGAAGAATGATTTATAATAAATCTGTCAATATGAGTTGCAAAAGTTCTAAGTCTGATTGAAGCTTTTATTAACCTGTACATTACCAGGAAAAGCACTCTGTAATAGATTTGTAATAGATTTGTCACAATCACACTGCATGCAGGCAAGTTCCCCTGATAATTGGAGATGCCATGGAGTGAGCTTTTAACCATTTAAATGTGGGAGGGAGGGAGCTTCAATTGGATAGGAGGTTGCCACCCTCCAAAACAGCCAAGACTAGCTGCACAAGAATTATAAAACATACAGAACACCTACAAGCTCAAATTGAACCCCCAAAATACCCACAACATATATATAAGCATATAAGTTTCACAGAGGAGTGCTACTGAGCATGGCAATTTATATTTAAAACCAGAGACATAACATAAAACACAGACAAAGCTCAGTGCACATCCAGAAAAACTTATATACGGTACAGTGCCTAAATATACATGTATAAATAACTAATAAATAAAATGGTCTTTTAGTTTAACATTTTGGCCAAATTGTTGTAAGCCCTTGAGCCAAACTTCACGGCAGACCACGTTCAAGGGTCCCTACACTAATATAAATTCTTAATAACCTGTGCATTGCCAGGAAGAATGATTTATAATAAATCTGTCAATATGAGTTGCAAAAGTTCTAAGTCTGATTGAAGCTTTTATTAACCTGTACATTACCAGGAAAAGCACTCTGTAATAGATTTGTAATAGATTTGTCACAATCACACTGCATGCAGGCAAGTTCCCCTGATAATTGGAGATGCCATGGAGTGAGCAGTGTGCTGTGAGTGTATGCAGTTTGCTGTGAATGTATGCAGTGTGCTGTGAGTGTGTGCTATGAATGTATGCAGTGTGCTGTGTGTGTGTCAGTGTGTGTGTGCAGTGTGCTGTGAGTGTGTGTGTGTGTGGTGTGCTGTGAGTGTATGCAGTGTGCTGTGAGTGTATGCAGTGTGCTGTGAGTGTATGCAGTGTGCTGTGAGTTTGTACAGTGTGCTGTGAATGTATGCAGTGTGCAGTGAGTGTGTGCAGTGTGTGTGCAAAAAAAAAATTTAAATTCGGTGTCCACGCTCAAACCGCGTTATAAGCGATCCGCGGTATAGCGGATCGCGCTATAACGGGGTTGAGCTGTAAAAGGTTTTAGATCCGGTTTAACATATAAACATACTCCACCTCACCTTCTATTTGTTCGATCCTTCCGAAAACGAGAATAACCCTCTAAATTAACTGTCCAGTCATGCGTTTCATCCCACCATGTTTCAGTAATGCCTATGATATCATACTGCTCCCTTGCAGCTATTAATTCAAGCTCCCCCATTTAATCTGTCAGGCTTCTTGCATTAGCAAGCATGTATTTAAGTTTTTTTTCAGCCTGTACTATTATCTTATCTGCTTCTTCCTTTCTGCGCCCACTTGGTTTAGTCTTTAGAAGTTTTCTAGTATTATCTGTATTTACTATGGGTGTCTCACTGCTTGTCAAACTTGCACTTGCCCCCATTCTACCTCCATACCACCTAGTATCCTGCTCTATTTCATTTAGTTCATTATCTGTTTCATTCCCCTCCCCTCTCCATCCTAGTTTAAAATCTCCTCCAACCTTTTTAGCATTCTCCCCCCTAGCACAGAAGATCCCTCTTCATTGAGGTGCAATCCGTCCCTAGAATATAGATGGCACCTCTCAGAAAAGGAGCCCCAGTGCTCTAAAAACCCAAACCCCTCCTTCCTGCATGTTACGCCGGTGCAGCCCGCAGAACAGACCCATCCCTTCTACTGAGGTGAGGAACGTATATGGGCACGCACCCGCAGCAAAAGGAGCGTGTCCGGAGTGTGGTGTTTTTAGGCGTTGCCAGGCCAGGTGATGTTGCTAGCAATACTTGCCGGTACCGGAGAAGAAGTGCCGTCGTCGTTGCCGTTTAGCCAAGGTCAGGGATTGGAGAATTCTGGAAGGTCATTGTCCAAGCAGGGGTCGAGAGCCAGAGATAGACGTCCGCCAAGCCAAGTCGTAACCTGAGAGAATAAGAGAGAGAATGCCAGAGTAGTAATCCTAGTGGAAACTATGTCGAGCAATGAGTGAGTGGGAGGAGAGGCATTATAAAGTGCGGCTGACCAATCAGAGGTGGAGGCAGGCCTGGAGGAGTGCGTGGAGCTATCCTGGATAGGTCCACTTGATTTGCAGGCAGGTGAAGACTATTATTCTGGCTGTATACGCGCGCGGCCGTGACACATGGCAGCCGCATGGGAGAGGGAAGAGCCAGCAGGAAGGCGAGACCGCTGGGGACGGCGGGGAACCCCCAGGGCAGCAGGAGGTAAGTGGCGCCATCGAGGGGCACGCACCTCGGCAGCGGGGGTTAAAGCAGGTGAGGAGGGGCCAGGGCGCGGGCGCCGCGATTCCAGACTCCACACACTGCACCACTTTCTTAGCCATGCATTAACCTCCCTGATCTCTGACTGTCTCCCTGCGGTAGCGCATGGCACTGGTAGTATTTCAGAAAATACTACCTTGGAGGTCCTTGCCTTAAGCTTTTGGCCTATACACTGGCGACACACTT
The DNA here is from genome assembly GCF_040206685.1 of Ascaphus truei. Lineage (NCBI taxonomy): Eukaryota > Metazoa > Chordata > Amphibia > Anura > Ascaphidae > Ascaphus > Ascaphus truei. Next base: position 2,762,092 of record NC_134489.1, read on the forward strand.
TATTCGAGCTCGGCTAGTCCCACGAATTCGGGTATACCCGGGTGTATTGAGGTTTGTGACTGTTTTCTGCCCGAGTATATTGGGTTATTTTCCAGGCAGGGATTGAAGCATTTTATTCCCTCTGGCTGCAATACTGCACAGTATATATATATATACTGCATTACAATTCATGAATTTATGCCATCTGGTAGACACGCGAAGCATTGCAGCCTATTAAATCCTAATCATTATCATTTAACAGATCAGCCACCCGTCAGCCAGGCATGAACCCAGGCTGGGAAGGCAAACGCAACGGGGCTTGTCAGAGGTGAGGAGCGGCGCATTCCAGGTATCTGCCAGGTATATACCAGGTATTTGCTCGAATAAAGTGTGTCGGTGCAGTATCTCTGTAATCATTTTTTAGGACCCTCCATCTTTCTCTAACTTTGTCATTGGTGCCAACGTGTACCAAGACCGCAGGGTCAATCCCAGTCCCCCCCAACAATCTGTCTACCCGATCCGCAATGTGCCGAACCCGAGCACCCGGGAGACAACAAACTGTTCGGTTCATGCGGTCCCGGCAACAGATTGCCCTATCTACATTCCTAATAATGGAGTCCCCTACAGCCACAATTTTTCTTTGTATCTGAGCATCCTGAGTCCCCACTGTGCTGGAGGAACTATTCACCTGGCTGCTAGAGGAATTAGTCTCCCCCAGCCTTGCCATTTCTGGGATGTGTCAGCTCGGAAACGACCTGCCTCTCCCTATTGCCCCTGCTTCCCCTTCTAACTGTCACCGAGCTACCTACCTGCTCCTCACTAACGGCAACCAAGGGAGCAGTAGCCCCTGCACTAGGCCAGTTTACCCCCATAGGCCCCATAGGCCCCAGGTATTTAAAAAGGGAGCTAGATCACAACCGGGAAATGACAGACCTGTAAGCCTGACTTCAATAGTGGGGAAACTACTTGAAGGTTTAATACGGGATAATATTCAGGAATACCCAATGGAAAACAAAATTATTAGTAATAGTCAGCATGGATTTATGAAGGATAGATCATGCCAAACTAACCTTATTTGTTTCTTTGAGGAGGTAAGTAGGAATTTAGACCAGGGTAATGCAGTTGATGTGGTCTACTTAGATTTTGCAAAGGCTTTTGATACGGTTTCACACGAGGTTGGTGTACAAAATAAAGAAAATTGGACTCAGAATAATATATGCACCTGGATTGAAAACTGGTTAAAGGACAGACAACAGAGGGTTGTCATAAATGGAACCTTTTCAGGTTGGGCTAAAGTCGTGAGTGGAGTACCTCAGGGATCGGTACTGTGACCCCTGCTTTTTAACTTGTTTATTAATGACCTTGATGTTGGCATTGAGAGCAAAGTCTCCATCTTTGCTGATGATACTAAATTGTGTAAGGTAATAGAATCAGAGCAAGATGTAATTTCTCTTCAGAATGACTTGGAGAGACTGGAAACGTGAGCAGGTAAATGGCAGATAAGGTTTAATACAGATAAATGTAAGCTTATGCATTTGGGATGCAAGATTAAAAAGGCGACTTACAAATTAAATGGAGATATATTTGGGGAATCCTTGATGGAGAAGGATTTAGGAGTGCTTGTAGACAGCAGGCTTAACAATAGTGCCCAAAGTCATGCAGTAGCTGCAAAGGCAAACAAGATCTTATCTTGCATGAAACGGGCAATGGATGGAAGGGAAGTAAACATAATTATGCCCCTTTATAAAGCACTAGTAAGACCACACCTTGAATATGGAGTACAATTTTGATCACCAATCCTAAGAAAAGACATTATGGAACTAGAGAGAGTGCAGAGAAGAGCCACCAAATTAATAAAGGGGAGGGACAATCTAACTTATGAGGAGAGGCTAGCTAAATTAGATTTATTTACATTATAAAAGAGGCATCTAAGAGGGGATATGATAACTATATACAAATATATTCAGGGACAGTACAAGGAGCTTTCAAAAGAACTGTTCTTCCCACGGGCAGTACAAAGGACTCGGGCCGTCCCCTAAGGTTGGAGGAAAGGAGATTTCACCAGCAACAAAGGAAAGGGTTCTTTACAGTAGGGCAGTTAAAATGTGGAAATCATTACCCATGGAGACTGTGATGGCAGATACAATAGATTTGTTCAAAAAAAGGTTGGACATCTTTTTAGATGGGAAAGGTATACAGGGATATACCAAATAAGTATACATGGGAAGGATGTTGATCCAGGGATTAATCCGATTGCCAATTCTTGGAGTCAGGAAGGAATTTATTTTTCCCCTTAATGGGAGTTTTTGTTTGCCTTCCTCTGGATCAATGAGTAAGTATAGATATAGGATAAAGTATCTGTTGTCTAAATTTAGCATAGGTTGAACTTGATGGACGTATGTCTTTTTTCAACCTCATCTACCACGTAACCATTTAACTATGTAATTATATAACTATGTATTCCTATCATTACCCCAGATTGTGGTTGCTTCAGGGACAGGCCCTAGATAAGGAACCTCCCCCTTAAGTTATTTGCCGGAGTTTAGGGACACAGCTCATCTGCTGCGCAACCCTGATCATTGTGTCTGGGATCAGACATCACTCAGGATAAAGACTATCTGCATGGAGGATTACGCCATGCTATGACTGCGGCCTGCGGACTGGGGATGGACCAGCCCCACATTATAGACGGTACGGTGATATTATCCAAGCCGGAATTCACCCCATGCGTAGGCGGACGACACGGATCAGACGGATCCCCTTCTGTTATTCTGCGGTATCCCTTACAGGTGGAGGTGCTGTAACCGAAGAATCAGGTCTACCCCAGGCTCCCAGCGGCGGAGGTTCAGGCCTTCTGTGAGCCTATCAGGTAATGCAGCACACACGGTAACACAGGTGTATTCCCACACATGGTCTCTATCTGCGATTGGGGGAGGGAAGTGTGTTACATTTGGAGACGCTGCTGAGATCTCAGACCTGGGGTGCTCTATTCAAGTCAAAATTTAGCTGTTTGCATTCACCAGCATGTTCTCCCCGTCTATGCAACAAGTGAACGCCTGGGCGCTGGAACTAGACGAGTCCCCCCACCAGGTGCTTGCGGTGGGTGATGTGCCCGCGGGCATTCCCTCCCAAGAAGTCATTAATCGGGTCAGGTCACTTCCAGGGTTTGTTCAAGCCCGCCAAATAGGACGGAAATGGGACTCCACATACCACTGGTACATACACATTATAGCAACCCGTCATGAAGTAAGAGGGAATATCACCCCTGCAGCAATACACTTTCCAGGAGCCTTGCCTCCGGGATGCCTGGTTATCTTTTCTGAACTGCCTTTGCCACAACCATCCCATATACCCCACGCCGAGGTCACGCCGGGACCTTCCCGCGCTTCCGGGAAATATGACACTTTACTTACAGGGAGTTCACTACTATATTCAGAGCCCCTGCTACCGAGAGTTATTTTCAGTCCCGGGTCCCCACTGGAGACCCCCCTCCAGACTGAGCCCCCACCATCCATTTACCCCTCCATTGAACTTCAGACCCGTATAAGACTCCAATCCAGTACACAGTCCCGAGCTCCTCAGCCCTTGCACCAGGTGGACCCAGCGGCGGGAGGAATTCTACCTCAGCTTGTAGAAGCCTTGAGCCAGTCCTCCTATTCCCATAAATACCGTAAGCTCAAGATATTCTCAGTAACTCATCCAGGCCTGCGGGCGAGGCTGAGTTTGAAGAGTGGAAAGACCATGCGGAACACGTGCTCCTGAGTGGACTTGCTCTGACGCCATAAAACGACAACGAATTATTGAGTGCTTACGACCACCAGCTGCTCATATGGTTTAGTTGTACAACAATAATCACCCCAACGCTGATGCGCCAGCCCTGATCCAGGCACTAAACGGACCTACGGTGTTCCCAAGGATGCCATGTCCTTACTGGCCAAGTTCTACTCTCTCATGCAAGTCGAAGGAGAAGAAGTGTCGGAGTTTCTTCGTCAGATCCAGTTGGCTCTATGGCCTCTGGTAAAGAAGAAGGTTATTCCGGCGGCCCAGGCTGATGGCATGTGCGTCCAGAAACTTCTGCAGGGCACATTGCCTATGCACCCGGTGGCAATACGAGTCAGTTGCACTCTGTCCCCACCCCAGTCTCTAGAGTTCGAAGACTTAATGGATAAAGTACTAGCTCAAGAGAGAAACCTATGGTTGCACCGGTCCAAACCTCCGAGTGACTCTGCGAAAAGAGAGAAGACCGTTGGTTCTGCCAAAGGATATCCTCAAGATGAACTAAAAAGAGCAGCGATCGCAAAAGACAAAGAAATCGAAGGCGAGGAGGATTAAACTGCTCACAAAAATCCTACTGCTACACCCCACTCTCCCAAGTAGGAGTCGGAGGCCTCGAGAGCTGAGACCCCTCAGAGTGGTCCAGTCTGCTTCAAGAGCGGCCAAAAAGGGCACTTCGCTAATGCTTGCCTGGGGACAAGAAAGGTCAGATCCGTTCCCCCTAAAGCCATGACCTGCATGGCTCAGACTGAAAAAATACCCTCCTCATCTTCTGAGGGCTCAACTCCACCAAGCACTGGAGAAGCCGTATCAATGGACGCTTACATTCATGTGGGGCCAGCTGCCCTCATACACTGGCGACACACTTTATTCGAGCTCGGCTAGTCCCACGAATTCGGGTATACCCGGGTGTATTGAGGTTTGTGACTGTTTTCTGCCCGAGTGCATTGAGGTATTTTCCATGCAGGGATTTAAGCATTTTATTCCCGCTGGCTGCAATACTGCACAGTATATATATATATACTGCATTACAATTCATGAATTTATGCCATCTGGTAGACACGCGAAGCATTGCAGCCTATTAAATCCTAATCATTATCATTTAACAGATCAGCCGCCCATCAGCCAGGCATGAACCCAGGCTGGGAAGGCAAACGCAATGGGGCTTGTCAGAGGTGAGGAGCGGCGCATTCCAGGTATCTGCCAGGTACATACCGGGTATTTGCTCGAATAAAGTGTGTCGGTGCAGTACGCATCCTCGTAGAAGACATATATGCAACCGCGTTATTAGACACTGGTTCTCAAGTAACCATTGTGTATCGCCCGTTCTATGACCAACATCTAAACCACCTGCCATTGCAAACTGCGGACACCATGAGACTGTGGGGACTCAGTCATGAGGAATATCCCATTGACGACATGGAGAAGCGTCGGCTGGCCATACTACAGTTGAATATTGGAAAATCCCACCCATTGGACGTGTAGGTGTTGATATGCCCTGAACCTCAAGAGCATCCAAGCTCCCCGGTCATCCTGGGAACAAATACTGATGTGGTACATGCAGTATTCCGAGCCTACCTGAAAGAGACCTGTGAACTACCCCTATCGGTTCTACCCATCCAACCAAGTATGACGGAAGAAGATTGTCCGAACCTGGATGAAGTAGAATACGGGGACTTATTCAAAACTCACGAGGGAGTGACCATGATTCCACCAGGGGGAGTAGAAGTCATGTACACGGAATGCTGTTTTTCCAGAGCGAGACGAAGCTGACCAGCTCTTACATAGTTACAGTACATAGTAGATGAGGTTGAAAAAAGACTTCCGTCGATCAAGTTCAACCTATGCTAAATTTAGACAACAGATACTTTATCATATATCTATGCTTATTGATCCAGAGGAAGGCAAACAAAACCCCAGAGTCACATCATCCAATGATATCTCATAAGGAGAAAAATAAATTTCTTCCTGACTCCAAGAATTGGCAATCGGATTAATCACTGGATCAACATCCTTCCCATGTATACTTTTTTGGTATATCCCTGTATACCTTTCCTATCTAAAAAGATGTCCAACCTTTTTTTGAACAAATCTATTGTATCTGCCATCACAGTCTCCATGGGTAATAAATTCCACATTTTAACTGCCCTTACTGTAAAGAACCCTTTCCTTTGTTGCTGGTGAAATTTCCTTTCCTCCAACCTTAAGGGATGGCCCGAGTCCCTTGTACTGCCCTTGGGATGAATAGTTCTTTTGAAAGCTCCTTGTATTGTCCCCGAATATGGGCTCTATGCAGTAAGCGCCGAAAAAGTCCTCTCGCCAAGTGTTCCTTATCGGCATGATTGTGCCGATTTTCCCTCGCTGTATGCAATAAGTGCCGAATCCCTTCCGAATCAAGACGAAAACATTTGTTCCCACTCTGGCGATGATTTGCCGATCACACACAGGTATATCGGCGTGCATGGCGAGGTGGTGTTAGGTTCGCCAATGAAACTTCTTGCTGAATCTGCCGAAGCAAGCATATTTTTGATTGAGCGGCCCATTTAAAGGCAGCGTGTATTTTTATTCATTCTCTGTGTTGTAGGGAGAGAGAGAGAGACACACAGAGCTGGTGATTTACATATTTCATATTGACAGAGAGAGTTGTTGTGTATTGTGAGAGGTTTGTCCTGAGTTGTTTTGTTAACATCTTTGTCTTGTTTTCAGTTTGTAAGTGTTCAGTGCGATTGTGTTTAAATTTCTTTTCTGTTCTTTGTGAGTGCTATAGGTATAGCCGAAAGGCGTGGGAAGAGTAATGCTGGTGTGAGTGGTACTGGTAGTCGTATGAGTACACGTCTGAGTGAACGTAGGATTCAGGGGAGTGCTGTTGCTGCGAGTGCGACTGGTGTTGCTGGGAGTGAGAGTGGTGTTGCTGTGAGTGCGAGTGCTGCTGGTGGCTCTGTTGCTGGTGCTGGTGGGGTGTCTGTTGCTGGTGCTGCTGGGGTGTCTGTTGCTGGTGCTGCTGGGGTGTCTGTTGCTGGTGCTGGTGAGGTGTCTGTTGCTGGTGCTGCTGGGGTGTCTGTTGCTGGTGCTGGTGGGGTGTCTGTTGCTGGTGCTGCTGGGGTATCTGTTGCTGGTGCTGCTGGGGTGTCTGGTGGTGGGGTGGTTGGTGGTGGGCCCCTTTTGGAGTCTCTTCCATTGTAAGAAGGAGAGTCCAGTCAGCAGCACCCAAGCTCTGTGGCTGCACGTGGTCGGAAGAAACGTGTGGAGCGGCCACGTAATCCTCGTTTCAATGATGAGGAAAACAGAGTTCTTGTCACAGGGATTTTGGAGCACTATGACTCTCTGTATGGGCATTTATTAGGTAAGTCAATCTTTGCATTGATTGTTCAAAGACATTTTATCCTATCTCATGTGACATGTGTTAATATCAAACTATTAATCTCTAATATCTATCAATTAAAGTTAATTGTTACACACATAATCCTTCATGCTTTATAACGACCATAACAATCAGTCAAAAAAGTTTGCTAAAGTTCATACAATAATCATGCAAGCTTCCTTAGATTTGTATGTTTCCACGTAAATGCTCATGTGCTACACATACACTGGCGACACACTTTATTCGAGCTCGGCTAGTCCCACGAATTCGGGTATACCCGGGTGTATTGAGGTTTGTGACTGTTTTCTGCCCGAGTGCATTGCGTTATTTTCCAGGCAGGGATTGAAGCATTTTATTCCCGCTGGCTGCAATACTGCACAGTATATATATATATACTGCATTACAATTCATGAATTTATGCCATCTGGTAGACACGCGAAGCATTGCAGCCTATTAAATCCTAATCATTATCATTTAACAGATCAGCCGCCCGTCAGCCAGGCATTAACCCAGGCTGGGAAGGCAAACGCAACGGGGCTTGTCAGAGGTGAGGAGCGGCGCATTCCAGGTATCTGCCAGGTACAAACTGGGTATTTGCTCGAATAAAGTGTGTCGGTGCAGTATTCAACCTAAACCAGCATGTTTGGTATGTCTTGGAACAGGTATCATTTTTGTACAATGTTCGTCTTTCTATTAATTTGTAAGGTCATATATTTTTTTATGTATTTGAAAGGCGGACAAGTTCAGCCTCAAAAGCAGAAATGTGGCAACAAATAACATTGGCTGTGTCTGCATGTGGGAATCATGTCAGGGACCGCACGAATTGTCGGAAGAGATTTGATGATATCAAGGCCAATTTAAAGAAAAAAATCCAAGCACAACGGATGCATGCTTCTGCCAGTGGAGGTGGGCCGCCAGCACAAGCTCTAATCTTAACTCCATTGGAGGAGCAGCTGCGTGAAAAATTTCTTCCTGTCGTCGTGGAGGGTTTGCCAGGGGACAGAGATATCGGAATTTATTCAGCTCAATTTCCACCAGGTGACAAATGTTACTGTACTACGCGTGTCCTATGTTACAGTTCTTATCTATATTTCCGCTGCAACTTATAATTTCTTCCAAATATAAGCATACCTACATATATATCTGTATATATGTCTCTCTCTCTCTCTCTCTCTCTCTATATATATATATATATATATATATATATATAGATGTAAGCCACGACGATGACTCATAATGATGTAAGCCACGATAGTTGAGCCAATACATATTTCTAAACACAGATATAATAAAATAAAATAAATAAATAAAAAAAAATATATATATATATATAAATATGTTTTTTTTATGTTTTATTTTGGACAACTAAATATAAATATATATATATATATATATATATATATATATATATATATATATATATATATATTTATATTTAGTTGTCCAAAATAAAACATAAAAAAAATATATTTATATATATATATATATATTTTTTTTTATTTTTTTTATTTTATTATATCTGTGTGTTTAGAAATATGTATTGGCTCAACTATCGTGGCTTACATCATTATGAGTCAACATACACCACTTGACCTGCATGAAGGGATTGTGTGTAATGATCTTCCAAATAACACACACTGTAACCTTCTAGTTTACAAAGCATTCAACATCTTTCCCCTATAGTTGAAAGCTGAATGTATGTTCGAATCTTTTTACAAACAATGGGTTAACATGCATAACCACAAAGCACACCCGCAGTCATTTTTTGTCACAGTAATGTTTAACATCACTGTGTTGTTCGTTATACTGTGTCTGTGCACACAAATGCATCATTCACTTTTTCATGTATGTGTCGATCCATATATACATATAATATATATATATATATATATATATATATATTTGTGATAATCTATGTTACACCTATAAACAGGCCGTTACTGCGTAATAAAGTCTTGCATGGAATATTGTCAATTGAAAGGCGATCATGAATAATTTTCACTAACAAATTCCATTATGTATTATGAAAGCTCTTTTTTCTCTTCATGTAGTATAATGTGAGCATAAATAGGAACATGTACCATATGGTATTTAATTGTGTTCATATGTAGCTCACTTCTTATTTGTATTTCGCTCATGTACCGGTGTGTGAAACCAGCTTCAATTAATATGTAATCACAGCATAGAGGTGAACAGAGGGGGTGGTGTCGGCCAGAGAGCCAGATCACAGGGTCATGGTAGAGTCAAGTCTTGTGGGTGGGCTTACAGGTGGGAGAAGCAGCTAAGAGGTCATGGTGGTGTCAAGTGCTGGGGGAGGGACTACAGTTGTTAGAAGCTGACAAGGTGAACACAAGTTCATCACATTAATTAGAAATGGTAATTATCTTACTACTTTCAAGCACAAGTCCACGATATATTACAACGTACGTTAGTCATTCATTCAGTTATATATTATTGTAACGTTATAGATACGCCACCTTTTCACACCAGTACCATCTGTGAGTGACACATTGCACGTGTTGCTGAGTGTCAGACACATTGAGCGCTACACTTGCTTCTCTTCAATGTTCAGACAGATCACTAAAAACATTCATACACATTTCCACAATTAGGTACCGAATTATAAGCAGAGTAAACTTTGCTTGCATGGTAGTGATGTACATTATTGTAGCTATATTAATACCCAACATATGCAATGTATAAACACAAAAAGAGAGACAGCGCAAAAAACCTCATTGTGCAGTGAATAAACAAAATTGTATTAGTAATCAGGTAAGTATCGCACGTACATCAAATAACTGAATAATAGGCAAGACATGTTAGGGACATGTTACCACTCTGTGCTCTGCAATCGTGGACGATTGATGTGAGTCACCAGGATCAGCTCTCTTTCCACAAGTTCCGTAGAATCGATGCAGACTTCTGCTTGATCAATCAGACCTCTGATAGCAGGATGCAGGCGCAGTAAACGCCGCCACGAAAAGGGAGACCTCTCCGGTTTTTGGACCATTCCCTGACGAAGTCTTTAATACACGAAACGCGTTGGATTGAATGAGGGCGCATTCTTTATATACCTATTGAGGTTTTTATTGTTATTTGCCTATTTGCTTATTTCCATATCACTCTGTGGTTCGGGATAGTCTTGGGACATTCACCTCCTAAACGGTGACTCATTCAGATGCGACTCGCGTCTCTGGCTGGCGCCGTTTGATGACGTCACTGGCGTGCGTCTTGTGATCGAAGATAGAGGAACCGGCAGAGAGACTTCCCCTCCGTGGCGGTAAAAAAACGGAGAGGTCTCCCCTTTCGTGGCGGCGTTTACTGCGCCTGCATCCTGCTATCAGAGGTCTGATTGATCAAGCAGAAGTCTGCATCGATTCTACGGAACTTGCGGGAAGAGAGCTGATCCTGGTGACCCACATCAATCATCCACGATTGCAGAGCACAGAGTGGTAACATGTCCCTAACATGTCTTGCCTATTTTTCAGTTATTTGATGTACGTGCGATACTTACCTGATTACTAATACAATTTTGTTTATACACTACACAATGAGGTTTTTTTTAGCTGTCTCTCTTTTTGTTTTTGCACTAGTTCGGTTTGTGGAGCCATACCACGAGCACAGCAGCATAATCTATATTTCTGTAACAGGTTTATATTTATTTATTTATCACTATATATATATAATCACTTGAGCACAATTATCACGATTATATGAGTGCAGATCACTTTTTTCTTTATCACATATGCAGTGTATGTACAACAGACCAGTTAATTTTATAACGCATTCCTGCATGAACATTGTATGTATGTTGTATGGTGTTCAAAACAAATGTGACGATTAGTTTCACATGTACATTTAGGTTAAGATGGATAATATACAGATTGCCCTAACCATAGAATTGTGATTTCCTTACGGGATGCTGATATTTAGCCATAAGTACTCCCACTACAGATACTTAATGTTAATTATGTACACATGACAATAAAATTCTGATGTTATTCTTCTACATAGTTGGTCCGCCAGCTCCTGTGTCACCTGTGGCACGTGACTCTGAACATGTCTCGTCACCTGTCTCATCAAGGTCATCATCAAGAATAGAAGGTGAGTGTATGAGGTGCAGGCCATATAATTTTTACATTGGAAGCATTTCATTTGCCATGCAAAATAAATGCCTTTCACATGTAATGAACTTCTCATCAGTTATTGACACAGGAGATGTAGTGTTTCATGACACAACATGTATTGTGTCTGTTTTCAAGTATCAGCTAGGAGTTGTGATGTTACAACAAACTTTAATTCATTCTTCTTTCACACTGAGTCGAAACTTCATTGTTGCTTCAAGCATCACCTTTTAATTGGACACAAATAATTAATTATGGAAACATGTTATGTGTTCCACTACACTACCGACACACTTTATTGAAGTGTGGTCGGTACCGCAAGCCGGGAAATCTCCCGGCTTGCTAGTGGCCGCCCCTCGGCGTGCCGCGCGTCATAGACGCGCGGTCACGCGTCATCGGGAGCGTGCGCCCCCTGCACGCGTGTCCAGGGGCTCCCCGAGGGAGCCCTGCTGTCCCGCGATCGCGGGACAGCGGCAGGGGGTTCCGGGGGACCCGGCGGACCCGGCAGCGGTAGGGAGAGCGCCCCGATCGGAGGGCGCTCTTCCGCTGCTTCGGCGTGCGCCCGTCACACTCGGGCGCGCGCCAGGCTACTGCTTCGGCACAGAACGGGCAAATGCTCGAATAAACTGTGCCGCAGCAGTATGAGAACTATCATTATAGTCTACAAAAAATGAAAGTTCCATGTCAATTCATAATGTCTTTATTTATTTGTAGAACCAGATGTTGCCGCTCAAGGACAAATTCTCTCAAGTGACCATGAAGATGTTGACACTCCTGGATTAACCCAGCATTCAAGTCCTCCTGCTCGTGACACCTACTCAGCTATTGCAGCTTCTGAAGAATGAATCTTGGGTGAAGAAAATTGTCGCCATTCAGAAATTATGTCAATGCTTGAAAGGATGATGTCACTACATGAAAGGATGCATGAAAGGTCAATATCAGAAATGTCACAAATTAAAAATGTCATCATCCAAGTTCCTAAAAAAATAAAAAATGTTAACAGGACATTACAAGCACTAGTTCTCAATGTAAGCCAAGCAAATCAGTTTCGGAGTACAGCAAGAGAACAACAATTCCACTTTACCCCATCAGAGGATGGATCTTTACATGCTGCTACTTTTTCTCCAGAGTCATCAGTTCTTCATTCCCCAGTTCTGGATGATACCGGTACAGTAGGTGCAAGTTCTGTGCAGGTCCCTGTCAACATCCAACCGCTGACATCTGTTCAAAACATGGAACCGACACCTACAAATGAGACACGCAAAAGAAAGTTAGGGCAACAATTACTAATAACCAGCTTTTGGAAGAAGATTAAAACACAAAAACAAGAAAGGGCTCCACCACCACTCTTGCAATGTTTATCAAGTGTTTCTCAACTGCCACAGCCCACACCCAGTGCCCCTGAAGTGCCACAGCCCACACTCAGTGCCCCTGAAGTGCCACAGCCCACACTCTGTGCCCCTGAAGTGCCACAGCCCACACTCAGTGCCCCTGAAGTTCCACAGCCCACACTCAGTGCCCCTGAACTGCCCCAGCCCACACTTAGTGCCCCTGAAGTGCCCCAGCCCACACTTAGTGCCCCTGAAGTGCCACAGCCCACACCCAGTGCCACAGAACTGCCACAGGCCAGTACAAGTGGTAAAGTTAAGGCGAGAGTACTTGGCACAGGGAAAAGGCGAACACAACAGCCAACAAGCAGGCCTGTGACTCACTCTCAAAAGGATAAACAAAAATAAATAAGCACATTCACTAAATATTTTTGTGTACTGGTGTCCTTTACTGCAGACTCTTTCATGCATAGTGTATGTATGATCATGTACAGATGCTTGCAAACATTCAAGTATGTCCTTGTACACATGAATGTTTATAAATGCTCATTCACTGAATGAGTGAAGGCATATTTTAGAACATATGAATATCTATTAATCATCAGTTGATTAATGTTAATACATTATGACACACTGCATGTATATGGAAGATGACATTCACTTAGCTCTTGTTCAGTATTAGATGTTACAGGTGTATTTTAGAAATGTAGATTGTCATTTCATGCTAATATTATGTACATACAAATTTATGTAATTCCCCATATAACAGCCTACTTTTTTTTTTCAACTAAATTTTTTTTATTTTGTTCAGATATCATGTACATACAGTATATATGTTAACAGCGCAATACAAGATCGGCATGCATCGTATGTAGCCCCAATATGTGTAAGGACTGACATTTACAGACAGACCGGGTAGACGAACAGACGAACAGAAAGACCCCGGGATAGGTGGGGGGAAAGAAAAAAGAGGGGGGGGAGGGGGAGGGAGGGGGATGTGTGGGTTTCTCCTCGTGTGGTTCCGCCTCTGTTTTGCACTCGCTGGCTCTCTGCATCTGGGGAGTCAGTGCGTTCCCCTTATCTCAGTCCTGATTCATCCTCTGGTCCCTGTCTGCCATTCTCTAGATCCTCTCTGGGGACTTATAGTGAGCTGATATGTTATGTCTTGTTCATCTCTCCTGGGTGCTTGTTCAAGGGAAAAACGCATTTTCCTCTATTAAAGCCATATTGTGGCCCTACTTTTTTACAGCCTACTTTTTAATGTTATGTTTTCTTGTGTCTTCACTCTGTAAGACATTACTTACCTTAATGTTCATTCATAGTTCATCATGTTGGCATGTGATCATGTATGATTTGTGGTTACAATAACAGATCTGTAAGTGTGTATGAATATATCTGTAGTCTATCTCTGTATATATATCTATATATGTATACACACACACACACATTGTCTATCTTTATGTGTGTGTGTGTATATATTTACTGATATATATATATATATATATATATATATATATATATGCCAGTTTGTCTGCAAACAGCCCTTGTGTTAATGATATACAAATGTTAGGACACTTGCTACAATTATTGTATCAGTATGAGTGAGGCCCTAATTCAGACAGCTGTATTGAAGTTTGATTATGATTACAACAAGGCCTGCTTACACCTATCAATGCCTTTAGTTTTGCACTCTATATATAATATATAGAATCAGAATCAACATTAGGGGCCTTAATGGCTGCAAAGAGGCCTTGTTTGCTGTTAAATACAACTTCTACACCTGCTGACTCAATTAGGGCCTCAAGCATACTGAACCAGTAATGTTATACACTTGAATGAAGTTTCAATATAATTACAACAGGGCCTGTTTCCACACATCAAGGCCTTGAATTTTGCATTAATAATATAATATATATATATATAATCGAAACTTTACTTGCTGCTTAGGCAATCAAAATGAGCAAGACAAGTTTTCTCTTAATTAAAATAACAATGTGTGTAATCATCAACTGTGCTATGATGAACAGATCTCTCTCTCTCTCTCTCTCTCTCTCTCTCTCTCTCTCTCTCTCTCTCTCTCTCTCTCTCTCTCTCTCTCTCTCTCTCTCTCTCTCTCTCTCTCTCTCTCTCTATATATATATGTATATATATATATATATATATATATATATATATACAGTTACATACAGTGTGTGTGTGTGTGTATATATATATATTTATATATTTATACACATACACACACACACACAGTTACATACAGTGTGTGTGTGTATATCATATCATAACATTGTGTATATCATAACACATAACATAACACATAACATGTGTATATCATAACATTGAAAAGTACAATGTTCTGCCAATAATAAACGTAAGCGGTGACACGATGAAATGAATCACATCGACACTGTAATGCCAAGCACATTTTTATTATGAGCAATAGAATGTAAACACTCCTATAAAGTTATAAGTCCCCGCTCCATTGACTCCATTGATGTAGAGATGGGCTATTTTTTCTAAGTGCCGTCCCAGCAACCTTGCCGATCCTTCTCCCCTCCAACTTGCCAACTTTAGTTGGCGGGACAAATTGCCGTAGAAATCTCAATTTTAGAGTGCCGATCATGCATGAGGCCCTATATTTATATATTATCATATCCCCTCTTAGACGCCTCTTTTCTAATGTAAATAAATCTAATTTACACACAAGACAACGAGTATTCTATGGCTTGCCTTAAACTAGCCCGATTACATGCTGGGTGTAACCTGGCTAGTGTAAGTCAAGTTTAAGGCATTTCCGCATTGACTAATGACCCATAGGATTAACACAGCAGGGGTCCCTGGCAGTCCCATTCAATTTGAATGGGACTGCCAAGGACCCCTGCTGTTAATCTGATGGGCCATTAGTCAATGCAGAAATGCCTTAAATTTGACAAACTAGCCAGGTTACACCCAGCATGTACCTGGGTCTTTTTGGCGATTGCCACTGGTTTGTGTTGGAATAACCGTCGGCACTACAGTAGCTAGTCTCTCCTCCTAAATTAGATAGTCCATCCCCTTTATTAATTTGGTGGCTCTTCTCTGCACTCTCTCTAGTTCCATAATGTCCTTTCTTAGGATTGGTGCCCAAAATTGTACTCCATATTCAAGGTGTGGTCTTACTAATGCTTTGTAAAGGGGCATAATTATGTTTACTTCCCTTCCATCCATTGCCCGTTTGATGCAAGATAAGATCTTGTTTGCCTTTGCAGCTACTGCATGAGTTTGGGCACTATTGCTAAGCCTGCTGTCTACAAGCACTCCTAAATCCTTCTCCATCAAGGATTCCCCCAATTTATCCCCATTTAATTTGTAATTTGCCTTTTATTCTTGCATCCCAAATGCATAAGCTTACATTTATCTGTATTAAACCTCATCTGCCATTTACCTGCCCACGTTTCCAGTCTCTCCAAGTCCTTCTGAAGCGAAATTACATCCTGATCTGATTCTACACGATTCTCTTCTCCTTAGAAAGTGCACCCGAAGAGGATGCCTATCGCAGCTACCGACTTGTGCCTGAAATCTGAGAGTGGAAGGGCGGAATGCCTAAGAACGTCAAGATATATTTTCATAACATCTCTCCCTATCCCATGCCCTTAGACCAGGGACAACGGTTGGGTCGGATATACCCTGTTACCTCTGTCGATATGATGTCCGCCCAAGTAGATGATGCAGCACCCCCGGAGCAGCCCACGGAGATGGCTTTTGACTTCGGGAAATCCGCCTTGACCGCTGCATGGAGGGCTCGTTTGACCGCCAAGTTGGAAGAGCGAAAGGACATATTCTCCACAAGTGAAATGGATGTGGGCTTTAGCCGAAATGCCCAACACACTTTCTGGCTAAGTGACACCACCCCGTTTCAGGAACGATCCCGTCGTATCGCCCATCGAGATGTGGAGGATGTGAGAGACATATTACGAGAGATGGAAGTGGCGGGCATTGTGACCAAATCCCATAGTCCCTATGCGTCACCGATTGTGGTGGTGTGGAAGAAGAATAGGTCGGTGCGATTGTGTGTCGATTACCGGACCCTGAACAACCGTACCATACCTGATCAGTATACAGTACCTTTCCACAAATTGAAGAAATTCTCTATGTGCTGCCGGGAAGCCAGTGGTTCAGTGTATTGGACTTGAGATCTGAGTACTATCAGGTGCCTATGAGAGCAGAAGACCAGGAGAAGACAGCTTTCGTATGCCCCCTTGGCTTCTACCAATTCACTCGCATGCCCCACGGCATTTGTTGAGCTCCAGCAATGTTCCAGCGGTTGATGGAAAAGACCATCGGAGACATGAACCCACGGGAATGTCTAGTTTATCTAGACGATATCATTGTCTTCGGCAAGACTTTGGAAGAGCATGAGGCACGGCTAATGAAGGTGTTGGATCAGCTGGGGCAAGAGGTTTTGAAGTTATCCTTGGATAAATGTCGATTCTGCCGTACTTCATGACCTAAATGGGACAAATAGTATCCTCTGAGGGGATAGCAATGGATCCCGCCAAAATTGAATCTGTGATGGAAGGGTCAAGACCCGGAAATGTCATGGAGCTATGCTCATTCCTAGGATTCTATGGCTACTACCGCTGTTTCGTAGAAGGGTATTCAAGCAAGACCAAAGTCCTTAACAATCTTCTCAAGATATACCCTGAAAACACGGGGCGACTTGCCACCTCTGCGCGATTGCCGTTCAACGACAAGTGGACAGACACCTGTGAACAAGCATTCCTTGATCTGAAGTAATGTTTAACAGAGACACTCGGTCTCGCTTACGCCAATCCCGAGTGACCATACGTCCTTCATGTGGATGCAAGCCTCAACGGGTTAGGAGCAGTACTACACCAGAAATACCCGGCCGGTCCCGACCAGTGGCCTATGTCAGCCGCAGTCTAACCCCCAGCGAACAGAATTATCCCGTCCACAAGCTGGAATTTCTCGCTCTTAAGTGGGCAATTGTGGATAAACTCCACGACTATTTGTATGGGGTCCCCTTTGAAGTGCGTACTGACAACAATCCGTTGACATACATAACGACGACCGCCAAACAGGACGCTACAGACAATCTATAGCTAGCGGCCCTCTCAAACTACATGTTCACATTGAAGTACAAGCCAGGGCCTCTAAACATCGGGGCTTACGCCCTATCCAGAAGACCAGGACTAGAGGTCACTCTGGGTGATGAAATTTGGGAAG
The DNA here is from genome assembly GCF_040206685.1 of Ascaphus truei. Classification (NCBI taxonomy): domain Eukaryota; kingdom Metazoa; phylum Chordata; class Amphibia; order Anura; family Ascaphidae; genus Ascaphus; species Ascaphus truei. The sequence continues at coordinate 2,779,884 of NC_134489.1, forward strand.
AGATTCCTGGGCCAGGGATGCAAACCATGTGCAACACGGCGGCTATTTTAGGGAATAAAGTGGCCTTCTCTGAATTGCGTGTCGTGGATTCCTTGGGATGTCAATCCAAGGCTCTGCCTGCTGTCTACTGTGACTCTGATGGGATGAACGTCACCCCAGATAAAATTATCTTGTGGAAAGATATGATAAAATATCAGGTAAGGGACCCTGTGGCGGGCCTTATCCGCCAGGCGGTACAGAACAACAGACCTGACATGCTGAAACGTGCTCCCAGCAACCTTGTGGCTATACTCATGCGAGAAGCTGACAAATTCAAGCTGGACAACGGTCTACTATACCCGGTGGTACAATACCATGACCATCCAGAGAGGAAACAATTGGTTCCACCCTGAAACTTACAATATATGGTCCTGAAAGCCTTACACGATGAACATGGCCACCTGGGCGTAGAAAAAACTTTTGGGTTGGTGCGAGATCGGTTCTTCTGGCCTCGGATGCGCGAATCAGGGGAGCGACACTGTCGTCGGTGCTCTCGATGCATCCAACGCAACTCTCCCTACCAGAGCCGCTACCATGGCTCATCTGAAAAGCTCGAGTCCCATGGACTCGGTGTGTATGGACGTTCTGTGCATTGAACCTGACACCCAAGGCATCGGTAATGTGTTGGTCACGGATCATTATACTCGCTACGCTCAGGCCTTCCCCACCAAAGATCAGAAAGCCAGCACGGTGGCTAAAATACTATGGGAACAATACTTTATCCATTACGGACTGCCAAACCATCTGTGTTCGGACCAAGGTCGGGACTTGGAAGGTAATCTCATCAAGAATTTGCTCAAACTACTAAATATTACTCAGTCTCAAACCACCCCTTACCACCCAGAAGGAGATGCTTTGCTGGAGAGGTTCAACAGGACCCTCCTGGACATGCTCGGCACTTTATAAAGATCTCAGAAGAGCAAATGGAGTAAGCATGTAGAATCCTTGGTGCATGCCTACAATTGCACTCGCCATGAGTCCACAGAGTTCACTCCTTATTTCTTGATGTTCGGGCGAGAAGCACGACTTCCGGTGGATATTATTTATAAAATATTTTACCAGGGAGTAATACATTGAGAGTTACCTCTCGTTTTCAAGTATGTCCTGGGCACAGAGTAAAACAAATAATACATGGTTACAAATACAGTTACATAAATGAACAAGGTATACATTTATATACAAGACATTGCATGCACAGTTAAAGAAAATATATATTATGAGCGTATGAAACAGTTACAGACCAGATTAAAGTGTGAGACAGCCTTAGATTTGAAAGAACTTAAGCTGGTGGTGGATATGAGAGTCTCTGGTAGGTTGTTCCAGTTTTGGGGTGCACGGAAGGAGAAGGAGGAACGTCCGGATACTTTGTTGAGTCTTGGGACCATGAATTGTCTTTTGGAGTCTGATCTCAGGTGATAGGTACTGCATGTGGTAGGGGTGAGGAGCTTGTTCAGGTAGCTGGGTAGCTTGCCCAGAAAGTATTTGAGGGTGAGACAGGAAAGGTGAACTTTGCGCCTAGACTCTAGTGATGACCAATCTAGTTCTTTGAGCATTTCGCAGTGATGTGTGTTGTAGTTGCATTGGAGAACAAAACGACAAATTGAATTGTAGAGGGTGTCAAGTTTGCTAAGGTGGGTTTGAGGAGCCGAGCCATATACTATGTCTCCATAGTCAATAATTGGCATTAGCATCTGCTGTGCAATACGCTTTCTGACCAGGAGACTTAGGGAGGATTTGTTCCTGTAAAGTACCCCTAGTTTGGCATAGGTCTTGGTTGTCAGGGTATCAATATGCATCCCGAATGTTAAGTGGGAGTCAAACCATAAGCCCAGGTATTTAAAACTAGTGACAGGTGTTAGGGTGGTTTTAGCGTTGGTTCTAATCAGGAGCTCAGTCACTGGAAGCTTTACAAATTTAGTCTTGGTCCCAAATACCATTGTTACAGTCTTGTCAGTGTTTAAAAACAGTTTGTTTTGGGAAATCCAGTTTTCGAGTCTCAAAAAGTCAGACTGAAGTATGTGTTGAAGGTCAGAGAGGCTATGGCTGTGTGCATACAGGATTGTGTCATCTGCATACATGTGTATTGAGGCTTCCTTACAAGCTGTGGGAAGATCATTAATGAACACTGAGAAGAGTAGGGGCCCCAGAACAGAGCCTTGCGGGACACCACAGGTGATATCCAGGGGGTTGGAGTTAGAGCCTGAGATGGACACATGTTGGGATCTTCCTGATAGGTAGGACTGAAACCAGTTTAAAGCATGTTTCCCTATTCCAGAGCTCTGGAGTTTGTTAAGCAGGATAGCATGATCAACTGTGTCAAAAGCCTTTGCAAAATCTAGGAATACTGCACCAGTGAGTTGTCCCCGTTCCATTCCACACTGGATTTCATTGCAAACTTTTAGCAGGGTAGTTACGGTGGAGTGTTTGGGACGAAACCCAGACTGGAATTGGCTAGGGAAATTTGTCTTGGTGTAGAACTCGCTTAATTGGGAGTGGACACATTTTTCCATAACTTTGGATAGAATTGGGAGAAGTGAGATTGGCCTGTAGTTTGAGACAGTGTTTTTGTCCCCACTTTTGAAGATTGGGACAACTCTGGCAGTTTTCCAGGTCTTAGGGATATGGCCTGCAGACAGGATATATGTCTGAGGGTATCTACCGATGGGGTACCCAACATGATGCACTTCAGATACATACATACAACGGCTACAAGACAATCTGCAAACCGCTTACCAGTTAGCTGAGAAAGCTTATGCTCGTTTTAACGCTGATAACAAAAGACGTTATGATCATAAGGTCCGTCATCGGGAGATTCGTCCTGGCGATGCCGTTCTACTCCAAAATCTAGGAGTCCCCGGCAAGCACAAATTGGCCGACCGCTGGCGTGACGGAGTCTATGAAGTCGAATCACAGATGCCGGGTCTCCCAATCTATCGTATAAGAGACAGTGAGGGCCGGGTAAAAAGCAGGCACCGTAATCACCTCCTCCCTATTCCGCAGCTGGAGGAAGGCGATCCAGGGATCCCGACTACACTATTGGATGGAGAGTCAGAACAAGTGGACGCTAATGAGGGAACCAGTCCATCCAGAATGGAGGGCCCCTCTCAAAGGGGACCTCAAAACCCTGCGGCACCTCCTGGAGGAGCTACGGGTAAAGGGCCTCAACAAATAACCTTTAATAGGGGGACTCCAATGAGTCCTCCCCTGACCCTAGAAGCCCTTGCTTCATGCCCCAAAGAGACGTTTCAGAGACATTCCTCAATGGAAGAGGCTCAGCCTCAGGACTATGCACATTACTCTTCAGAAGGAGTAGAACCAGAGCTTTGCAGAAGCCAGAGAATGAGGTACCCTCCCAATCGGGTAGCTTACGATTCATTTGGGGCACCCCACTATGAGGCTCAGCAGTGGTCTCGGGCCAAGGTACATTCTGTTATTGTAATGTTCACTCAATTGTATAATCTCATGTAGAGCATTGCAATGTGTTAAGTTATATACTTGTACCGTATTTTTATTATATACCTTATGTATATAGTTATGTTTTGATACCCAAGCAAAGTCGTTGGGATTTTACAAGGGGGTGTGTGTAGCCCCGGTTCCCTTGGGCTCCTATGGCCCCCATTACCTCTGCGGCGGTTGTGGGTGCTGCCGGAGGGTAGGATGTAGGTCCGGCGGGTGTTGGGAGGGTGCAGGGGTGGCTGGTGAGGCAAGCCGGTCGCTGGTAGCTTGCGGCGCACCCAGCTAGTGGGGGCCGCCATTTTCGAAGTTGCAGCACGCAGACACGAAGCGGGAGCATGCGCAGTAGCCCTGGCAGTGCGGTGGCCATTACATGAGATTGCACATGCGCAGAGTATGCGCGTGCACCCCGACCTATCACAGAAGGCTCTTGGCAGGGACTACGAGTCCCATGAGGCTCAGGAACGTGCCACCTGACACAATGGAGCCAATAGGGGGATAGGATCCTCTGAAGGAAGGAAGTAAGGGGGCTGACAGGGAAGCACGTTGGGCAGTTGAAGCAGGGAGCAAGTTAGGGGAGGTTGTAGGTGCAGGGAGCAGTAGCCCCTGCACTAGGCCAGTTTACCCCCATAGGCCCCAGGTATTCCTACCATTACCCCAGATTGTGGTTGCTTCAGGGACAGGCCCTAGATCAGGAACCTGCCCCTTTAGTTATTTGCTGGAGTTTAGGGAGACAGCTAATCTGCTGCGCAACCCTGATCATTGTGTCTGGGATCAGACATCACTCAGGATAGAGACTATCTGCATGGAGGATTACGCCACGCTGTGACTGCAGCCTGCGGACTTGGGACGGACCAGCCCCACGGTATAGACGGTACGGTGATATTATCCACACCGGATTTCACCCCACGCGTAGGCGGACGACACGTTGGATCAGACAGATCCCCTTCTGTTATTCTGCGGTACCCGGGTGCCAGACCCCCGGGCAGGTACCTAATTCAGTGCACTAACACTCCATGGGATAGCGCTATCTCCAACACTTTGGGTGGGCCTGGACATAAGGGAAAGGGACATCAGGGAATTGGTGCCCAGCACCCAATGTACTGTGGGGACATCCATGTTGGTATCCGGTGGGGTGAACTTACATATATATCTATGTATATTACTGTGTGGTACAGAGTACCAAGGTTATCTCTTGTAGTAAAGGTTGCTAGCATATATTGTGTGCGTGCATTATTATTATTGTTCCTGTAAGAGGACCATCCCATCCTGTTGGGATCCCTTACAGGTGGAGGCGCTGTAACCGAAGAATCAGGTATACCCCAGGCTCCCAGCGGCGGTAACGCACCACAAACAGTAACACAGGTGTATTCCCACACATACGATTGAGGGGGGGGGGGAGTGTGTTACATACAATTTATTATAATATTTAGAGAATTCCTCCGCAATTTGAAAAGGATTGTACATGATTTCCCCTTTCTCTTTCTTATTGCTGATACTTGTGATTTAGTTTTAACACTTCTTAGTTTGCTAGCAAGAAGCTTATCTGCTTTATTGCCTTTAGTGTCTTCCAATCTTCATTTATATAGTTCCTCTCTGATCTGGCAAAGCAGCTTGTATGTTTTCCTGCAAGGGCGTGATTTATGTTCCTGTTCTAGTTCGATTATTTTAGCTGCAAGTTTACTCTGTTTGAGATTTTTTGCCTTTTTCCTGTATGAGGCTAATGAGATAAATTGACCCCTAATAGAAGCTTTATGGGCTTCCCAAAGAATAGACGGACTTTCAACTGATCCTTTATTTAATTTGAAAAAATCTACCAGAATATTCCCTATCTGTTCTTCAATCCCTGTCTGATTCAAAAGCGACTCATTTAGACGGCACTGAAACACCCTAGGTCTGATAAAGGAAGATTTCAGGCCCATCTCAACTGGAGCGTTGTTATGGGGCCTGTATTTGTGTGGGCAACACGATCCAAAAGATTCACTGAGACAAATATATAATCAATTCTTGTGTATATATTGTGTGTGTGGGCCGGTGGGGGGGGGTAATAAAATGTATAGTCCCTTTGTTTCTTGTTCTTGTTCTTCATGCGCCAAGCGTCCTCTCGTTGGAATTCTTTTGACAGTTTCTTAAAATATTTTGATTTGTTAACTACTTCATTCGCTATATTATGCTGTGGTGATGTGGATCTGTCCAACTCGGGGTTTAAAGTCATGTTGAAATCTCCTCCTAAAATGATATTTCCTAAAGATGAGCCTCCAATTTCTTCTAAAATTGATTTCAAGAAATCAATTGTTGATCGTTCAGAGCATATACAGTACATTAACTAGAGTTAGTCTAACTCCTGCCAGAAGACCCCTCAACATTATAAATCTACCCTATTTATCCCTTTTAATCTCTTCCATTTGAAATGGGATATCATGTCTTAACAATATGGCTACTCCTCTCTTTTTTTTTGAAAAAGAGTAGTAGTAAGCTAACGGGTAAGTACCACGGAAAGTATTAGGGGGATCCTGAGTATTAAAATGGGGTTCCTGACACAAAACACAACAAGAAATATATAGGGGGATGGACCTATTCTCCATCCTAACACTTTTTAACTGTTGGTCTCTGTGTTGGCAAAAATAAAGGGCCATATAAAGCCCAAATAGGGGGGGGGGGGGCACAAGCCTCAAAGGTTCTGGAGCACCCCGATCTCCGCCAAAAAACTCTGCCAACCTATTATCTCTAGACCTTCTTTGCTTCCGAACTCCCTACCCTTTTATAAAGACAAACCGTTTCCCTTAGACCTCTCCACTCATTAATAAAAGAAGGAGAAAAGAAAGAAGCACAACTTATAACACATAGAAATGGGGATATAGTGTAAACCTTAGAAATTTCGTAATCGGCCAAAAGATTTTCTTTAAATTTGAAAACAAGTCAACTTAGTCTTAGATTTTCTGTACCCCCACCAAGACCGTTAAGACCCAGCAGGGGCAGGAAAAATTGAACCCTGCCGAGGTGGAAAGTTCGACGCGGGTCACAATTTCTGGACTGCCAACCTCCTCCATCAGCTAGACTGATTTTAAATTTAAAGACAGTGCCCTCAGCTCGGTCAAGTTGAGTGTGCGAGATCCAGCGACTCTCGATGGTCTTCTCCTTCACTCTGTGCTGAAGTCTTCAATGGTCTCTTAGATCTCGGAGAGCGTTGCAGTATTGCGGGTTGCTGGCTGTGTACACCAAGGGCTCCTAGAAAGTTCTCCGCCTCTTCTGGGTGCCTTAATGAAAGTTGCTTGCCATCTCTATTTACAACCAGACAAAACGGGAAGGCCCATCTAAAGCGATATCATTGTCTCTAAGGACCGCTGTAACTGGACGGAGGCCTTTACGTCTCAAAATTGTGGATCTAGAAAGATCCTGGAAGATCTAGATGTTGTAGTCCTCGAGTCCACGAAATCTTGATTCCTGCAGCCTCTCGTTATTTTCTCCTTGGGGGTGTAATAATGTAACTTGACTATTACGTCCCTGAATTTCCGAGGGTCTGCAAATCTTGAACCCAAGGCACGATAGGCTCTGTCCATGTGAAGGTTGCTTGTTTGGAGCGATGGGACTATCTGAGTGAATAGGTTCATTAAGAAGGGTTGCAGCTCATCCAGAGCGACTGTTTCTGGGATATTTCTTATTCTGAGATTTTGTCTCCTTTTCCCGATTTTCCAAGTCGTCGACGGTGTAGTTCAGATTCCTGATTTCGTCGTTGAGCCTGAATATCTCATCCTCCATTGAACCTTGACTCTGCAGGGATTCTTCAAGTTTATTTTCCAGCTGGACTGTTCGTTTGGTCAAAGAATTCAGACCTGATTTAAATTCAGCAAAAGCCTTGTCAAAAGGCAGTTGAAACACACCATGTATTTCTTTAAATAAATCTTTTAAAACTTTTGTTCTTGTTCACTGTCCGTAAAGTTTCCTCCTTGTTGTTGTGAAAGCTCCTGTGCCTGTGAAAGCGCGTGCACACTCATGCCAACACGGGCACCATCTTGGATTTCGGGCAGAGGAGATGCAGCTTTCTTGAGGTATTTAGATACAGATGGGGTGGCTGCCTTGCGTGGATTCTTGGGGGGAGGCATCCCTGCAGGTTCCGACACCGGGGGAGGGTGTTTTTTTTGGCTGTTTTGGCGGTTGTGGAGGTAAATTATTCCGCGATCTCGGCGTAGTCCCCAGAGCTGGCTCAGGCTGCTACCATCTGCACAGACGCTGCGTGTGCGCCCCAGTGGGGGTGCTTTTTATTGAGAGGTAAAGAAGTTGTTTGGAAAGAGGTGAATACATAATGATGCAGTGTATGGGCACCTGCATAGGTGGAGGGGAGGAGAGATGAAGAAATGTGGATAGGAGGTGAGTGGGGAAGTTGTAGAGAACAGAAACACTCACAAAGGAGTGAGGAAACAGTAAATAGAAGAAGCAATAGAGAGGGCATAATGAGATGCAGAAGAGACTAAACCAGTTATTGGAGGATAGGAATAGAACAAATAATCACAGCATTTAGAAAGTCAAGTTCTCACAGTTGCGAAGTTGTTGTTGTGGTACAGATTTTCTTGTAGTTTTCCCCTCCAATTTCAACTCCAGTATTAACTCCACGGACACTTTATATGCGACACTTAAGATGTTACACACAGCCATATGGCTCACAGCCAAGATAGACTGCCTTAAATACTCTAATACACATTCACTTGACTAACAATTAAGGGAGGGGTCTGCATATTCAGCTCATACCAGATAGTTTTTAATTAGATATATTAATTGTAGATGGGCTTAAAATTGATAGAATGGTTCCAATCAGAAAAACATACCAGGTAGTTGTTAATTAGATATATCAATTATAGATGGGCTAAAAAAAAATCTGTATTGTAAGCCTGGTTCCAGCAGTTCAGGAACCAGGGGTCAATGTGTTTGCAGGAGAAATGTTGCAAAAGCTGCCTGCGACCTTTCCCTGTAACAGTTTATGTTGCTAATGTAATTTGCAGCTCTACCCACCAATCAGGGCCTGCGCAAGTAGGCAGTACCTGCCCCTGAATGTTGCAATATGGTGGGCTAAAGGTATAATCATGTAGGGAGGGGGACCCCTAGCACAACAGAGCAGCTGCGACTCAGATTCAGTCTCAGGCCAGGAGTTTAAGGATGAAGTAAGCAGAAGGAATTGCAGGAGCAATTAGCTTGGACTGTTAGCTGCTGCGCAAGATTCTGTACCAGAGAGGATTCCAGTTCTGGTGTCAGGCCGGGAGTCCAGTCCAGAAGACATCTGTTGGGGAAATATCAGGGAAAATCTCCCTAGGGAGATCCCTGCACCTACGACTATAGGTTCCCCAGTTGTGAGTAGGTGTGTTATTTGTTTATCTGTATAATTGTGGATACTGTTTTCCAATAAATTAATTTGATAAAGTCTTGTGTTTCTGTCTGGCGATTAGTCCTGGTCTCAACGTACAGACAAGACTACAAGGATGCCGGCCAAGTTTCAGTCCTTGACCAAGGACCAGATCGCACTCCGGTGTGAGGAGTGCGGAATACCAACCGGGAACCACAACAAGAAGCAGCTGATCGCTGACCTGTTAGCGTATGAGGCGCAGCGTTCAGTGGTTAGAGCTGAGGCACTGGCCAACCCTGAGGTAGTTCTGGGCCCCTCCAGACTACAGGAATTGCCTGACAATTCCGGCAAGGAGTCGGGGGAGGAATCGACAGAGACACCTCCAGTGGAGGAGGGCATGCCAGTGGACATCTGGCTTGTGCTGGAAGACCTGGGCAGCGGGGCCACCGCTGCTGAGTGGGTCACCCTGCTCCAGGTTCTGGTTGCTTGTGGCCCCATCCAATCAAGGTCCAGCTCATCCTCTGCAAGGCATAGGTCCCGGGCCAGTTGGGCACCCCGACTCACATATGGCAGCTTTGCAACGTTCTGTGAGGACATCGATGGATATCTGTGATCCTTTGAGAACTACTGTGAAATGCTTGCCTTACTTGAGAAGGACTGGGTCAAATACCTAGTTCCTCAGCTGCGCGGTAAAGCAGTCGTTGCCCACCGGGAGATGGATCGGGAGGATGCAAAGGACTACCCGGTTGTGAAGGAGGTTCTCATGGCACGGTATGCATTACCACAGAGACCTACTAGACCCAGTTCAGAGCCATGAACAAAGGGCCCCAGGACATGCACCTCAAGTTCATATCCCAGCTAGAGCACCAGTCTAAAAGATGGATTGCCGGGTGTGAGGTGACTTCATAGCCACACGTCCTCAGCTCCGGAGGCGGATCACGGTGCCCCTTAAACAGACACTGCCATTCCCGCCTCGACAGCCTGATCCTGCCCGAACCAGCAAGAGCTCCTGGCGGCCAGCCACAATGCCTACCAGCACCCAGCCGGAACCTACAGAGTTCGTCCATGAACGGTGGTGTCACAGGAAACCAGACATTTACACCTTTTTTTTTCCAACAGAAATTTTTTATTGGGACATGGTACAGATCAAACATTGTCTAACAACACATTATCGTACATTATTGTTCATGTTCCTTTTTCCCTTCTTTTCTGCTCTGAACAAATTATAACATACAGGGAAGAACGACAGACAGACAGGACAGACAAGACGAACAATGCGAGGGGGGGTGGGGTGGGGGGGAGAGGCCGTGCGGGGAGCATCTCATGGCTTTCTCTTCCTCCGGTATCGTATCTGTTTGGTGCGGGACCTCGTTCGGGAGCCCTATCTCCGTCTATCGTCACCCCTACCGGTACCCCGTCTGGTTACTGTCAGTACCGCTGCTTCAACGGAGAATGCATCTCGGACTATCAAAGCAATATATTGGTGGCATCCACCCCGGGGATATCTGATTGGGCCAGCCACGGGGCCCAGACTTTTAAGAAATTTGTGCCGGTGTCATTGACCAGACTCGTCAATTGCTCCATCCAGCAAACATACCAAATCCTGTTCCGAATTTTCGTAATTGCGGGTAAATCTGGTTGCTTCCACAATGCTGCGATTTCACACCTCATGGCTGTTGCAAAATGTGCAATCAATTTCTGTGCTGGTCTGCTTAGCCCCCGGATGCGCCTGCCCAGCTGGAACAACCAGGGATCCAAGGGGACCGCCAGTTCGAGAATTCTCTGTAGCCAATTTTGGATTTCCTCCCATAAAGGAGCCACTCTGGTGCAATCCCACAGCATGTGTAGCAAGTCTGCGTGTTCCCCACATTGTTGCGGGCACAATGGGTGGTAATCTTTTACAAACTTTGCCAATCTCACTGGGGTAAGGTACCACCGCATTAGGACCTTATATGCATTCTCCTTCAAAGTAGTGCATATGGAGCTTTTAGCTGCTGCCAGTACTATTGATTCCCAGTCTGCGTCTTCTAATGTCTCCCCTAAGTCCAATTCCCATTTGTTTCTATAACTCAGTTTAATGTTGTCGTCAGTTCCAGGACAGACCACCTCTCTGTAAATCCGAGAAGTAAGTCCTGTGGTGTCCGTTCCTCTTGAACACAGCTGCTCAAAATTTGGACGCCGGGGGCGTTGTGGGATCTTATTGTATAATGCTCTTATCTGGAGGTATCTAAAAAATTCAGAATTTGGTATCCCGTTTTCTGATTTAATTTGATCAAAGGATTTTATTGATGGACTCCCCTCCAGATGTAATAGTTTCGTGAGGCCCTTTGTTTTCCAGGTGCCTAGGTTCCTGCTCGGCAGGCCCGGAGCGAAATCAGGGTTCCCCACAAACGGGGTCATTAACGTGTGCTGGGCAGTGAGAGCACACCTGTATCTAGTACCCTCCCAAGTCGCCAATGAGCTTCTTAGTGCGGCCAGCGGCTCTCCCATTGTCCTATGGACCTTTTTTGGTAGCCAAATTAAGTCCTGTAAGTCTACAGGGGCGCAGCATGCTTTTTCTAGCTCAACCCACCGACGTAGGCTAGGTTGCATGTGCCATTGTACAATTTGGGTCAATTGGGCCGCTCTGAAATATGCTACCAAGCAAGGTACCGCCAGTCCTCCTCTTATTGTTGGTCTAACTAGTGTGCTAATTTTAATGCGTGGCTTTTTGTTACCCCAGACGAATTTCACCATGGAGGACTGTAGCCGGAGGATGTCATCCCTGGCCACTTGTATCGGGAGGGTCTGAAAAAGATACAAGATTCTGGGGAGAAGGTTCATCTTGAGGCTCTGGATCCTGCCGATCCATGAAATTGCGTGGCCTGACCAGAGTCTGAGATCCTCCATCAGAGTCCTTATCAGTCTGGGGTAATTGGCTTTGTATAAGGCGCTATAGTCTTTGGTGATATTTATCCCTAGATATTTAATCGAGGAGGCTTGCCATTTGAAGTAAAAATTTAGTTCAATTAGTTTTTCAGTGACCTTTGGCATTTTTATATTTAACGCTTCTGATTTGGTTTGGTTAATTTTGAATCCCGAAATCTTGTTAAATTTGTCCAGCAAGCTATAAACATTCGGCAGGGAGGTAAGGGGCTTTGATACCATTAGAATGATATCATCTGCGTACAGGGCCACCTTGTGTGACTGATCTTGTATTTGTATTCCTGCTATGTCTGGGCTGTTACGGATGTGTGCCGCCATGGGCTCTATGCATAGTGCGAAAATAAGTGGGGACAGGGGACACCCCTGCCTAGTGCCACTCCGTATCGGGAATTCTTCCGAAGGGAAGCCCTGGTGTCTGACCTTCGCCTTTGGTTCCCGATAGAGAGCTAGAATGGCGCCCAACATTCTCCCCCCTATGCCAAACTCCCCAAGCGTCTCTCTGAGGTAGGGCCAATCAATCCGGTCAAAGGCTTTCTTGGCGTCCAGACTAAGGGGCCTATGCAGAGAGCAGCGCTAGAATAAATTGGAGAGTTTAAGAAAAAGTAGCTTTAATGGAGAGTTTTATTCTCCATATGCAGAAATGGGCGAAATCCGCTATTTTTAGCATTACTGCATGTGGAGAATTGTAAAGGAGGAGATTCGCGCAGCTGAAAGGGGAAAAAAAAAATCGCGCATTTTTTTTTTCCCTATAGCCGGCGAGCTCCTGCTTCTTGCCAACTTTAGTTGGCGGAGAAAATTGACGAAAATCGCGCCAAAAACAGCCGCTAGATGGCGAGCGCGCCTTTCTGAATTTGGATATTTTTCAGACTGGCGAGATGTAGGTTCTCGCCAGCCGCGCGGCGAGATTTATAAATAGAAAAAAAAATGGAGCTTTTTTCATACCTCGCCATTTTCGGCTGTTTTTAGCGCGATTTTCGCCGGAAAATGGCGAGAATGTTAATAGCGCTGCTCTCTGCATGAGGCCCTAAGTGCCATAGACGGGATATTTTTCCGTTGCGCCAAATCAATTAGATCTATGATCCGTCTAGTATTGTCTGCTGCCTGCCTCCCGCATAAGAACCCTACTTGATCCGGGTGGACCAGCTTTGGCATAACCTTGTTTAGGCGGTTAGCCAACAATTTGGAGAAAATGTTAGTGTCCGAATTGATTAATGATATTGGGCGATAACTTTTGCAATCTGCTGGGTCCTTCCCTGGTTTGGGGATCACTGATATAGATGCTTGTAGCATTTGGCCAGGTATAGGGGCACCCTCTAGGAATGAGTTAAACAGTTTCATCAGGTGTGGCACCAAAATTTTCCGGAATTTTTTGTAGTAAAGATTAGAGAAGCCATCGGGGCCTGGGGCTTTTGATGGCTTCAGTGTTTTGATTACTTCTGATATTTCCTCACCCGAAAAATCTTCCTGTAGCGCGTCCCTTTCCTCTCTGCCCAGTCTGGGTAGGTTCGCTTCCTTTAAAAATGTTTTTAGCTGCATATGAGTGGTCTCACAATGGGAGACCTTTGCCCCATCATAGAGGGCCTCGTAGTAGGTTTTGAACTCTTCCACGATTTGTTTGGGATCAGAAGTGAGGTCACCTTTTTCTGTCCGAATCGCCTGGATATGAAAATTACGGTTTACATTCCTAAGTTTATTGGCAAGTGGGGTATCTGGCTTGTTTGCCTTTTCGTAAAATTTCCGCCTGGACCAAGTCATCTCCTTCTCAGCTCGTAGTAACTCATTGAGTTTCCATGTCGTTCCTGGTCTGTCTAGTCTGAAATACGTTTGCTAAGGTGAGAATTTGCCCTCGGATGGCGCCCACCACTATGATGAACCGGCCATTGTTATCACTTTTAGTGAGTTTAATATCCAGTGCCAGGCGGTTGTGTACCAGGATCGCGACCCCTCTCTTTTTTTTGCTGGCTGCCGCTGCTACCCAGGTTTGGTATCTGCTGTCTACAGTATATATTTTGGGGCGTTAGTTTCAGAAAAAAGTGTCTCCTGTAGTAAGATGATGTCAGGTTAACACAGATACCCAGCAAGCTCAAACTCCCCCACCCACCACAAAGTGAATATATATTTATGTCAACCAGAGAGCTACTGAGCGTGGCAATTGTATATAACAAGAGACAGGGGGTGCCCAATGCTGCATCCAATTGACAAAACATATAAAGTAAAATACTTCAATAATAATAATTGGTTATTTAGTTAACCCTTTGGCCAAAGGCGTCATAAGCCTGCATACCAACGTCAAGGTATAACCAAAATAATGCAGGTCCTACACTACACTGTGAAACCTTTCCTTTTACCTCTGTGAGAGGGGAAAAAACCATAATGGGTCTTGTTCCTGCAGCAAGTGAAATGACCTTCCAAGTTAAAAGGGTGAAGGAGGAGGAGTGAGCTCTGGGGGGAGGTGCCACAGCCTCCAAAGAGACATAGGTTAACACAGATACCCAGCAAGCTCAAACTCCCCCACCCACCACAAAGTGAATATATATTTATGTCAACCAGAGAGCTACTGAGCGTGGCAATTGTATATAACAAGAGACAGGGGGTGCCCAATGCTGCATCCAATTGACAAAACATATAAAGTAAAATACTTCAATAATAATAATTGGTTATTTAGTTAACCCTTTGGCCAAAGGCGTCATAAGCCTGCATACCTCTCACAGAGGTAAAAGGAAAGGTTTCACAGTGTAGTGTAGGACCTGCATTATTTTGGTTATACCTTGACGTTGGTATGACGTCTGGGCCTTTCTTGCTTTGGTCTCGCTAATTAGCTCCTGGCCCACGTTTGCCAGCCCAGCGGGGTCTTGCATGGGCTCCCTGGGGACTGCTCCCCAGGTACCCATGTGGAGTCCCATGACGATGGCGGGCGTAGAGCTACCTGCCCCCGCCTCTGAACAAAAAACAATGTTAACATCAACGCCGCATTGTCAACGCCGCATAACCTCACCGCTCCCTATAGATTGTGCTGATCCCTTGACCTACTTCAAGTCCCTCCACCCCCTGTGTCAGCTAGCCCTCTTTGTTTGCCTGCCCCACCGTTCTCCCCCCTTTTTTTTAATTGTTTTTTTTTTTTTGCCTTGCCTCGGCTATCTTGTGTGTAGGACCTGTCGGGTGCTACTGCATTCACCCTATTTTGATAGGAAGCATCTTTTCCTTTTTAGCCCTTGCTATACCTGCTAGGTACCCAACACTTATGGTGTTCCCTAGTCTTACTTATTGGGGGTTGTCTGGGAGATGCCCATCCCTATGCCTGCACTCTCCCTCACTTTCCTGTGCCCCAGGTAGACTCGTGTTGTGTGGCACCATCGTATGCTGCCTGTGGCCTTGTTGGGGCTTATCTGGGGCCTAACCGGGGTCTTTTCCCAGCGTACCCGGTAGCCCTCTCCTATCGGGGGGCCTATTGCCGCTACCGGCCCGCGCTCCCCTTCCCTCCCGGATTTCCCGCTGCGCGCTGCTTTTGGCCCCCTTAATGTGTTCTCCTGCCCCCCCCCCCTTCAGCAGCTGTTATCATTGCCGCGCTGCTGTGTCGGCCGTCCACTTCCGGTATCGGCTGTGTTATGCCACAACCAAGATGGCCGCCTGCCCATATCCGGTGACGTCCATCCGGTTTCCATCATTCTGCCGCCGGACGTCCTCGGAAGAGGATGTCTCTTGGTCCTGTCTTCCCGCACTGAGTGCTTCTGCATGCATCCGGTGCTGTGAGCCTGCCATGACTTTGGGCGCCTCCATCTTATTGGGCGTGCGTTCTACGACCTGCTTCCGGGGTGCCGTCTTCTCTATGTGGCCGGATTCCCAGGTAAGTGTATGGGCGTCAGTGCTGTGTAGGTTACCGCTCCCTTTGTCTTTGTATGTAGCATCTCTGAGGCAATAAGGGGGTTTCCTGGGGCTTCCCCACCAGGAAGGGCAGTAGGTGACCTCGTAGTCCTCTGAACTGGGAGCTATAGGGTAGCAGCGCCATTTTGGCTAGAACTTGCGCCGTAACTTTGGCAACTGAACCGGGGTAAATGTCAATTTATTTATTTATTTGACTAACAAAGATTAGAGGGTAGGAGCATATTAGTGCCTCAACTCTCCAACTAGTAGCTCATTTCTCAAAAGCACTCCTGGGCAATTAAAACTTAGCATTTAATGGGTATCTAACTAAAATAAATTCTACACACAATTTAATATTTTTAAACACACAATGTAATTAAAAAAGGGAAGGGTGATGGGCAGGTAAGGTTTAAACTCAAGGTGTCAATCAATTAAACCAGTGAGCTGTATATTCCATTATTTTGGTTTTGTGTTCACACTCCTTAATAAAAACAATCAATTAAATCAGTGAGCTGTATATTCCATTATTTTGGTTATTTATTTATTTGTTTTATGGTCCTTCACTCTTTCTCCGTCTCCGTTGCTCCTCGGTTTTTCTTGGAGGTGGAAGCTTGCTGCCATTCTGTGTCCAGCTCCGGATCCCGCCGGGGGGTCGGCGCTGGGCCTTCCTTCACTCCCAACTTTTGGAGGAAGTCAGTGCCCTCCTCGGGTTCCTTTATGGAGATGGCCTTCCCGTTCATGATGACCAGCAGGCCGAACGAGAAGGTCCATCGATAACGTAGTACTTTGGTGACCGGCTGGAGTTTTTTGCGCCGGGCCAGGGTTATGGGGGAGAGATCTTAGTACAGCTGGAGGGCAGCCCCCTCGAACCTGCAGGCCCCCTCGCCCCTAGCCTTTTGAAAGACCGTTTCCCACATGCGGAAGTAATGCATACGGGCGATGACATCCCGTGGTTGCTCGTTAGCCACCGGCCTGCTCCGGAGGGCCCGGTGGCAGCGGTCCATCATCAACTCCGCCACGGGAACGTCCGGGAGCAGGGTTGCCATCCACCGGGTGATAAAGTCCACTATCTCGGTGACCTCCTCAGGGATGCCGCGTATTCGGATGTTACTGCGGTGATCCCTATTCTCATAGTCCACCTGCCGGTCCGCTAGCTCTGAGATCTGGGCCTGTATTCTTTTTTTTTTGTGGATTGCGGGGCCATCACTGAATGTTCCCTGACTTATGTGGGGGAATTGTGGTTCAAAATGCAAGATTTTGTGCGGATATAAATGCTTTATCCGGTTGGCGGGGGTAGGAGCTCACGGCTTAAGCAGCTAACCACCACACCATCGCGCATGCGCCTCAGATATTTACACCTTTATCACTATCACTGGGGATCATATCACTAAGCAAAACCAAGAAGTAAAACAAATGGTCATTTATTCCATTGAAACAGACATACACACCGTGAATTACAATAAACAAGAGAAAACACACTTACTGGGGGTCTGGGCTACAAAACTAACCTCTCCTAGTTGAAATAGCACAGAAACAAGAAACAAAGTCTTTACAAAGTCTTTCAGATGACCGGGACTAAGCCCAAAAAGTCCTGGAACTGAAATCGACATGCAGTTCCTGATGCCACCGCTCTTTCCACTCTGGAGGTGCTGAAATCCTTTGACCGGGAGTAAGTACCAAACGTCCTGGTACTCTTTTCGGTATGCAGTTCCGGCCGCAACCGCTACGAAGTATCCTGAGAACTTGGCCCCGAAAAGTGGGACTTAGAAAAGATCTCGTCTTGAAATTTCTGAAGCCGGCTCACTGACATCTCTCACAGAGCATCTTTGAATTTACCGCTATTGTTTTGGCGCTTAGAATCTCCTGACCTGATTGGCTGCTAGGTTCCTTATAGGATTTCAGTCCCATTCATAAGCTAATCAGCGTGTGGGAAGATTTCTACCAGCCTATCAGAGATTTGCCGGTATTCTGAAGCCAGGCGGGCACGGATTTCGATTCTGCAAAGGGCATGTGCCACCTTGGCACCTCTGCCACTTAGCATATGGAACCCACCCACTGTGTCGGGCTCCTCAGAGTCTGGGCTGGGCAAATGGTTGCCTGATAGCCCTTATTTATGTCAGGATGTGGGTACTAACTCTGGTATTCCACCCGCCCTAACACCTTGGCATCTGTGAGACTTTCAAGTCTGGGACCCGAGCAGACTCAGTGGCACCAGCTTAGTGGCCATCTGGTCTCTCGGAACTGGAGACTTGGAAATTCCCCCGCTCATATACAGTGCTCAAGCATAATACATATAAACTTAACCCATTTAATAAAATATACCTTGTACACTTTTACCTGTCTAAGTCTTTTGCTTATGAGGGGTAGAATGGGATTCTATATTACTCTCCCCGCTAGCCATATCCCTCACACACTGGAAACCTGATTTAGATGGTAATAACCTTATAGCCAAATTGGCTATTAAACATTTTATAAAACAAAAAATAATTTTACTATTTTTTCTTCTACGTCCCACAGTGACATGAAAAGATGCTTAGCTGCAATCTCAAAGCTGTAGCTCCTTCCCTTAAGGAAGCCTAATTTTCTTAGAACCAAAAAACGCTTAGGCACACACTCAGGGCTGTATCTCTTTTCTTTACTGAAACTAGTACTTAGGTTTCATAAAGCCTCTCGCAACTTGGTACACAGTTGGAGAAACCCCCCAGAATCTCAATACTGATTCTGGGGTACCTGGGCATATACCTTACCAACCTAGGGACCCCTGACTGTACCTGGGATACACAAATCCCTATGCCCCTTTTACCTTTCTGGTCTGTGCTGAAGCAGGGAAACCTGGCGGTGGGTCGAGTAACTGTTTTCAAGGGAGGATTTTGACCGGAGTGATGTATCTATATGTCCCCGGGAATATGCCCTGATTCCCGTATACCTTTTTGGGGAGCCAGCAACTCTGGACCCCTGCTACCTAGACACAATCTGACAACACTTTGACCGCAAAACCCCCCTTGAAACTCATAGCCTGAGAATCTCCACTGGTTAGCACTCCTGGTAAGGTAAAACACACGTAAATTCTTTATTGCCATACAATTAAATTCATTGCAGGTACCATACACAGGTTGAAGAGCTGACACACTAAAACCTGAGATAGGGCTCAGAGGTAACAGGTAACCAGCTGGGCAAAATCAACCACCCCAGTGTACATCTGCGTTGCCCCAAAGGCGGACAGCCTGATGCCCCCCCCCCCCCCCCCAAGAGCTGCTCCCCTCTGCACAGGACCAGCCTGCTAAGGGTTAACATTTGCTTGTACTTTGTGGAACATCAACTCCACCCACTGGAATGTTAATGAGCCAAGAGGACACACAGAACTTTTTGTTTACAGCTGCATTGAAAATCAACAACCCCTGTGTAAATCTGCGTTGCCCAAAGGCGGACAGCCTTTGGTGCAGCCAGAGGTGTGAGACGGTTGCTGCAGTTCGGCTGCTGTTTGGTGATGTTAAAGTGATATTAAAGCTGCTCTATTACAATCGGAAAATAACAAGCCCTTTATCCCCTGTATCCAATTTACCAACTCTGTCTGTCCATGAAATGTCTGTGAATTGACTATTTAACCCATGTTTACATCTTTTAATGTGGCCATGTATTTTTATAACTCTGTGCCCAGAACATACTTGAAAACGAGAGGTAACTCGCAATGTATTACTGTACTTCCTGGTAAAACATTTTATAAATAAATAAATAATACCTTTTATTTATGGCTTGGTTACCCCTTCACCGTCACAGGCAGTGCTTCAGGTGCAACCAGAGGGGGCATATTGAACGCGACTGTCCCAAGCTTCTCCAGTCCCCTTGTGCAGGGGATGGGCAACATACCCCAGCAGCACGGATAGGCAGCCCAGATGATCCAGCACCCTCACCTAC
This sequence comes from Ascaphus truei, assembly GCF_040206685.1. Lineage (NCBI taxonomy): Eukaryota > Metazoa > Chordata > Amphibia > Anura > Ascaphidae > Ascaphus > Ascaphus truei. Next base: position 2,799,412 of record NC_134489.1, read on the forward strand.
ATTCCCGATGCCAGTCCCAGACACCCCCGACAAATCCCGCTGTACCAGCTGTACGAGCATCCCAGATTGCCACGGTCGGTCTTGGTCCCACAGATGCCTGGATCAAGCACCTCCAACCGGTGACCATTGTAGACCAGATGACCACCGGTATGCTGGATTCCGTTGCCACTGTTACCCTGGTTTGGCCTGATATGGTTGGGCCAGAGCACCTTTTGCCCAGGGAGGGGATGAGGGCAGCAAATCCCTCCAAGTGGCCCACGTGTTCCTGGACTGGGGCGTGGGCCAAGGCGTCCGTGATGTCGGCATTCTGCTTGGCTTAGATGCTCCTGTACTGTTGGGCAATGACTTGGGTTGACTCCAATGCAGCTATGAGGAGGAGAACGATGCAGTAGCTGTAGCTGCGGTGACTTAGAGCCAGAGTCATTGGGATCCCGCCCAAGCCTCAGCCATGGTTCAGGGTCCCAATCCTGAACCCACCACTTCCCAGGCCTTGAAGCCTCCCATCATGGATGTTCCGGAGAAGGTTGACCAGGTAAGACGAGCAGAGCTTGCCTTGACTGAGGCCGATATCCCTGACTGTGTGACTAGGGCCAGTGGGCCGGAGCAGGTCAGATGTTCCGGGATACCGTATGGATGGACCCAAGCTTGGAGGGCATGAGGCAGTGTGCTGCTGAGCCATCCTCCGAGTCTGGATCCGAGCGGATCCTGTGACGCCATGGATGACCTGGCGGTCTTTAGTATTTCCTGGGCTGACTATCTTACCCATGTAGCTGCAGTCCTAGCCCACATCCAGTAGACCGGACTAACGCTAAAGCTGGCCAGATGCCAAATAGGGATGGCAGAGGTTGTATACCTCGGGCACAAGGTAGGCGGGGGCATCTCAAGCCTGAGCCTGCCAAGGTGGAAGATATTGTGGGGTAGCCGGTTCCCAGGACTAAGAAACAGGTGTTAGCCTTCTTGGAAACCGCAGGGTATTACCACAAGTTTTTACCCAATTACGGTACCATGGCCAAACCCTTGACAGACCTGACTAAAAAGAGGCTGCCTCGCACGGTAAACTGGTCACCAGAGTGTGAGGGGCCTTCTCAGCTCTCAAGGCTGCCCTGGTAAGCTCTCCAATCCTCGTAGCTCCCGACTATGAAAAACAATTACTGATCCAAACTGATGCCTCTAATTTTGGCATCGGTGCAGTATTGAGTTAGATGGGAGCTGATAGGGTTGAACACCCAATTGTGAATCTGATCTACAAGCTATTGGATCGGGAGGCTGCCTATGCTACAGTTGAAAGAGTGCCTGGCCATAGTATGGGCCCTCAGAAAACTTCAACCACATGTGTATGCCCGCCCTTTTATGGTCATTACAAACCACAATCCCCTGAGCTGGTTGCAGCGATTGAGTCTGACTCTCCAAGAATATGACTCTACTGTACAGCACAAAAAGGGGAGCGAGCATGGCAATGCTGATGGTTTTTCCCGGCAGGCAGATCCAGGGCCGGCTTAATGGGGATGAACCCATTGGGGTCGCTACCGCAGAGCTCAACGCTTAAAGGGGGAGGTGTGACGGCAGGGGTAAATATCGCTGATGTTAATAAAGGTTAAGCCCTGCATTACCCCTACCTGTCAATAATACAGTTGTATTATATTAGGTTATATATGTATGTATATCTGTATTGGAAGCCTGGTTCCAGCAGTTCAGGGACCAGGGGTTAATGTGTTTGCAGGAGAAATATTGCAAAAGCTGTCTGCGAACTTTCCCTGTAACAGTTTATGTTGCTAATGTAATATTGCAGTTGTACCCACCAAGCAGGGCCTGGGCAAGTAGGCAACACCTGCCCCTGAATGTTTGCAATATGGTGGGCTAAAGGTATAAACATGTAGGGAGGGAGACCCCTAGCAGATCAGAGCAGCTGAGACTCAGATTCACTCTCAGGCTAAGAGTTTAAGGCTGAAGTGTGCTGAAGGAATTGGAGGAGCTGTTAGCTTGGACTGTTAGCTGCAGCGCAAGATTCTGAACCAGAGAGGATTCCAGTGCTGGTGCCAGGCCTGGAGCCAGTCCAGAAGAGATCATGTGGAGAAAGATCAGGGAAAACCTCTCCAGGGAGATCCCTGCACCTAGGACTATAAGTACCCCAGTTTCCCCAGTTGTGAGTAGGTGTGTTATGTTTATGTAATGGGTATTCCCTCTAGTCTGACCCACCCAATCTGATATTGGCCCGTGTGGTCTAACCAACCCCCATTACATGGTCGTGTTTGGTGGTGCACCTGTAGGCAACAGGACTCCTGAGTCTCCGGCATGATGGTATTCGGGGATTGTCAATCCAGACAAGCAGCTGAGGTAGTGTGTGCGAGTCCTACCTATATCACGTGCAGCGCCTCCACCTCATCAGGGTCTATGCATCCGCAGGGAGATGGTCCTGATGAAGAACTCCTTCTTGGTGGTGCCGTCCACTGGAGAGTAACTTCACACTCACACAGTGGGGGTATCATTGAACAAGACATCTTTATTGTTGCTTGGTGGGCAAGCTATATTAGAAGCTAATTATCAGAAATAATTGTACACTGACACAATTTTCATAATTTTGGCTCTGTACGCCACCACAATGGATTTGAAATAAAACAACCGAGATGCAATAGAAGTGCAGACTTTCAGCTTTAGTTCAAGGGGTTGAACAAAAATATCGTATGAAACGTTTTGGAATTGCAACCATTTTCATACACAGTCCCCTTATTTCAGGGGCTCAAATGTAATTGGACAAATTAACACAATCATAAATAAAATGTTCATTTTTAATACTTTGTCGAGAATCCTTTGCAGGCAATGACTGCTTGAAGTCTGGAACTCATGGACATCACAAAACGCTGGGTTTCCTCTTTTGTGATGCTTTGCCAGGCCTTTACTGCAGCTGTCTTCAGTTGTTGTTTGTTCGTGGGTCTTTCTGCCTTAAGTTTTGTCTTCAGCAAGTGAAATGCATGCTCGATCGGGTTGAGATCAGGTGATTGACTCAACCATTGCAGAATATTCCACTTCTTTGCCTTAAAAAACTCCTGGGTTGCTTTCGCAGTATGTTTTGGTTCATTGTCCATCCGTAAAGTGAAGCGCTGTCCAATTAACTTCGCTGAATTTGACTGAATCTGAGCAGACAATATATCCCTATACACTTCAGAATTCATCCGGCTGCTTCTGTCTTCTGTCACATCATCAATAAACACTAGTGACACAGTGCCATTGTAAGCCATGCATGCCCATGCCATCATACTGCCTCCACCGTATTTTACAGATAATGTGGTATGCTTCGGATCATGAGCCGTTCCAAGCCTTCTCCATACTTTTTTCTTACCATCATTCTGGTACAGGTTGATCTTAGTTTCATCTGTCCAAAGAATTCTGATCCCGAACTGGGCTGGCTTTTTTTATATTGTTTGGCAAAGTCTAATCTGGCCTTTCTATTCTTGAGGCTTATGAATGGTTTGCACCTTGTGGTGAACCCTCTGTATTTGCTCTCGTGAAGTCTTCTCTTTATGGTAGACTTGGATAATGATATGCCTACCTCCTGGAGAGTGTTCTTCACTTGTCTGGATGTTGTGAAGGGGTTTTTCTTTACCATGGAAAGGATCCTACGATCATCCACCACTGTTGTTTTCCGTGGACGTCCAGTCCTTTTTGTGTTGCAGAACTCACCAGTGCGTTCTTTTTTTCTCAGAATGTACCAAACTGTTGATTTGGCCACTCCTTATGTTTCTGCTATCTTTCTGATAGTTTTCTTTTTTTTTGCAGCCTAAGGATGCCCTGTTTCACTTGCATTGAGAGCTCCTTTGACCGCATGTTGTGGGTTCACAGCAACAGCTTCCAAATGCGAATGCCACACCTGGAATCAACTCCAAACCTTTTACCTGCTTAATTGATGATGAAATAACGAAGGAATAGCCCACACCTGTCCATGAAACAGCTTTTGAGTCAATTGTCCAATTACTTTTGGTCCCTTGAAAAAGAGGGGGCTACATATTAAAGAGATGTAATTCCTAAACCCTTCCTCCAATTTGGATGTGAATACCCTCAAATTAAAGCAGATAGACTGCACTTTAAGCCCATATTCATTATTTAACTTTAACTTGGATTTATTTTGGTACACAGCCAAAATAACAAAACTTGTATAAGTGTCCAATTATTTCCGGACCTAACTGTATAATTGTTAATACTGTTTTCCAATAAATTAATTTGATAAACTCTTGTGATTCTGTCATGCGATATTGATCCCTGGTATTAGTCCTTGTCGGCTACCCAGGTATTGACATACATTTAACTTGACAGAAACTTGTGGAAAAACATAATACTCTGGACTTCACCCCCTGGTAGCTCTCACTCCTACACTGGAGAGGTACTTATTCTTGTTACCCGTAGTAGTGGATAAATTGGCATTCTCTTAGATAGTCAGTAATGCCCCATATGGAATGGGCCTCATCAGGAATACCCTTCAGGCTGCTAAATTAGTAACCCATTACTACTGTATGTACTGTATACTTCTTTCATACCAATGTGATCAGGATTGCATTAGGGACCTTCCGGTTGGGCTGATCCAAACGTGCTCCGGAGATAGCATGCAGAGAACTCCTTACTAAAAACATGCTTCCTCTTTTTCAATAGTTTTCAATATTGAGAACAATCTTGGATCCTTACTACTGGAGCTTACCTAAAGGGCACATTTCCAAGCTGAACATAACAAACATTGACAGGACACTTAATACACAGTGAGTACCCCAGTCTGAACTCTGAAGAACCTGTTTCTAGAACATTGGCTGGCGCTATATATACCCTTCTATCTCCTTATAGAGACATCACTGTTCACAAAACATGCTAGGGAAAAACATAAAAGGGAGTGAAAATCCCCTTCTGCATAGTCATGATGGGGAGGGTAGAAACCTGAGTGAGGCCACAAAGTTAACCCATAAAGTGAAATAGTAGTCCCAAAGCGGGGCTACAAGTACATGCCAAATATACTGCCATTAAATGGTACCAGGAAGGAGTTTATTTTTGCCATTACGAGACAGAAATAGAAAATGCTTCACTGGGTTTCATTGTTTGCCTCCCTCTAGATCAGGGGTCTCCAAACTCAGTCCTTAAGGGCCGCCAACAGGCCGGCTTTTGTGGATATCCCTTTTTCAGCACAGGTGGCTCAATCAGTGACTCAGTCTTTGACCCAGTGAAGCATTTGTCATTTCTGTCTCGTAATGGCAAAAATAAACTCCTTCCATTAATGGCAGTATATTTGGCATATACTTGTAGCCCCGCTTTGGGACTACTATTTCATTTAATGGGTTAATTTTGTGGGCTCACTCAGGTCCTTTAGGACTAAGTTTGGAGACCCCTGCTCTAGATCAATGTAGATATTGTAACCCCCCTCTTAAAGGGTTAATAGCATGGCTAGTGTATGCTAGGCTCCACCCTAAGTTACTTTGGGAATCCAGACATCATGCAGGTGTATTTAAGGAAAGGGACTGTTCTAGAAAGTTAGGTTCCAGAAGGACAAGTGGAAAGGGCCTTGGGGAGAGTAAACACCCATGTTCTTACAGTAATAGTATAGTCCAGGCACCCCTACTTTATTATGTTATAGACATGGATAATATCTGTGTTAGTTAGGATCCCTAGAGGAAACTAAGGGATCCCAGTAGAAATTGCAAAGAATGAAACGGCATGCAACATAGGGCCTCAGTAACGGGGATTCCCAGATGCCGGCAAATTAGCTCTAACTGCGGATCTGCATTGACATTCCTCTCAGACTGAAGTGGCAGTTACAAGATTGAAGGAAATTCAGGGCACTCAAATGTTGTCCGGGCAATCCTCAAATAGGAAAAATTCAAAAAACAGGGTACCCAAGTATGTATGGCAAATTGAAAAAGGCTTTATTTAAAGCATAAGTGAGTGGTAAAGAATGACAGAGTAGTCCTCCCACGTGTTTCACACAACTATTTGCGCTTTCTCAACAATTGTTTGGACGCATACCGGAGCGCACGACGGTGTTATTCTACATTTGAAGTGGCAGTTGCCATAAAGTCCAAAAGGTATTGGGTTACGTATACAGGACCCGTTAGGATTCCCAAATGGGCCTAGTATTACTGAGACAATGAGGAGAGATGTCTCAAATCATTGAGTTGGGGGCCGGGTCCCACATCAACATAGAAATACTAAAGCAAATGTACCTCAGTTCAAGTGGTAATGGGAAAAAACTATTTATGTCTGTGTGATATAAAATAAAGTGCAACGTTGTGAAAATATGTACAGTATGAGCGGTCCCTGTGCTTCGGGACACAAATAAAAGACTGTTGTACTACAAAAGTTCCTGACACTCATTATTTTACAACTTTGGTACCTCATCACGCAGTCGCCTGAATCCAGCCCCTGAGTCAAGGTAACCCATGCGGAGTAGCCATACATAACACACTGATATAATCTCTCTAGAAGCCGGGCAGGGAGGGTTGCAATATTAATATAGGATTAGTATTTTAGTCGATTCAATTTAACATAGGTTGAACTCAATGTGGACATTTGTCTTTTTCCAACCTCACCATATAACTCCCCTATTATTCGTGTACAGACTCTGTTCCACCATTCAGATACCCCTAATACAGCTCAACCCCGTTATAACGCGATCCATTACAACGCGAATCTGCTTATAACGCGATGCAAGCGTGGCTCCAAATTTTCGTATTTATGAATACTTTACAACACGATTATTGGTATCTTAAATTCTTTATTGTACAATGCATACAATTGTAAATTATTTCTAATGCGATCCGCTTATAGCACGATGTGATTCTTTGGACCCCAAGCACAGCGTTATAAGGGGGTTGAGCTGTATCTGTGCACTGAACAAAAACATTACTCAATTACTGCACCCCAACCCTAGATCATTCCATGCTACTCCAGCTATGCATCCGCTGCTGCTCTGCTACTTATCTCTCAGCTCTGTAATTGCACCTCAATCCTGCCCTGTAACACCACCTCCTGTTTCTGTACTGACACCCAACACACACCCACAGCTCTGTTGCTGCCCTGCAGCACCCTCTGCTATTCTAACACTGGGCCCTTCTCCAGGGGGGAGCTAATTGAAGACTCTGTTTCTGATGTAGATAAATACCCTCTGGGGATAGAGCTGATAATTACCAAACTCATTCTACTTGGAAGCTCAGCTGGAATTTGAACCCAGGCCTCAGAAGGTCAAAGATTAATGTCGTAACCTCAGAACACCCCCTCCCCCTCCCTCTCACAATACCTCCAGCAACCAAAAGTATTTCTTAATGACCATGTAATTATCGGTTACTTACACAATTGTATCCATCTATATACACACACACACACATCACATACATGTACACAGTTATAGTAGATATTTGTAAGATACATACATAATATCACATATATGTACACAGTTATAGTAGATTTTTGTAAGATACATACACAATAATACATACATATACACATTTACACACAATCTCTTCCATATCCACATACATGTATACACTTACTCACAAACACAATCTGATACATCTACACAGTTACACACATTTACGCTTACATACTCTCATCCATTTACACAATTACACACTTTTACTCACACATCCCTGGTTAGCTGACACACAATCACTTTGGTGGATGTGCGAGCACCCACATCCATGTACTGTATATACAAAACACACTCACAAACATGCACAACTACCCACACGTATACTCAAACATGTGTATACACACTATACTGTATGCTTGTTGTTATAATTTACAATTACAGACAGCCAAAATTGACCTTGCAATAATCTCAAATTTCAACCAGTGGTGATGAAGTTATCGCAAACCTCTTGCTTTTTGTTTGTGTGGCTAACAAATGGATTGGCCTGTAACTCTGCCATGCTTCAAACCCCGACCAAAGGGAACTCTTCAAAGAGGCTCAGGTTACACTTGCCTCTTGAATGAGGTTATTTAGCTCACAGTCAGTCACCCCCTTCCCCCCCCCCCTTTACATCAGAGATAGAGGCCCCCTATGTCAGTAAGGCACCAACTCCTACTCAGGTTTCCTTGTTCCCCTGTATGGCACATGAAGACCTGCAAAGGGCTCTGACCCCTGTATGTGTGTGTGTATTTTTCTGCATTTGGAGCCTGTTACAATTAGCAGTATGTTGACTGACTGTAAGGTTAGCACAGAACATACCCCCAGCCGCCCTTATAGAATATGCATTGTGTAGTGAGGATGCTAAACACTCTGCAGATGCACTTACCTATAAACAAATGCACTCATGTTTTCCTCTGTCTGTCCTAACACACCATTCATCTTTGGGGTAGGTACTCCTTGCTCATACATATATATATATATATACACACATACATTTTAAGTTATGGTGGGTGAAACAGGCAACAAAAAAACTCCACTGTTAGCCTATAGCCAAGGAATTCTGGGAAATGACATGCAAATGAGCACACCTTTTGCCTGGAATATCCATTCACATGGAGCCCATATAAGCAAATGCAATGCTGTTCACACAACTTTTAAGCACAGTATGGGACTAGATACATAGCAAGTCAAACCACTCACAGACATGTTTCAACCTTAATGGGTATCATCAGTGTGAGGTTGGTTTATACTTGCTTTGCCATTTTTCTAGGCTGGGTAGGTTTACCATATACATTTTAAGTTATGGTGGATGAAATATGTGAATGGGTATTCCAGGCAAAAGGTGACACATTGTGTGCTCATTTGCATGTCATTTCCCAGAATCCCTTGCTGCAGTGGAAGCAATGTGTGCTAGGCGATAATGGTTGAAAGGCAGGGTTGCAGACCTGTGAATGTGCTCACAGTGATATTCTTTATGAGAGAGAGATATCTTTATTTATATAGTGCCATTAATGTATATAGCACTCCACATACCTCCTGCTATTGCTCCATATAACCGCTCCCTATACCTTCTCCTATTGCTCCAAATAACCGCACCCTATACCTTCTCCTATTGCTCCATATAACCGCTCCCTATACCTTCTCCTATTGCTCCATATAACCGCTCCCTATACCTTCTCCTATTGCTCCAAATAACCGCTCCCTATATCTTCTCCTATTGCTCCATATAATTGCTCACTATAATTACTTTCGATTGCTCCATATAACCGCTCCCAATAACTCCTCCTATTGCTCTGTATAACCTCTCCCTATAACTCCTCCTATTGCTCTGTATAACTTCTCCCTATACCTCCTATTATTGCTTCATATAACTGCCCCTTATAATTCCTTTCAATTGATCCATATAACCGCTTCCTATAACTACTCCTACTGGAACCTATAACAACTACTATTGTTCCATATCACTGAACTCTATAACTCCTATTGCTTTATATAATCACTACCTATATCTTCTCTTATTCCTCTATATAACTGCTCCCTATAACTCCTGCTATTACTCCATATATCAGCTCCCTATTTCTCCTCATATTGCTTCATATAACTGCTCCCTATAACTCCTCGTAATACTCTATAAAACTGCTCCCCATACCTTCTCCTACTGCTCCTTAAACCTCATCCAATTGCTCTATGTTACTGTTCCCTATATAACGCCTCCTATTTTTCTATATAACATCTCCTTATAACTCCTCCTATTGTTCTATATAACTGCTGCCCATATCTCCCCCTATTGCTCTATGTAACATCTGCCGCAGGCTCCAGATGTATGGAGGCGATCTCCTACGGTAGAAATACTCCCTCTCATTCCCCAGTAAGATCACACACCAGGCAGGAAGTATATGAAACAGGAATGGATTTATTCTGTTCAGTACGATTCAGTCACAGCAGGCCTCTGCCCTATGCAGTCTCTGGTGGTCTATCCAGCTGTAGGGTGGTCCCTGGACATCCACTATGGGTCAAGGGCCCCCGCAGCTATCCTTGCTCTTCCCCTCTAGCAGAGGCAGAGGAAAGGTCCACACTCACTCTCCCCCCGAGGGGAAGAGGAACAGAGAAGGCCCAATGCTCTGACACTCTGCTGTATGACCTGTCTCTCTCAAGTGGGGAGAGGCACTACTAAATTTGGGGAGCAATCCCCCTTAAGTAAAGCCAGGAGGAAGGCACCAGGTCTGATCCATGATTGGGTATACTCAGGCATGGTTCCACCTTCTCCCCCTGTCACTCATGGTGCCTTATGCATAAACCCAAAGCCATCATTCTTACAGAAACATGGCTAACCCCTAAAACCCTGATGCAAATATCGCCATTCGGGGATACTCGATTTTTAGGATAGAAAGGTCAAAGAGAGGAGGAGGGGTGTTATTTTATATTGCAGACACATTACAATTTACACTGTTAAATTGCCCCCCAAGCCCACCCTCTTTTGAAATTCTAGTTGGCAAAATCTGCCTCTCCTTTTCTAAGCCCATCTTGCTCGCTGGCATCTACCGCCCCCCTAAAGCCCCTCTACAATCCCTGACTGATATCACCCAGTTTCTTGGCTCCATTTCCTCTCTGAATGAGAAGAGTGAGCTGCTAGTTCTTGGGGATTTCAACTTCAATTGGCTTGACCCTAAAAACCACAAAATCCAGATGCAACTCAAGTCACTTAATCTATCACAACTCTGTAGACGGACATTCACAGAGGTACACAATTGGAGGCTTTTATAAGGTGAAATTATAATAGGCTTTATTGTGCCTTTTCCTTTTCATCAGGAAATCATCCAAACACAGGGGGGGGGGAACAAAGCTTCTATTCACTTGGGAGTATCTCTAGTGAAAATACCATGCAATTAATTCACAACTCCCTAAGTCAAGCATGTCTCGCAGCCCCAAACATATATCATAAAATAAGCAGATATAAGCAGTCTCTTAATAGTGAAAGTCTTATCTGTTTCTTGCTGTAGAGTAAGCTTCTGTGCTCTCCTGGAACCACACCCGTGCGTGCACAGAAAATATCAGCATCCAGGTTTAGAAGTCTTATTCGGTGTCTTGCAATCAGCTATGCTGGGCAGAGCTCAAGACCGGTCAGCTCCAGAGATGTGTGTTCTCTTGGTCAGTCTCTCCTGGGAGTCTCAAGAACACTCCTCTGTATCTCCAAAGGTCAGCTCTCATTCAGAGCTAAGGAGTCACTTCCTCTCTCAACAGACAGGCTTTTGTAAGCAATCAGGTAGGTGGTGTTTATTAATTGACTACCAGCAGTTAACCACCACACTGCCAGATTAAAGGCACATTACTTGAACAGGGATTACTCCCCTGTTACATACCTCCCCTGTTTGTGGGAAGCTTGGGCTTGCCATGGCCAAAGCCCATCCTTCCACTCTCATTCTAGATATCTCAGTGACTTGAATGAGAGTGGATGGAGGAAGAGAACCCTCAGTCCTGTTTGGATTGGAGCCCTTTCTCCAGTTTATTCGTGTCTCCTCCTGAAGGTGTTTGAGATCAGCACCCCTCAGTCGCTCGAGGAGGACTTTCTCCAAGTATAGTCTTTTTTCTATGTGCGCGGTCATGAGATTTCCCTTGCGTCGGGTGCTCGTCTTATTGTAGGCATACTGTATGGCAGCAGTTGCAGAGCGTTTAAAAACAGCCCCTTTTAGATTAAGTTGCAATTCCACACCCACTTCCAGAGAATGTCCCATCTTTTCAGCTTCATCAGCTAAGGATTCTTCTGGTTTTAATTCAGCACGTGTACCTTCTTTTGTTGCCTGCTGGGTGGCTGAAGGTTTTGCTAGTGCTTGTTTAGGTGGTTCAAATTTTGCAACCTTGTCTTTCAGATGAGCGGTATTCCCAGCTCTCACTGTACCCTTGTCTTCATGGGTTTTTGAGGCTGTGGGATACTGACGCTTAGTCAGGGTCAATACTTGTCCTTGTAGGACTGTAATCTCATCCGCGAGAGATCCCTGTTTTTTGAGTGCGTCTTGCAAGTCTCTTCTCAGGGAGTTTATCTGCATGCTTTGCTTTCTCTGAGCTTGCCTCCACATTTTTATTGCATTGTGAAGCACTATGAACTGCTTTGCTTGGGCCACAGTTACTTGTTTCAGTTTCTGGACCTTCTTGTGCTCCCTTTTGTGCCACGTCACCTGGGTTCTAAGCTTGGCTTTTAGCGTTGCTTTGGTGATGCTCAGGGTAGCCTTCAGTTTTTCATGCTGCTTTGCGGAGACATACTGGGTCATCAGACGTTCCTGCAGCACTTGAATTTCTTTAGCAGCCTGCAGCTTTTCTTCCTGTAGCATTTGCTGCTTCTCCTCAGCATACTGGAGGTGTGTACGCAGACCTTGCAGTTGGTTCTGCAGTCGGTGCTCTGCTTCAAACTTTTCCTTGACTTCTTCTGTCAACTGAAAATGTTCTTCTTTCAGTTTTAAGTTTTCTCTTTTTTTCAGTCTCTGTATTCTTCAGGGCTTCTTTGCAGTCCTCCTTCCATTTACGCACATCTGCTTTGAGAATGACAATCTCCTGGCGTGAGACTTCCTTCTCTAGGTTGAGGGTCTGAAGCTCCTTCTGAGAGACTTTGAGATCTGTGCCAAGATTACCAATAGTTTCTTTAGCAATGTCCAGCTCCTCAGTGAGACTGTGTAGTTCCTTTCTGGAAACTTCCAGGTCTGTGCGGCAGCTGTTGGTCTCATGATGTGAGGCATCAAGTGCTCTGCGGAGTGTCTGAACCTCTTTCTGAGATACGTCCACTTCTATCCGGACACTGTTGACCTCCTGTTGTGAGGTATTCAGCTCTATACGAAGAGTGTGAACCTCTTGCTGGAAGACTATCATCTGCTTCAGTGCCTCCTCATACTTCCGCTTAGCGTAGCCACCATTTTATCAGATTGGCTCTGCTTTTCATCCATGGCGGAAATAGTAGCCTTTGCAGTATCTAGCTCAGTCTTGAGATCGTCCAATTCTGTCCTGGCTAAAGAGTAAATTGTGAGCACATCTTTTTGTAGCCTCACGTTATTTTTCTGTAGCTCTGTGTTATCTGCTCTCTCAAATTTCAATTGTTCTTGAAGTAGATCACAATTTTCAGGGCGTCTTCAGGGCTGGTCAAGGGATCGTCACTCACTGGTTCCGGCTCCGCTTCCCTGGGATGACTGGTTGAGGGTTCCTCACTGTTGGCACCGGACAGACACTTCTTTGGGGTACACGACTTCTGCCTTGGGCCCTCTGGATATTCGGTTAACCGCGGGACGAATTCTCCATTTTCTCTAGGCTGCAAGGCAACTCGGTCCCCCTCTTCCGCCACAGGATCTGCAGACGTGTCTGTTCCTTCCACGGTAAGTGAAGAACTGCTTTTCTTTTTCTTTTTCCGCCTTTTTGATTTGGATGACACCGTCCCTTCAGGGATATTGAGGTCTCCATCTTCATTTGAAATTTTAGCAGCTTCATTATATACACCAGGCTTTTCTTGCAGTTGCTTTAGCTGACAGAAATATTGGGTGATCTGCTGCTCAATCTCTGTCTCCTGTTGATCATATTCGTCATCAAAGGGAGCGGTCTTTTCTGTTCGTGCCGAGTTCAAGCACCCCCACCATTCTTGGGGTGTTTTGTGAGTGTGACTCAGTTCGGGTTCCCCATAAGAGATGTCTTCCTCTTTATTGGACTGGAAGGGCCACTCTTCCGTGGGGTAGGGTTCATTACAGGAACGCTGCATCTTGTCCTCCATTTTTAGGCTATCAGGTGTAATTTTCTTCCTGACCTCAGGAGGCGCTATTGCAGCTGTTGCCACTGTTTTTGCTAGAACCCCCAATTGTGGTAGTCCTACAGGTGGGCATATTTTGCTTGTAGAGGTCGTAGCTCTCACAGGCATCTCTGTAGAATTTTCTTTCTTGGATAAGTTTTACAATATCAACAGTACTGTGCATGCATTTTCATCAGGAATACAAGATGTGTAGTTGCTAGGTAAAACTCTCATTAGGTATGCTGAATGTGTAGTTACTAGGAAAAAACTTCTGTTTGCTTTACACCATTTATTTGCTAGGTGTAATCTCTCCGCTTCAGCAACAGAATTTGGTTTTCTGCCTGAGTTCAGTAATTTTCAGTCTCATCTTTGGGTATTATGGCATTCACACTTCACACTTTGGGTGCCTGTTTTTGCTCCCAAGATATATATATACGCAGACTTTTTTTACTTGCAGAAAAAAAACATTCTTTGCAGTGGACTATTTCTTTCATTCCCGGCATGGTGACTCAACATTCAGCAATTGGTTTTGAAAAACCTTTTACACAGTTCAGAAATCACTTTTTTCCCTATAGGGCAATTTTACACTCAGCATTTGTTTGCTAAAAATTCCCCTGCTTCAGCACAGCCTTGTATCAATTTTCACACTTTTCTGCATATACTCCATTCACAGCTGGTAGCCCTATGCGGTGTGGCAACCTTTATTTGCAAAATCAGTACCACTCGTGGGTCACCATCTGTATTCACTGCTTCAGCGAAACTTTTGAAATCAACAAACACCTATCCCTTTTTAAGGGCTGACTCACTTCTTGAACCCTGACTATGGCTGAAAGGCAAAACCCCTATTTCAATGACCATATTACACTTTGTGATAGGCAAATTAAGGTTTAGCTACTTCAGCAGTCTCTTCTGGGTTTTTGTAAGTTTCAGTGCAGTGTGGTTTCAGTGGTGTGTATCCCTTTAATTCCGATCTCTGCTGCATGAGGTTTTTTTTTTTTTTCCCCCTCTAAGTTTCTCAGATTGTTTGTAGGCAAAAAGCAGAAAAAAAAATTTCACATAAAAATCTCCGGTCCTTTTTAACTACAAAGACACCTCTTGTCCCACCTCGGACACCATATGTAGACGGACGTTCACAGAGGTACACAATTGGAGGCTTTTATTAGGTGAAATTATAATAGGCTTTATTGTGCCTTTTCCTTTTCATCAGGAAATCATCCAAACACAGGGGGGGGGGGAACAAAGCTTCTATTCACTTGGGAGTATCTCTAGTGAAAATACCATGCAATTAATTCACAACTCCCTAAGTAAAGCATGTCTCGCAGCCCCAAACATATATCATAAAATAAGCAGATATAAGCAGTCTCTTAATAGTGAAAGTCTTATCTGTTTCTTGCTGTAGAGTAAGCTTCTCTGCTCTCCTGGAACCACACCCGTGCGTGCACAGAAAATATCAGCATCCAGGTTTAGAAGTCTTATTTGGTGTCTTGCAATCAGCTATGCTGGGCAGAGCTCAAGACCGGTCAGCTCCAGTCTCAAGAACACTCCTCTGTATCTCCAAAGGTCAGCTCTCATTCAGAGCTAAGGAGTCACTTCCTCTCTCAACAGACAGGCTTTTGTAAGCAATCAGGTAGGTGGTGTTTATTAATTGACTACCAGCAGTTAACCACCACACTGCCAGATTAAAGGCACATTACTTGAACAGTGATTACACCCCTGTTACAAACTCATTTCCCAACCCACACGGATAAACCTGTAATCTCATAACCATTCCTTGCTAGACTGGATTCTCTCCTCAAACCCCAGCAGAATCCAATCCTCTGGCATCCTTCCTGATATTTTCAGTGACCATGCAATAGTGTACTGTGTAAGGAAAATTAAACCGCCCCATTCAAGCCCTAAAGTTCTCCTAACTAGAACATTAAAAAACTTTAACCCACAACAGTTTCTGGATGACCTTACCAACTGCCCATGGCACAGAATCGATTTAATTCCCGACCCTGATTCTGCACTCGACTATTTCCAATCCGAGTTCTTAAAACTCTGCGATACCCATGCTCCACTATGCAAAATAAGGGTACGGGGGGCCCACCTTCCATGGGTTACAACTGACCTTATTGCACTCCACCACCTCAGGGATATCTTGTGGAAAAGCTACAAAGTAACTGGCACTACCAAGGATCTCAATCACTACAGATGCCTGCGGAACATGTGCACAAGGCAAACAAGGCACGCAAAAGCACAATATTACTCTGACAATCTCCATCAAAATACATCAAACCCAGCTAACTTCTGGAAGGTTATCAACAATATATTCCAACCTCCTAACCATCAACAACCAAGTAATATCACTAAGGGGGATATTACGCTGACAAACCCCACTGACATTGCAAATGCATTCAATGATTACTTTGTGGAGTGTGCCACTAACTTATTAGCGAAACGCAGCCCAAACCACAAACCTGAATCTCATCCTGGGAGTACCCACATAGCCCCACCCCCTCCCAACTCTGCCCACAATTTTCAATTTGGCCCAGTATCTGAAGAGGAGATTACACAAGCGCTCCTCAAACTAAAACTAAGCAGCCAATGTGGACCTGACTTACTACAATCTAGGTTCCTACGACTTGGTGCCCCAGCAATTGCCAAACCAATTGCTTCCATAGTCAACTCTATCCTGTCTGCAGGCCATATCCCTAAGACCTGGAAAACTGCCAGAGTTGTCCCAATCTTGAAAAGTGGGGACAAAAACACTGTCTCAAACTACAGGCCAATCTCACTTCTCCCAATTCTATCCAAAGTCATTGAAAAATGTGTCCACTCCCAATTAAGCAATTACGATACCAAGACAAATTTCCCTAGCTAATTCCAATCTGGGTTTCATCCCAAACACTCCACCGTAACTACCCTGCTAAAAGTTTGCAATGAAATCCAGTGTGGAATGGAACGGGGAATACTCACTGATTTTGCAGAGGCTTTTGATACAGTTGATTATGCTATCCTGCTTAACAAACTCCAGAGCTCTGGAATAGGGAAGCATGCTTTAAACTGGTTTCAGTCCTACCTATCAGGAAGATCCCAACATGTGTCCATCTCAGGCTCTAACTCCAACCCCCTGGATATCACCTGTGGTGTCCCGCAAGGCTCTGTTCTGGGGCCCCTACTCTTCTCAGTGTTCATTAATGATCTTCCCACAGCTTGTAAGGAAGCCTCAATACACATGTATGCAGTTGACACAATCCTATATGCACACAGCCATAGCCTCTCTGATCTTCAACACATACTTCAGTCTGACTTTTTGAGACTCGAAAACTGGATTTCCCAAAACAAACTGTTTTTAAACACTGACAAGACTGTAACAATGGTATTTGGGACCAAGACTAAATTCTTAAAGCTTCCAGCGACTGAGCTCCTGATTAGAACCAATGCTAACACCACCCTAACCCCTGTCACTAGTTTTAAATACCTGGGCTTATGGTTTGACTCCCACTTAACATTCGGAATGCACATTGATACCCTGACAACCAAGACCTATGCCAAACTAGGGGTACTTTACAGGAACAAATCCTCCCTAAGTCAGAAAGCATATCGCACAACAGATGCTAATACCAATTATTGACTATGGAGACATAGTATATGGCTCGGCACCTCAAACCCACCTTAGTAAACTTGACACCCTCTACAATTCAATTTGTCGTTTTGTTCTCCAATGCCACTACAACACACATCACTGCAAAATGCTCAAAGAACTAGATTGGTCATCGCTAGAGTCTAGGCGCAAAGTTCAACTTTCCTGTCTTGCCTTTAAATTCTTTATGGGCAAGCTACCCAGCTATCTGAACAATCTCCTCACCCCTACCACATGCAGCACTTATCACCTGAGATCAGACTCCAAAAGACTGTTCATGGTCCCAAGGCTCAACAAAGTATCCGGCCGTTCCTCCTTCTCTTACCGTGCACCCCAAAACTGGAACAACCTACCAGAGACTCTCACATCCACCACCGGTTTAAGTTCTTTCAAATCTAAGGCTGTCTCACATTTTAATCTGGTCTGTAACTGTTTCATACGCCCATAACATATATTTTCTTTAACTGTGCATGCAATGTCTTGTATATAATGTATACCCTGTTCATTTATGTAACTGTATTTGTAACCATGTATTATTTGTCTTAACTCTGTGCCCAGGACATACTTGAAAACGAGAGGTAACTCTCAATGTTTTACTTCCTGGTAAAATATTTTATAAATAAATAAATATTAATAAACAATAATTCATTACCGTAGTGGCTATCCGCTATGATAATGAAGTTGCATTAATGTGATTTTTATTAATAGTGTACGGGAGCAGGGGGTCTCCGGTGATGAAACGCATTGATTTCAGCCTCGGGGACCCCCTGCTTCCCGAGTTACAGGCCCAGATATGGGGTGCCGGTATCTCCTCCATTATTTACATGTCACACGTCACGCGACGAGGATGCAAAAAAAATGGCAGCAACACTGGCATCCGATGCCCCATACCGAGGCCTGTAACTTGGGAAGCAGGGGGTCCCTGAGCCAGAAATCAAAGCAGTTCAGCTCAGGAGACCCCCTACTCCCGCACACTATTAATAAAAAATACATTAATGCAGCTTCATTACCTTAGTGGCTATCCGCTAAGGCAATGAAGGGGTTAAGGCACAATAGCATGTTTATTGGGGACAATTGCCCCCAATAAACATTGCAATATACAACACACCAACCCCCTGTGCCCCCAACAACCCCTATACCCCCCTAACATACATAACATATCTTAATTGTCAAGATTGTCACGTGATCGGGACATCTCCAAGCAGAGGGATACCGGCACCCCATAACCTGGCCTGTATCTCGGGAAGCAGGGGGTCCCCAGACCTGAAACCAATGCGGTTCTGCTCCGGAGACCCCCTGCTCATCTACACTAGTAATAAAAAAATTATTTTAAAATATTTTTTTTCTGGCGAGATTTGTACAGAGAGAGTGGCGGATCTCTCTGCTGCTGACAGATCTCGCCATGGAAACCCTTCTCGGCAGGCAGGTCATCTCACCACCGGCAACTCGCCATGTTTGCTCAGGTTGCTCTCACTGATATTTGGGCCTTTCTGCATACCGTATGTGACCTGGGTTCCCTGGTTTGGCTTTTACCTCTGCTGCAGCTCAGGAGAAGGGAGGTTGCTGCGGAGTCAGGTGACTAGGCCTGGTCAATGGAGTGTTAGGATTCCCTGCTGAGGCAGTTGTTACAGTTGGTGCTCTGAGGTCTTGCTGTCAGTTGGAGCTGGGACACAGCTAGGGGAGGATGTATAGGTGCAGGGGTCTGTGGCCCTCTGCACTAGGCCAGAGATCCCATAGGCCCCAGTTAGGACCCAACTCACCCTAGATTGTAGTTGGTTTAGGGGAGGCCCCTTCAGTTAGGGATCCTGCCCTTTTAGTGATTAGCCAGCTTAGGGCCACAGTGGTTTAATTTGAACTATTGCTGCTGCAGTCTGTGACCAGACTGCCAGAGAGGGAGCGACCATCATTGCGGAAGTCACTCCAGAGGGAGACATCCCATCCAGCAGAGGATATCATTGGATCGGCGGATCCCCTGCTTCTCGTTGTTAGCGCACCCGGGTGTGGACACACCCGGCAGGTACCGTTCACCAAACGTACACCAACACCGGTATAATAAGGCGCTGATCACGCCTAGAGATGCGGGCATCTTCTTGGGACACTTATTGGGTGAAGTGACCAAAGGACACCTCTGGTACTGTGGACACGGTGTGGGAATACACGGTGGTGAGACAACGCCCTGCGCGGCGAGGTATAGCTGTAACCATTAGTATTGCTATTGCCTGTATGTGGTTTATGGTTATTGCTCACAGTAAATGTTGTTATTCTTATAATCTGTGGACTGTTATTAATAGTTCTTGCTCTTGGTTATCCCATCCAATTGGGATCCCGTGCAGGTGGAGGCACTGCCACTCAGTATATTCGTTACCCCAGGCTCCAAGTAGCGGAGGCTCAGATCCCTGTGAGCCGACAGGTACCGCCAGCACTAGTAGACCCTTCACATTAGAGGGAAAAAGGGCTACACAATAGAGCAACTCGCCAAAAACATGGCGAGTTCAAAGCCCTGCTGAAAATGCTTTTTCGCTGCTTACAGCATAGGCCTCTTAGTCTCACATTGTCTGCCTCCCTGCACAGGCTGGTCGCCTTACATAGCCCTTCCTGCCTATCTTTAACATGAAATAATGTTAATCAAATAGTATCTGTAAAAAATACTACCATATAATATAATTCAGTTACTTCAACCCAATAGAAGGACAAACCGATGTAGCCAGGGTCCCTTTACCTTCTGGTCCTTGGGGTGAGTGATGGCTGAAGAGCTGCACGGGTGTCGTCAGGGTTGTGGGGGAACCGGCGGGGAGCAGGAAGCGCGGCGGTAGGGTTGCAGGTTGCTGACCGGATCATCGGAGCTCTGTGGTGGCCCAAATATGCATGGCGTCGCCATCTTGTGTCTTCGCGCATGCGCAGTGTAACACAGTGCGGCGGTCATTAGCAAGGCTCCGCACGGGACTACATGTCCCAGCAGCCGCAGGGGCTGCTTGCCACATGGGCCTTCGCAGCCAATAGGGCTAACGGATCGACAAAGAGAGAGTGAGATACATTTGGCGCACTCAGGAGACCATGGCAGTCGGAAGCAGGACAGCAAGGGGTGAGGTAAGGTCCAGGGAGAAGTGCTCCATTGGACTAGGCCAGATATCCCCTCAGGTCCCAGCTAAACCCAGACCACCAATAGCTTGTGGGCTGTAGGGAAGGCCCCCCAGATAGGGACGCTTCCTTTAGCACATTCTGTCAGTATTAGCACATCCGTGACAGACGTCACACGGTGTGTGTGGCCTGCGGTCTGGAACCAGACCACAGACAACTATAGACATTTAAAGGGACACACTCTAGCTGGAGCTCCCTCCAGAGGCGGACACCAGAGTACAAGGGAAAGAGAATATCCAGCAGACTGCGGCGTGGGACCACATTGTGGTTCGGCAGATCCATCAGCCAAATCAGCCTGGTCTGGCCTAGGAGCAGGAATGTATCACAAGTGCACCAATTGCCATACATTGTGGGTAGCGCTACTCCACAAACACTATTTTGGTGGGCCTGACCTTGTGGAGACCGAGGTGGTTAGGTGCCCAGGGCACCTCAGTACTTTGGTGGTTCTACGAGGGTGGTGTATGGTGTGGGTATAGGCTTGTTGGGTCTTGCCTGGTATTGTTTTGTACTGCTATATGTACTATTGTGTGTGTGTGTTCAGTAAAACTCCTGTTATATACCCTTTGTGTGTAATTACTGAATGTTTTGGTTCCTGCGAGGGGTTATCCTGCGGCACTAGTATCCCTTCCAGGTGGAGGCGCTGTAGACAGAGGACCGAGATCATCCCAGGCTCCTGTAAGCCACACAGGTAATCAACAGCACACGTAGTTCCCTTAGAAACGGGGAAAGGGGGCTACATTTGGAAGCATTGCTGAGATTCAGACCTGGGGTGCCCTAGAGAGTAGTTCAAATAAGAGCCAACCATGTTTTTGCTATCCAAGAAGGAGGTCCACGACTGGGCCTTGGAGTTCCATGAATCTCCCCGCTCATAGGCCAAAAGTGGGACCTTTCATATCGTTGGAGTATTGTAATAGTGACTGCGGACAATGAAATACATGAAGAAGATGTTTCACAGGCTCTGTATTCACCAGAAGCCCTGCCCACGGGTTGCCCATTATTTACCCTGAGCTACCAACCCCAAGCGTAACTTCCAGTCCGGGACCCAAATCCAAGGTACCATATCAGGTGGAAGCTTCAAGCCCCTCCTACACCCTAAGGAGGAATGAAGTCCCTGTGATGGAGAAGAGGTAACCAGGCTCACTAATAAAGGTTATGCCCGTTTGGTTACCTC
Source organism: Ascaphus truei (assembly GCF_040206685.1). Taxonomy (NCBI): domain Eukaryota; kingdom Metazoa; phylum Chordata; class Amphibia; order Anura; family Ascaphidae; genus Ascaphus; species Ascaphus truei. The sequence continues at coordinate 2,820,983 of NC_134489.1, forward strand.
TGACCCATGTGTTGGGGTTCAGGAGTGTCAGCTCTTGGACCCAACTGTTGTAAAACATTACCTATAATTATGCGACAATAAAGATTTTTTGTGTTTTTACCTTTCCAGGGATGCCAGCAAGCAGAGATTGCTGTGGTATGAGTTTCAAGGGGTGTTTTTCGGAGAAAGTGTTGTCAGAATGTGCCTATCTAGTCAGGGGCCAGAGTTGCTGGTTCCCCTAAAAATGTACCCAGGAATTAGGTCGGATTCCTGGATGCATGTAGACACAGTGTCTTGGTAAAATCTCAACTTGAAAATGCTTGTGACTCCCCCCTAGGGTTCCCTGCTTCAGCACAGCACAGCCCAGAAAGGTAAATGGTGCAAAGGGATGTAAAGTATACCTGCAACTAGAAGGGGTCCCCAGGTTAGGGGGGATACCTAGTTACTGTACAGGTAACCCGGAACCTGCTTAGAGGTTCTGGGGGTACTCCAACAATCTATAAGGTTGTGAGGGGGCTTGTAGAGTCCAGTCCTAAGTCTACTTTATAGTGTGTAGGGAATATGGCTAGTAAGAAATAAAGTGCAGGGGTTTTTTTTATTCTATTCCCCATACCAGCAAAACTTAGAATATTTTTAAAGTGTATATTTTTTGTTTTAAAACATATATGCTTGTGTTAAACAAAAAGAACAACTACTGCTCAGCTAGAATGTAGATTCAAAAAGGGGTGCATGCTGGGATAAAGGACTGATAGCAAACAAAGAAAAGTAATCCCTAAGATGCGTGCACTCAACCTCTGAGGTAGAACTCTATTTTCCCTAAAAGAGATGGAAATCCATCTCCACTAATACAGTATATAATTTTTTTAATTGGCACAAAAATATTTATTTTAAAACCTAATTCAACAAATAGCATATCAAAGTAATCCTGTATGTAAACACAGATAGATTGATATAAGATATGCTTAAAGTAACAAGTGTGCTTAGGCTGCGTCCAGGGTCAGCGCTTAGGCGCTGACCCGTGCTGAGGCGCGCTGACGCTTCTCAGTGAGCCCCTGCAGCCGCAATGAGAGCGGCTTTAGCAGGGGCTCGCGCACGCTTCCACAAGCGTGCGGAAGCATAGGTCTTTTTCAAAAGATATATTTTCGCGCTCACGGGTGCGCATGGCGAACCAGCCCTGTAATGTCACAGGCCCTCCCCCCTGCCCCCCGACACGCTCCTGGACGGCGCACGGACCAAGGCCAGGGAAAGCACCCGCTTTCCCTCAGCCTCCGCACGGCTGCAGTCCTATGGACGCAGCCTTATATAGCAAGGGAAGATAGTGAAGTGATATGTGAAGGTAATTTTAACTAAAGTGAGGTACATTAAAATAAGTAGGTAGTAGGTGTGTATAGTAATAGTGAACAACCACAGAGTGTTTGTGTTTAGGATTGGATACGTGTAAATTATATCTTATATTTAACCATGTATCCCTGATGATAATGCTAAGCATATGATGATGGCCTGAAACATCCCTATTTATATAGGGTCAAAACGCGATATTTATACTTTTGTATCTTGTTTGATAACAATAGTTGCAACAATTCAACGAATATAACTCACTAAGGTAAGTACTCATATAATTCCAACATCTCACTCAAAATATTCCTGATAAGCCGTTGCACATGTAGTGTTAAATGTACATACAAAGTGTCACGTAGAGCTTGTTGATGTTGTTACTTAATAAGATCTTTAAATTTCCCTATAGACAAATTATATCCAATGGCTTTGTATCAAAGCATATACAGGCATACCCCGCATTAAAGTACGCAATGGGACCGGAGCATGTATGTAAAGCGAAAATGTACTTAAAGTGAAGCACTACCTTTTCCCACTTATCGATGCATGTACTGTACTGCAATCGTCATATACGTGCATAACTGATGTAAATAAGGCATTTGTAACAGGCTCTATAGTCTCCCCGCTGGCGCACAGCTTCGGTACAGGTAGGGAGCCGGTATTGCTGTTCAGGACGTGATGACAGGCGCATGCGCGAGCTGCCATTTGCCTATTGGGCGATATGTACTTACTCGCGAGTGTACTTAAAGTGAGTGTCCTTAAAACGGGGTATGCCTGTATGTACATATACTGTATTATGCTATTATGGCTTTAAAGATGTTCGGTTTGCCCTTCCAATCTCAGTCTGTGGTGCGGCTAACATCAAATGCCAATACATATATATGTGTATACTATGTATGGGGTGGTTTGAGGAGCTGTGACTTCACGGCTGACTAAGATTTAGTATACCTTGTCCGCCCTTCAAATGTCTTTCACAACCGCTCCCCGTGATCCTTATATTTAAACCACCCTTAATATTGTCTTCTAAGGTGCGTTTGAGCAAAATTCTAGCTGCTAGTGGATTCCTTGTCGGTCCACATCTTTTTTAGCTAGCTAGAAGATACAAAGTATCGCATGGCAAATTGACTTGCAATCTTCGTCGCAGTCACACTACAAAGTAGATGACAATGATGTCATCATCACAGGGTGTTTCCAGTTTCAAGTCTTCAGCAAGAAAGGGCTGCTTCAGCGAAAGCTGCCTGAAATATTTTCTGTCCTGTTTTTGCAGGCGCATCAGTCAGTGTGTGTGTGGGGGCGTGCGCCAGTCAGTGTGTGTGCGCGTCAGTCAGTATGTGTGTGTGCGCGTCAGTCAGTGTGTGTGTGTGTGTGTGTGTGTGTGTGTATGTGTCAGTCAGTGTGTGTATGTGCGTCAGTCAGTGTGTGTGTGTGCGTCAGTCAGTGTGTGTGTGTGCGTCAGTCAGTGTGTGTGTGTGTGTGCGTCAGTCAGTGTGTGTGTGTGCGTCTGTCAGTGTGTGTGTGTGTGTGGCGTGTGTGCGCGTCAGTCAGTGTGTGTGCGTCAGCCAGTCATTGTGTGTGTGCGCGTCAGTCAGTGTCGGTCAGTGTGTGTGTCAGTCAATGTATGCATCAGTCAGTGTGTGTGTGTGCGCGTCAGTCAGTGTGTGTGTGTGTGTCAGTCAGTGTGTGTGTGCGTCAGTGTGTGTGTGTGTGTGTCAGTCAGTGTGTGTGTGTGTGTGCGTCAGTCAGTGTGTGTGCCAATCAGTGTGTGTGTGTGTGCCAGTCAGTGTGTGTGTGGCGTGTGTGTGCGAAAGTCAGTGTGTGTGTGTGCCAGCCAGTCAGTGTGTGTGTGCGAGTCAGTCAGTGTCAATCAGAGGGTGTGTCAGTCAGTGTGTGTCTGTCAGTGTGTGTGTCAGGCAGTCAGTCAGTGTGTGAGTGTGACAGTCAGTGTGTGTGTGTGTGGCAGTCAGTCAGTGTGTGTGTGTCATTCAGTGTGTGTGTGTCAGTCAGTCAGTGTGTGTGTGTCAGTCAGTGTGTGTGTGTGTGTGTGTGTGTGTGTCAGTCAGTCTGGTGTTGCCCCCCCTCTCTCATGACTGTTCCTCTCCCCCACCCCCCCACAGCAGCAGTGTGGAGGAAGTGGGAGACCGGGGGGGGGGGGCTGTGTTTGTCCTGACTCTTTCCCCCGTCCCCCCGGCGCTCCCGGCGGTAATACGGGGCCTGCGGTGTGAGGAGAAGAAGAGGCGAGTGGGCGGGCGGAAGGCAGCGGCGTGAGTGTGAGAGGTGGTGGCGTCGTGAGTGCGGCGGGAGGCAGCATGTCGGCTTGAGTGCGGCGGCCAGGAGGTGGCAGCGACAGGCCTGAGGTGAGGGAGGGAAGGAGGTGGGAGAGGGTGGTGCAGCAGCGACAGGGCCCCTGAGGGGAAAGTGAGGATGTACCGGTGGGCCTGATGTGAGGCGGGGGAGGGTGGTTTGGCTGCGGTGGCACCCCTGAGGGGAATGGAATCTTGAGGGACACAAGAGGTGTGGGGGTGTGAGACAGTGAAGGGCCGCAAGAGGAGGGGGGGGAGACAGTGTGCAGTATGTGTGCAGGACCAGACCACAGGCAACTATAGACATTTAATGGGACACACTCCAGCTGGAGCTCCCTCCAGAGGCGGAAGCCTGAGGACAAGGGAAGGAGAGGATGCAGCAGGCTGCGGCATGGGACCACGTTGTGGTTGAGCGGATCCATCAGCCAAGTCAGTCTGGTCTGGCTTAAGACCAGGAAGGTATCTCAAGTGCACCAATGGCCATACACTGTGGGTAGCGCTACTCCACACACTATTTGGGTGTGCCTGACCTTGTGGACACCGGGGTGCTTATGTGCCCAGGGCACCTCAGTACCTTGGGGGTTCCACCGGGGTGGCGTTTGGTGTGGGTATAGCCTTGTGGGGTCTTGCCTGGTATTGTGTTGTACTGCTATATGTACTATTGTGTGTGTGTGTTCAGTAAAACTCCTGTTATATACCCTGTGTGTGTAATTACTGAATGTATTGGTTCCCTCGAGGGGTTATCCTGCTGCTCTAGGATCCCTCCCAGGTGGAGACATTGCTGTAAACAGGACCGAGATCCCCCCCAGGCTCCCAGCAGCGGCAGACTAGGCCTCCTGTAAGCCACACAGGTAATCAACAGCACACGAATTTCCCTTGGACATGGGGAAATGGGCTACACCTATATATCAAAAATGTACAAAAAGGAACCTATATTGTAAGAAATGTTTGGATGTTGACCAATAATAATATATTAAAGGAGTATAAATAGGGGGCGTGTCCAGGACGCCGATGAGAACAGTCGGGTAGCAGAGGAGCTCCCTAGACCCAAGCATAAAACTACAAAAGCAGCGCTTTCCCACCCCAAAAAAATCACCACAAAACAGCTCAAAACCTAGAGGAAACCCTCAAGAAGGCAATGGCAGGCAAACAAAAAGCCCAATCGGGCCCAGGAATTGCCCGTTTTCTCTCCCCTTCTCAGAGGAGCTCGGAGGCTGCCACAAGAAGCCAAGATGGCGGCGGCCCCACACCACGCGGGGCCAAGCAAGCGGCAATGGAGCGTGACCGCACCGACACACCACCACCGCAAGACGAAGCCCTAACGCGGGATTACATGCAAGAGCTAATAACATCAATGTGGAACAAGCTACATGCCTCACTCAAAGCGGACCTTAAAGCTGCGGTCTCTGAACTGAAACAGGAGATCTCGGGCCTCTCAGAGCGCACCGCGGAGCTGGAAATAAAAATGGCTGACGCAACACAGGCCCAAGAAGACGCCGCGAACGAAATCTACCGACTGGGGGCCGAAGTGAGTAATCTTAAAGACCAGATAGAGGATCAGGAAAACCGAGATCGAAGACAAAACATCAGGATCAGAGGGATCCCAGAATCGGTCCTCCCAGCCCAGATTAAACCTTACATCCTGGCCCTTTTCCAATCCGTCTGCCCTGACCTTACTCCAAGTGAGTGTGAAATGGACAGAGCACATCGAGCCTTGGGACCAAGGTCAGATGACCCCAACAGAGCTAGAGACGTGATTGCAAGAGTCCACCATTATACAATAAAAGAGCAAATCATGGCAGCGTGCCGCGCGCAAGATCCTATCACCCACAAAGGCGACCATCTTCAAATATATAACGACCTGTCTAAACGCACGGTGCTCAGGAGAAAAGAGATGCAACCTCTAACCAAACTCCTGCGTGAAAAAGAAATCAAATATAACTGGGGCTTCCCGTTTAAACTGCTGGTGCAGAAAAACGGGAAATACCATACCATCAGACACCCAGAGGATATGGCGCGCTTTGCCAAAACGGTTGGACTGAACCCGCCAGCAGAATGGGATAAGAACCCCTCCAGAGTCCAAGAACCGGACACACAAGACCCGCCAGCAAGAACATCCGAAAGGCTGGCAGGACAAAGACAAGGCAGAGTCAAGTGAAGACCCTGAAAACCCACCAAACAAGGCCATCACAAAGCGTCTACCAGAAATCAGCTAAACACTCAAACACATCAGAAACCCCCTCCCCCCCTCCCCTCTCTCCCCCCCCCTCCCCTCTCTCCCCCCCCCCCTCCCCTCTCTCCCCCCCCCTCCCCTCTCTCCCCCCCCCTCCCCTCTCTCCCCCCCCCCCCTCCCCTCTCTCCCCCCCCCTCCCCTCTCTCCCCCCCCCCCTCTCCCCTCTCTCCCCTCCCCACCCACACCTCCCCCCCCCCCCGCCCGCCACCCCTCTACCTCTCCCCCCTACCCCCCCCTTCACCCCCCAAGGAACCCACAGACCCGTCTGCAAACCTGATCCTCCGCATCAAAGACGGCTGCCGATACCAGCGGAGCGGATGACGTCGAGACGCGGCAGGCGGCCGACCGGAGAGTGAACGTGGCGAGCACCTGGAGGCGGCAAAGCCTCTTACAGCACACCGGAACGGCCGCAGCAATGAGGACGGACGTGCACACCGACAGCCCCGACGCTGAAGCTTAGCTGAGACAGTGTGGAGCCAAGACCCGCCGTCGCGAGGGGAATGCAGGATCCTTTTGCCCCTCCCCTCCCAGAGGCCCCGACAACCGACCGGCCCTCACGGGAGCGGAGGAAGCGAGCACTCAGACGGGAACCCAGGACATCCGGTCGGATCACCCCCTCCGCTTTTTTTGTCTTCCCCCTATCACCCCACCGTGACCCCAACGGTAACCGTGAGTACTACTGCCTGTATAACACTGCGGCGATCAGAGAGTCACGCCACTGTCGGGAGAACACGGGCCTGCCCCCCCCCCCATCCCCCCCCCCCCGGCCACAGAAGGCCTCCCCATGCCTTGACACCCGACCCCCCCCCCCCCCCCAAGGGCCCCATGAGACCCATATCGACATGAAAAGAACTTGGACAATACAAAGATACCTTGGTCTGCGACCCATTCAAACCATGGGCTGCAGACATAAAACTTTAAAATAATTTTGACTAAAAAGAACAATGAGATTCCTAGGGGCGTATATGTTCAATGTTCCAAGCCGATAGCAAAATCTAAGAATAGGAGTCCCTCCTCAATCCCTCCCCCCCCACCTCCCCTCCCCCCCACCTTTCCCCCCCTCCCCACCTTCCCCCCCCCCACCTTTCCCCCCCCCCACACTCCCTTCCCTCCCTATCCTCTCTCCCCCCCCCCCCCTCCCTCATGCTGTAGCCGAGACAGGCTGCTGCCCAAGACTGTACCGTAAATGTGCCAGGATACTAGACAAGAGTACTCAGATGTATATGCCAGGGCGAAATTATCAGGTTCTCATACAGATACTGCTGTATGGGTCGTTGTAAGCCATTGACAGGTTACCTACTGCGCATGACGAAACAGGTCTACCATGCTGCATGCCTGGACCACATCACAGTATAGGTAAATCCAGGCTTGCAATGGTACACCTCGGCATCATAACGCAGGGGGTATCAGTGCGATTGTGATATGTCCCTTGTCAGACCTGTACTGTTGTGTATGTCAAGGTAGATTTGATATATTAAATGCCAGGATCACGTAACTATGTAGAAACAGCGCCGATGTATTACATGCCATGACAATAACGATGTGTAGGTTAAGGCAGGCTTACTATGTAACCTAACAGGAACATTTCTCTGTATACTGTATGTTAACCAGAAAGCTGATTGTGTACTAATAATAGACAACGTATATGATACTACACACAATGCATACAGACCCAATAAAATAGGTTAACCCAGGCTTGCTATAACATACCTCAGGATCAAAGATCAGGAGGCGCTCGCGCGACGAAGTTGTATTCCGTGTCAGACCCATATTGTTATCTATGTTAAGGTAGATTTGAAACATTATATACCAGGGTTATATCGCAATGTTTAAACAAGCAGACCAAATGTATTGCATGTCATGACAATAACGAGATGTAGATCAACGCAGGTTTACTATGTTACCTACCAGGCACATCCGTCTGTATATGTTAAACCAGAAAACTGATTGTGTACTAGTATGGGCTGTGTTTAGGAAACTACACACAGCACATACAGATCCAATAAAAGGCAGACCTAACCCATAACTACCAACATAGAGAAGAAAGAAAGTTAGGACGCCCCCCACCCTCAACTCCCCCCCCCCGTCCTACCCTCACCACCCGCCCCTGTGCTCCCCGCCCCCCACCGCCCCAGTAGAACGCTGCCAACCGGCCCTAAGTAACCAACAGAGAAATACGCACCCTTATATACCTCACCAAAATGGTAACATAACCCGAGCCATACAACCAGCGTCAGCGACTTCAACACTCACAACCTGAACGTCTCTTTGGGTGCTCACCCTCCCCCTTTTTCTTTTTTTCTTTCCCTTTCACTACCCACCCCCCCCCCCCCCCCATACAAGTAAAACACGACGCAGCCTAAAACCGAAACATGACGACAGAAAAAGGGAAAGCGCAACACACTAGCAACCTAGGGTCTGGACCCCTCGGTTGCACGCCGGTCACTGGTGCCGGAACCTCCCTAGATGGGCACATCTGCCCAAATGCCGGCCTTCACTAGGTCTGGCAACACAATATTAGGACCTGAAAAGGCCCTAATCCTATCTGCTCTCTATCCGCTGACTCTGTCCCAGCGGATCTTTAACCACCCTCCCTCCCCCTCATTCCCCCCCCCTCCCCCCCTTCCTTGGCACCACACAAACAACTACCAAAGAAAATATAGACAAGACACATCCCTACCCCATAAACAAAGCAGCTTCCGAAGTAATACATACCTAGGACATAAAAGCAAGATCCCCTCCAGTGGGAAGGGGGAGATCCTGAGTCCTCAAGCCACAACAAAATCACAATGACATCCACAGCCCCAATAAAAATCTGCTCGCTGAATGTTAAGGGGCTCCAAAATAATAGAAAACGGAGACTTGCACTCAACGATATGAAAAAAACAGGGGGAGACATCATATTCCTACAGGAGACCCACTTCACATCACAGGACCCCCCAAATTTATTCAAAAAAATATTCCCGACCTGCTTTTTTGCATCATTTAGTAGTAAGAAGAGGGGTGTGGCCATCCTTATCAGACAAGGCACCCCATTTAATCATGTCAGAACAACAATGGACCCAGAGGGTAGATTCCTAATGGTATATGGCTCCCTAGCGGGCTCGGCAATCGTCCTGATCAATGTATACGCCCCAAACGAGAACCAAACAGAGTTTTTACAAGCTGTTCTCGAGGGTGTTGACCCGGGATATCTGTCATCGATGATAGTGGGAGGAGACTTTAATATGGTCTTAAACCCTACCGAGGACAGATCAACCAACATGGGCCCCCCCGCAAAACCCACTCCCAGATCAAGGGGAAAAGGTTCAGGGAAATCATGAGCGAATTCTCACTGGTGGATGTCTGGAGAACCCAACATCAGGGCCAGAGAGACTACACATTCTACTCAGCACCTCACCAGACTTACTCTCGAATAGACCACATCTTGACCACCAAAAATGTGATGGCGGCAGCCATAGAATCAGACATTGGCTCAATCACATGGTCAGACCATGCCCCGGTCACCTTGACTCTGTCAGTCCCCTTTGAAAAAACTACAACGTACACCTGGAGACTGAACGACTCACTACTAAATCACCCAGAGATCGAGAGAGAAGTCAGATCCTCACTTAAGGACTATTTCTCCCTCAATATGGGAACAGTCTCCTCTCCAGCAATCCTATGGGAAGCCCATAAGGCAACTATCAGAGGGAAATTTATTTCCATCGCATCCCACAGGAAAAAAGCCCGCCAAGCGTTAATCAAAGAACTCGCAGAAAGCATAAAAGCAATAGAGCAAGCTCATAAAGCACATCCCTCAAAAAAAATATACAAGTCATTAATAGATGCTAGAACAAAGCTTAGACAAACCCAGCTGGAGGACGTTGAAAAGGCCCTCAAATGGACCAAACAACTATACTATGACAAAGGCAACAAAGCTGACAGATTCTTAGCTAGTAAATTAAGAGGGATACAAAAAAGATCCCAAATAACGGCGATCAAGAGTAGGTCTGGTGAGATTCAATATAGTGAAAGCAAGATTGCAGCGGAATTCACAAGATATTACACAGAACTATACAATTTGAGAGCTAAAAACGGCCGACCTGTACCGATAGCGTCAGAATCTATAACTCAATATTTAAATAAATGCCAACTCCCCTCACTGACGGAGGAGGAAAACACAGTCCTCAATGCTGAGATCTCAAAAGAGGAACTGGAAGAGGCGGTCAAATCACTAAAGCTTACTAAGTCTCCTGGCCCTGACGGTTTCACAAATATTTACTATAAAAGGTTCTTGCCAACCCTATCCACGCATCTACTAAAAATATTCAATTATTTTATGGAAGGGAATCAAATCCCCCCAACAATGTCTCTAGCCAATTTGGCTATAATACATAAGGATGGCAGAGACCCGATGCAATGTGGAAGCTACCGTCCAATCTCCCTCCTCAATAGTGATCTCAAACTATATAGCAAAATTTTGGCAAATAGGCTAAACCCAATATTACCGAGGTTAATTAATATCGACCAAGTAGGATTTGTCGCGGGGAGACAAGCCTCAGACAATACCCGAAAAATAATTAATATCATTGACCATGTTCACCTCACAGGCACCAAAGCACTCCTGTTAAGCCTGGACGCAGAGAAGGCGTTCGATAGAATAAACTGGCAATTTTTGGACCAGACTATGCGCAAATTTGGCTTTAAAGACGCATACTTAGAGGGGGTCCGTAGACTATATCAAAACCCGTCAGCCACAGTGAAACTACCAGGGGGCAATAACCACAGATTCGAGATAACAAATGGGACTCGACAGGGATGCCCTCTATCTCCTCTCCTCTTTGCGCTAACGATAGAACCACTAGCATCAGCAATACGACTCAATACGGACATCCAAGGAATAGAAATTGGAAACAGGCAGCATAAAATCTCCCTATTCGCGGATGATGTCATACTAACCCTTTCCAAACCCCAAATCTCCCTACCCAACCTTCAAAAAGAACTCCGGGATTTTGGAAAAATCTCAGGATACAAAATAAACAATGATAAGTCAGAAGCCCTAAATCTAAGTCTGCCAGAGCCAGAGGTGAAACTCCTCAAACTAAACTTCAATTACCGTTGGAGCTCCTCCTGTATCAAATACTTGGGGGTTAAGATATCGAGGAACTACCAATCCCTATACCAACATAACTATCCGACCTTATTCCATAAAATCAAACAGGATTTAGAAAAATGGGGAGGTTATCAAATATCATGGATCGGGAGAATGGTCTCGGTTAAAATGAACATACTCCCTAGATTACTATACTACTTCCAGACTCTCCCGGTCCACATCCCTGGCTCGGAACTAAAAAATATCCAAAAACTAATCTTCCACTTTATTTGGCAAGGTAAAAAACCTAGAGTCCATAGAACAGTTCTCTTGGCCTCAAGGGGGAGAGGAGGACTGGGAGTCCTCAGACATCACAAAATACTACCTAGCCGCCCAACTGCGACAGGTGGTAGTCTGGAACGCAAACCCAAACCAATATTGTTGGCTGGATATTGAAACACAATATGCCGGAACACCTTCACTGCCGGCTTGCCTTTGGTCCCTGAGCAAGGAGGACATGCAGAATAGCAAATTTAAACTAGGCCCAATGAGACACACATGGGAGACCTGGACGAAAAGCAAACTCAAGTACAAGCTCACAACACCACAATCTCAACTTATACCGATTCACAAAAATCCGAAATTCCCACCTGGCTGTGAGCCCAGACAATTTGACCAATTTCAAACCAAAAACATCAAGGTGATTGCCGACCTCTTGAGCTTCGGGGAGTTCCTGAGCTATCAAAACATACAAGCCAAATATGGAATAATAGGACTGAACGTGTTCAAGTATTTACAAATTCGACACTTTATCCAAACAATATCCCCAACATTGAAATTTCCCCCTCTCACAGGTTTCGAGCGGCTCTGCAGAGAAACAGCTCACCAGAAAGGTCTAATAACACAAATATGCGCGGAGCTAGAGAGGGGCACAGAAGCCCCCACACATGACTATATGCTGCATTGGGCAGCAGAATTGGACATAGTTATAGACCGAGAGGACTGGGAAAGTATTTGGGAAAATGCCTCAGGAACTTCTATATGTACCACAATCAGAGAAAATATTTACAAAATAATGTTCCGCTGGTATCTTACCCCAGCCAGACTAAATCAAATCTACCCCCTGGCATCCGATCTATGCTGGAGAGGCTGCGGTCAAAAGGGGGACATGGCCCACATTTGGTGGACATGTCCGGAAATTCAAAAATACTGGGAAACGACACAAAAATTAATAGAGGAGGTCACAGACCTCACAATACCCATTGAACCGCTGACCTACCTGCTGGCCAGGCCACTAGACTATCTGGACCGGCCAACAGGAAAATTAGTCTCCTTTATTCTTACGGCGGCCAGATGTGCGGTGGCTGCCGCCTGGAAGAAAGTGTCTCCCCCCTCCAAACAAACAATAATAAAAAGGGTGCAAGAAGTAATGGACATGGAGAAATTGTCGGCTTTCCTTAAAAGGTCCTCTACCTCATTCACTAATATTTGGGATCCATGGTACACCCACATGGCGCTCCTAAGACGAAACACCCCTTAACAGATCAGAGACCCAATGGACACCAAGATCCAAACCAGAACTGCCAAGAAGCTAGGGAATAAGACCTTTCCCCATTACACCCTCCCCACCCCCCCCCCCCCACCCCACCCCCCTCTCTTCTCTATCCCCTCTCTGTTTCCATGCTCGCGCCGCCCCGTTGGACCACATATGGTCAAGGAGACGTTGAGCCTTTCCTCTTTTCTTCCCAGTTAAGAAAAAAAAAAATGTGTATTAGGCGGGCTTACTGTTTGTATTATCTATACCCTGTAATGTCATATCTGCCTAATAAAAAAAATTGAAACAAAAAAAAGGAGTATAAATAAAGAGAAACATATAATTGATATCTGCTTGTATTGTACTCACAATCGTGACCACACAAAAATCACGAGAAAAAGAGAGAGTTTAGAATGGAAACTCCTATAATAAAGAAAAATTATAGTACTGTATAGGTTTAAATTATGATATGTCTAAAATAAGGAAATCTTCCAAATAAATGCACATTATAAAAGTATATATACCCCATAAGAATAATAAATAATAAATGAAAACAATGTATGTACGGTATGCATTGTATGATCATGATTTATAATTATGCGTCATCCATAAATATCGTAGATAATTACTGATTATACCAAACGGCAATCAACACATAACATTATACACATATATCTCGTTCTTCATATGATTATAAAAAACATACATTTACAAAAAGCTCATCAAAGACAAGTTATCACATCCTACCAGATCGGATTATCTAAACTAAGGAATACATATATGAATGTCACCTATAGCATATGTCCAATCCATCAAGGATTCCCCTCATTTATCCCCATTTAATTTTTAATTCGCCTTTTTATTCTTGCATCCCAAATGCATAACCTTACATTTATCTGTATTAAACCACACCTGCCATTTACCTGCCCACGTTTCCAGTCTCTCCAAGTCCTTCTGAAGAGAAATTACATCCTGCTCTGATTCTATTACCTTACACAATTTAGTATCATCAGCACAGATGGAGACTTTGTTCTCTATGCCAACCTCAAGCTCATTAATAAACAAGTTAAAAAGCAGGGGCTCTGTGCTGTCCCTCTGAACCGAGTCCCGCAAAAATCCCAGCCGGCCCTGTAATTGGTATGGAGTGATTTGCCGACATCCTCATGAGGTCCCAACTGCTCTCTGACTCTCTGTCTCCTTCCGTGTAACGTAACCGGAGGTCGCGTCTGTGCGCTCTTGAGGGCGCCAGCTCTCTTTGCTCGCCTGAGGTGCCGAATTTATGCGCCGGCCCTGTAACCAATTCCTATAACTCCCTGTATTGCTCTATAAAACTGCTCCCTATACCTTTTCCAATTGCTCTATTACTGTTCTCTATAGAACTCCTTCTATTGCTCCATACAATAGCTCCCTATAACTTCTCCTATTGCTGTATATAACTTCTGCTTATAACTCCTCTTATTATTCCTCTTATTGTTTCATATAACCGCACTCCCCCTACTGATCTGTATAACTGCTCTCTATAGCTCCTCCTATTCCTTCATATAACTGCTCCCTATTACTCCTTTTGATTGCTCCATCAATGGTTCCTTATAACTCCTCCGACTGCTCCCTGTAACGCCTCCTATTATTCAATATAACCGCCCCCGGCAACTCCTCCTATTGCTTTTTGTAATCGCTCCCTAGAACTCCTCCTATTGCTCTATATAACCCCTCCCTATAAGTCCTTGTATTGCTCTATAAAACAGTTCCCTATAACTCCTCCTATTGTTCTCTATTACTGCTCCTTATAACTCTTCTTATTGTTCCATATAACCGCTCCCTATAACTGCTTCTATTGTTTTATCTATTTTCTCCCTATAACTCATCCTATTACTCTATATAACCCCTCCCTATAACTCATCCTATTACTCTATATAACCCTCCCTATAACTCATCCTATTGCTCCATGTAACTGCTCCCTATAACTCCTTTTGGTTGTTCCATCAAACTGCTCCCTAAAAGGCCGTGCCTGTAGTGCCGTCGATGGCAATGGCGACACGACGGGTGATGTCACCGTCACCGTACCCGCCGGCGAAAGTTATATTCCGCCGGGTGGCGGCGTCGCGGGTTTTCAGCTATTTGATTGGTTCAAGGGCCGTCACGTGAGGTGACAGCCCTTGAAAATTCAATTTTTTCCGGCTACCAGTTTTCGCGACGTCGCTCCATCGCGTGCACTATAAGCGCACGCGGCGGCTCCAATGCATTTGTTTTCGGGCGCCGTAGCATCGCCGGCACTATAAGCGCGGCCTTACTCCTACTACTGCGACCTATAACGTCTCCTATTGCTCCATTTAACTGTTACCTATGTAATCTCCTTGATAGGATACAGCTATGTACGCTGCCCCCTGGCTTATTCCTCTCTTGAGTGTGTACTGCTGGTAAAGAGACAATGACTAAAGCTCCCAGAGGCTCCTGCTGCCCAGATCGGCACACATGACATTACAGCCAATCAGTGCAAAGGATCAGAGGTCGGGGCACAAAGGGAATGCTGGGAAGAAAGGAGGAGTTGATAGAGGGGAACATGAGTAGGACAGAACTGCAGAGATACTGAGAGAGATTTGAGAGTGACCTTAGTACAAAAGAAGGGAGATCCAAACATGGAGAAAAAAGCAGAGCACACGTTCCAAGAAACTGGGGCTAAGCAGATCAAACGTAAAAAAAATACTTTTATTAAGAGGGTGACAACATGGAGGTATGCAGGTAAGTACTCTGATGCGTTTCACGCTACAACGGTGCTTTGTCAAAGTCATTTTTTAACATTTGATCTGCTTAGCCCCAGTTTCTTGGAATGCTGTGCTCTGCTTTTTTTTCCATGTTTGGATCTCCCTTCATCTTTACATCTTGGCAGGATGCACGCATCTAAGGACAGATTTAACCAAATTGTGAGTACTTGTGAGTACTACAGTACAATTACAATTGAATTTCACTCATATGGATGAATATTGAACTCTTATACATACTATACGCTCTAGGGTGATTTGCCTGTATTAATAGGAGTTATTGAACCATAGCTGTTTTCACAGATCCAGGCATTTTCTATATATCCCACTAATGAGCTCTTCAAGCAAGTCATTTTCTTTACTCACTGGTGATGCAATAGTTTATCCTCCAACTTAATGACATTAAGCAAATATGTTGTTGTAGACGGACGTTCACAGAGGTACACAATTAGGAGGCTTTATAATGTGAAATTATAATAGGCTTTATTGTGCCTGTTCCTTTTCATCAGGAAATTATCCAAACACAGGGGAGGGAACAAAGCTTCCATTCACTTGGGAGTATTTCTAGTGAAATCCTATGCAATTAGTTCACATCTCCATTAGTTAAGCATTTCTCCCAACCCCAAACACAAAGCATGAAAATAAGCAGATATAAGCAGTCTCTTAATAATGAAAGTCTTATCTGTTAGCTTCTGTAGAGTAAGCTTCTCTGCTCTCCTGGAACCGCACCCGTGCGTGCACAGAAAATATCAGCATCCCGGTTTAGAAGTCTTGTTTGGTGTCTTGCAATCAACTATGCTGGGCAGAGCTCAAGACATGTGCTGTCTCCAAAGGTCAGCTCTCAGTCCGAGCTAAGGAGTCACTTCCTGTCTCAAAGGCAGGCTTTTGTAAGCAATCTAATCAGGCAGGTGGTGTTTAGTAATTAACTACCACACTGCTAGATTAAAGGCACATTACTGAACAGGGATAAGTCCCCTGTTACAGTTGTCATAACACAAATCCGTAACTCTGATGCACTGATTCCAGAGACCACTGTCTCTATTGTATTTGCTCTATGACCTTAGGACAACTCAGCAGAGCTGGGTGACGAGGCCAAAGACGCTACGAGTGGAGCTGAGAATGGACTAAGTGCCTACCAGACCATGGAAGGCGTGAGTAAAGACAAAGGGGATCCTCACTAAACACAAAGGGTAGCAAAGTATTTGCGAAGAGTTAGGCCTGCTACAGTAACATACACTTTCATAGGAGCTCCAACATTGTGCCGGCACTCACTCTTGGGCCCCTTGTAGCCCGGAGTCAAGGGGACTTGGGAGAGGCATAGCGAATTATGTGTATATGTATTGTGACTATATGTGGATGACCCTCCCATTTGGGGATTATATATATTTATTGATATCTGTGTTAGTAGGGGATTTCTATAAATACATTCTGGTTACAAAAGCCACGGTGTCGTGTCCTGTTGTCTGACCTTCAAGCCATGTGCCCATACAGTGGGATAGCAGTGGTTATAACTGGGAATTGGACTTGGGCCGTGACCTTAGCATACAGAAGTCAGTCTAAGGAAAATAACGAGGAGTTACATTTGAGGTGACACTGTGATTTTTTCATATAAGTTTGTGTGTGAATACACAGCCCCTCCCCTGAGTTATAGAAATGGTCAGACAATGGCACACTAAAATCCTATTATATTGGCAGTAGCCATTCTGGAACATTCTCAAATTTTCCAGAAGAAATCTACCTCCTAGCGCCCCCTTGCTGCGCAAAGCAGTTGTTATGTCACCATGATGGTGGTCATTTGGAATGATTGGTGTACCAGGGAAGTCCTAGACTGTAATAAAGGGTTTCTAGTCACGGGGATACCTGAATCCGTTGATGAGACCACCATTGTTAGAGTACTTGCTGCAGTAACAATTTGGGGATGAGTACAAATCAATAGAAATTATTCAGTCATAGCACCAAAGATTTATTTGTGTTTTATGAATTCTCTGAGACCCTTGTTCCACTGAGGGTACCTAGAGAAATACCTGGGTAGAGGAAAATACTGTATGGAATATTATAACCCAACATAACCTCCCGTCTGTTTCTAATGACCCATCCCCTACTAAACTTGTGGACAGAGTACAGAAATGTTTAACTCGAGAGGGGAGGACTTTAGAGGCCCTCCTACAAGCAGTGGGGCAATTCATAGATAAAGTAATGAAACCCCTCAATGAAAACAGTCCCTATAAAAGGCTAAGAGCATTTTCCAAAGCAAAGCCTACCCCTGTAGAGGAGGATGACTTTGAAAAAAGCCACACCGATGTTACAGGACTGGTAGTGTTCCGATCTTGAGAAACTGAAGAGGTTTGCTGAAAGTTTAAGAGTCCCTGCTGAGGGCGTTTCACCTGAGATCCCCAGAGGTGACAGTTACCAATTACTTAGATGTCCTTGATAGTGCAGGGCCCATGTGAAGAAAAGCTCCCTAAATGCTATTCCAGCAAACAAATCAGGACAATACTACTTGCCTACTGGTCTTCTTGGCCCTTCCGCCAGGGTAAAAGCATCAATCAAAGGAAAGACGTATGATGTTCTTCTGGATAGTGGGTCTCTATACTTTTCCAGTCATGGTATGATCGGCACCTAAAGTACCTTCTACTGCAGCCCCTGGATGGACTTATTGTCTGGGGCCACAGTAATGCGAGCTACCCATATGCTTGAGTGGAGAAAACAGATAGGGAGGTTAGATAGATGGGGCTTGGTCCTGTAGGAGTGGCCCCCAACAGTATACAGAAAATAGAAGGGAAATAACTCTCCATAGAGAACTGGAAGACCCCAGAGTTATGATAGATAGTTCACCTCATGGAGGATACCCAGGAGGATTATTGGTGGAGTGGAATACTGTCGTACCCAGAAAGAAGATGGAAAGGGCAATCGCAGAAGTAAGGATCGAAACTGCCCATGATGTACTGGTAAGAAGAGGCACCAATGTGGCCAACCTGTACAGTGCTGAGGTAATGAGTCACGCCTGGCAGAAGAAAACCGGCCTAGGGGACCTGACCCCAGATATGTTTGACTTCGGAGATAGTTCTGCGCCTGAACAATGGAAGAAGTAATTGAGGAAGAAAATGGCCCAAAGGCCTGAAGTATTCTCTACCCATGAGTAAGATGTGGGACAGGCAAAGGCAGAGGAGCACCTGATACGCCTCCATGATATCTGTCCCTTTAGGGAGAGGCTGCAGAGATTAGCCCCCGCTGACGTAGAAGACGTGAGATGACACTAACATGAATAGATGGGGTCAAGTATAATATTGGAATGCAGGAGTCCATATGCTCCCCAATAGTGGAAGAGTGGCGCTGTATGGATGTGCATCGACTACCACACCCTGAACAAATGCACCACACCTGACCAGTACACTATGCCACACATAGAGGATGCACTGGATGGCCTAACAGGAAGCAAGTGGTTCTCAGTTCTTAACCTGCGCAGTTGCTATTATCAGATCCCCATGTGTGAGCAGGACAAAGAGAAGAGGGCCTCCATATGCCCTCTGGGGTTCTATCAATTCGAACGTATACCCCAAGGAGTCTCTTTAGCTCCCGACACATTCCAAAGATTGATGGAGCGAGTGATGGGGGACATGAATCTACTGGAAGTGTTAATATATCTAGATGACCTCATAGTATTTGGAAAAATGCTAGAAGAACACGAGAGTCGACTATTGAAAGTACTGGACCGGTTGAGCGAGAGTGAGTTGAAGTTGTCCTCAAGCAAATGTCAATTCTGCCGAACTTCCTTTACATATATGAGACATATCGTATCCGATAAGGGAATGGCCACTGACCCACTCAAACTGGAGGCAATTGCGTCTTGGCCACGACCGAGGCAGTTAAGTGAACTAGAATCATTCTTGGAATTTTCTGGGTATTACTGTCAATTTGTGAACAATTTCTCAACCATAGTACAGCCGCTGACTCAACTGACCAAAGGTTAGCCAGAGCTTGAGAGTGCCAGCAATCAGGACTATTTTAAAATGAATGAGTCTTTTGGAGACAGATGGACCTCCAAGTGTGAAGAAGCTTTCAAAACCATCGAGGCCCATCTCACAAACTGTACTTGCATTTGCTGATCTGCAGAAGACTTACATCCGGCATGTAGAAGCCAGTCTGGAAGGACTGTTAGCTGTGCTGTATCAGGAATATTTAGATGAACTCTGGTCGGTGACATAGGTGAGTAGAGGGCTAGCCCCCTCGGAAAGAAACTACACAGTACAAACTTAGTACATAAACTAAAGTTTCTGGTCTTAAAGTGGGTGGTGGTCAATAAACTGCATGATTACCTATATGGGGCATCGTTTGTGGTACATACTGTAATGTCCACACCACGTTGCAGTCTCTTTTAGTCCCAAATTAAGTCAGGAAACACTGTAGGGGGTTTATTTGCAGGGATTAAATCATACACCAACAAGCCCATCGTCCCTTTAAGTCAAACAAATCATAAAATAAAATACCTATTCCCGTTAGGGAAAATAAGTCAACTTTGCTTCAGCCCTTTCTAACGACAGCTGGCCAACTATACTTGTTCCCAGCTTAAAACATGCCCTGGCATATGCAACAATGTATACAGTCTCTGCAATAAAAAAGTATTCCTTATCTGTTAGTCCATTGGAGCAGACGTTCCCGCTTTAGCACGGCCTTGCCTCATTCCTTCCTAGGGGATCTCAGCCCCACGTGAGGTCAGAGAAACTCTCCTCTTTAAATGCCAAGGACAGGACATCCCCGCTTTAGCACAATTCTCGCACAATTCTCTATCTCTCTCTCTCTATCTCTCTCTCTATCTATCTCTCTCTATCTACAGAGGCGGCACACTTTATTTGCACTTGGCTCGAGCCGCAAGCCGGGAGGTTTCCGGGCTTGCTCGTTTTTTTCCCTCGGCGTGCCGCGCGTCATCCATGCGTGGTCTCGCTTCATCGGGAGCGTGCGCGCATGGCGCGCGTGCCCAGGGCTCCCCGAGGGAGCCCTGGTGTCTCGCGATGTGGTTGATGGCGGTGGGGGGCTCCGGGGGACCCAGCGGACCCGGAGAGGGGAGGGGGAAGCCCCGATCGGAGGACCGATCCTCCGAGGCTCCGGCGCGCGCACGGGACACCTCGACGCGCGCCCGGTATCTGTCGCGGCCGAGACCGGGTAAAGGTTAGAATAAACTCGGCCACGACAGTATCTCTCTATCTCTCTCTTGCTATTTCTCTCTCTATCTCTCTCTCATAATCCACTCACGTATATCTTCTCTTCCGCTAAACTGGATGCCACTGGACACAGGTGGCTAACTGCATTGGCCACAAACACTTTCAGTCTGAAATATAGACTGAGAAAACAGAATATTGATGCTGATACATTGTCTTGGATTCACCGGGATATCCGGGATCCTGATGGTCAGTAGTAGGAGATTACGGCCAGACTCTGTGTAAACAAATCAAGGCACTCAGGTGCTTGGGAATATCCAACACTATCAAAACTATAGGATGACTCAATGCTCTAATATCAGTATAAAGTCTTGACAGCGGTGCACTGGAATGAATACATATAGGAACAACAAAAAGTGTAAAGTGCACTGTTTACACAAGATCCCAGGTAGCTGCACTCAAAAGTCAATGTTTCTTAAAGGACTATAATAGTCAGGGCAATCATATGTCCCATTTGAGGAGATAACATTAAATAGGAATAAATTGGGGGAATCCTTGATGGAGAAGGATTTAGGAGTGCTTGTAGACAGCAGGCTTGGTGATAGTGCCCAAGGTCATGCAGTAGCTGCAAAGGCAAACAAGATGTTATCTTGCATTAACGGACAATGGATGGAAGGGAAGTAAACATAATGATGCCCCTTTACGAAGCATTAGTAAGACCATACCTTGGATATGGAGTACAATTTTGGGCACCACTCCTTAGAAAAGACATTATGGAACTAGAGAGAGTGCAGAGAAGAGCCACCAAATTAATAAAGGGGATGGAAAATCTAATTTATGAGGACAGGCTAGCTAAATTAGATTTATTTACATTAGAAAAGAGGCGTCTAAGAGGGGATATGATAACTATATACAAATATTCGGGGACAATACAAGTAGCATTCAAAAGAATTATTCATCCCAAGGGCAGTACAAAGGACTCAGGGCCATCCCCTTATGGTTGGAGGAAAGGAAATTTCACCAGCAACAAAGGAAAGGGTTATTTACAGTAAGGGCAGTTACAATGTGAAATGCATTACCCATGGAGACTGTGATGGCAGTTAAAAGCCTTTGCAAAATCTAAGTAGAACACATCAACTGCATTACCCTGGTCTAAATTCCTACTTACCTCCTCAAAGAAACAAATAAGATTAGTTTGGCATGACCTATCCTTCATAAACCCTTGCTGACTATTACTAATGATTTTGTTTTCCATTAGGTATTCCTGAAATTATCCCATATTAAACCTTCAAGTAGTTTCCCCACTATTGAATTCAGGCTTACAGGTCTGTAATTCCCCGGTTGTGATCTAGCTCCCTTTTTAAATATAGGCACCACATCTGCTTTACGCCAATCTTGTGGTACTGACCCTGTGGAAATGGAGTCCTAGAATATTAAATGTAATGGTTCGGCTATTACTGAACTCTTGAGAACTCTTGGTTGTATGCCATCGGGGCCAGGTACCTTATTTACTTTAATTTACAAATTATAAACTGGCTAATACTGCTGTCTCTAACAACAAAGGTAACAAAGGGCATTATGACCGCCAAGTACAGGGCCAAGAGCTAAAATTGGTTCTCATTGGGAATTTGGGCATACCTGGAAAACATAAGATAGAAAATCATTGGAAGTCAGAGCCTGATGTAATACTGGAGAAATTAAAGAAATTGCCGGTGTACAGGCATACCCCGCTTTAAGGACACTCACTTTAAGTACACTCGCGAGTAAGTACATATCGCTCAGTAGTCAAACAGCAGCTCACGCATGCGCCTGTCAGCACGACCTGTACAGCAAAGTTGAACTCCCTACCTGTACCGAAGCTGTGCGCAAGCGGGGAGACTATAGAGCCTGTTACAAATGCGTTATTTACATCAGTTATGCACGTATATGATGATTGCAGTACAGTACATGCATCGATAAGTGGAAAAAAGGGTAGTGCTTCACTTTAGGTACATTTTCGCTTTACATACATGCTCCGGTCCCATTGCGTACGTTAATGCAGGGTATGCCTGTATAGAGTTAAACCTGAAAAATGACCTGTTTCATTCAAAACCCTCCATAGGAAGCATCTACTGCCAATCGACCAGCTTGTAAGATGTCCTCACTGGGAGGAGGCCTCTAACCCAGTTATGAATCCAAGAAGGAGTAACAGACTAAATAAAGGACACGGTCCATCTCATGATCCACCTATGGCTTTCATGAGGGAAGAAAGTGATGAATCTGAAGAGGATGATGGGTACGGCAGGGAGATGATGCTAGTTCATTTATCCAACATTATTGACATCGGGGGTCCTGTGCCTTCTCAAGGCCCCTCTGCAACACACTATAAATCATAAGGACTGGACCCTGAAGCTAAATACATTTGTCTCCTTAGATTCCACGATATGATGGAGAGACTAGGGCTGACCCCAGTTCAGATGTTCCCGAAGGAAGTTATAGGGTAACAATTTGGACTTTTCATAGTCCATTCTGTAGAGTCCAAAGAAGTAGAGAACGGTCAAACTTCTGAAAATAGAGTCCACGGTATGTATAGAGTAGAATGAGTAGACAATGGACAGAGGGAAATGGAAACTGGGAGAAGTGCCACTTGAACTAGTCTTATACTCTGCCTGCCCTAAGAGCTCTCCCTTTACCCATTAGGTTAACATATAATGCTTCTGGGGTATCCACTGAAGTCCTGGTGGCTAGTGTGTCAATGTAAGGAATCGGTGAACTCCCGCTCTGCTTACAGAGCGTACGCGCAACTCTTCTAGTGTGCAACGGAGCTTAGCTCTGACCCCTCGGACGCGCTGTGCTTCTCTCATGCGAGGCGCGCACACGTGACGACGTGCACCGCTCCCCAGTTGCGTGCCAAGTATTCGTTTAGCCTGCTTGTCTCCTGTAGCCAATTCTTGCCTCCGCAGAGACCGCGCCTCCACTCCACCTCTCTTGCTACTGGTTCCTGTTCCTGATACATACCCTGTTCATGCTCAGAGTCATTGCTGAGCATAACTTGTTGTAGCCTTGAGCTCCTGCATCTGTTGTGCCTTGCTCCCTGTGCTGTGTTCTTTTGCAGTTAACTCTTCGTGTACCGACCCGGCTTGACTTTGGAACCCCTCTGGATACTGACCCCGGCTTACCCTCAACTCTGCGGATATCTCCAGCCCAGACCACGGCTATACAGACCTCCACGATTCTAACCTTTCCAACCCCAGACCACGGGTATATGGACTTCTACGATTCTGACCTCTCCAACCTCAGACCATGGCTAACGGACTTGATGTGAGGATTCGCCGTTCTGCTGCTCCTGCTCCTTTAACCCTCACCCACCCATTGGACTACCATGGCACTCAAGAGTGGCAACCTGGCGGCGGTGATTACGCACGGCGAGTGGGTTCCTGGGCATAGGGCGCGCTCACGTTCCTCCTGTCTTGGCGCGCGCCGCGTGTGGTGCACGGTCTCCTCAGTGGTCTGCTGTCCCCACCCTTCGATCCCACCCCCGGCCTGATGTCACCATTATGCAGCGCGGTCTCGCCCCTTGTTCTGCCTCTACTCCCGCGGGCCCCGCCTCTGGTCTCCATCCCCATGACGTCACGGTTACACGACGTGGTGTCGCTTCTCGCTCCGCCTCCTGTGCCGTGGCTCCCACCTCTGGTCTCCGCCCCGTGTTGGCAAAGCTCTTGCGGCGCGTGATGATGGCATGCGACCGGGTCGCCTAAGTGTTGTGCGGGTTGCGCGCGGCTTGCGCGCACATTCTGATGCACTGGCTATTGGCTGTGTAATAGGACCCACCTGTGTGGTCCAGCAGTCTATCCTGTGTAATTCTCCTGCTTCCTGGTCGCCTCTCTTTGGTGGGAGGTCCTATAAATATGTTCTCAGTGCTCCCAGTCATTGCCGAGCATAACCTCTGTTTGTGTGACGCTGAACTCACTGCCTAGTTCCTGTCTGCTTGTATCCTGCTGCCTGACCCTGCCTGGATACTACCCTGTGATATTCTCCTGCACTGACCTTGGCTTTGGATGATTACTCTACTCTCTCCTGCACTGACCCTAGCTTTGGAACTACGACGACGCTGCTCTCTCCTGCACTGACCCTGGCTTGGCACCCTGACTACTCTACGCTCTCCAACCCTGACTCTGGCTACGTACCCCAACGATCCGCTGCTCTATACTCCAAGACCCGGCAAGTACCTCACTTACACTGTCTTCTGTTACCCTGATCCGGCCTGCATGACTATCCTACACTCTAGACGCACCCTCGCGGTTGTGGTTGGCGTTCTATATAATTCCCTACCTCAGCCCCGTGGTTGCGCCTCGTTTGTGGTGAGCAACGCATTACAGTATGCTCGGCCAAACAAACTTCGACACCGCTGAGGTAGGAAGAGTCCTGAGAACGCACGCCAACGCCCTGTCCAGTCTTGAAGATAAATGGGAGTCTAATGACCACAACTTGAGAGTCCTCCGAGAGGATTTTAGGACCTTATCCCTCCACCTTCAAGGTTCTCGCCCAGATCCCATCCCACCGGTCACTAGTACTCCTCCCATGCCTGCCTATCTGTCTGAACCCCGACTTCCCATGCCCAATTGGTACGGGGAAAACAAGACTGTGGAGGCAAGACAACAGTGAACACTTCGCAAGCAGGAAGGTTTATGCTCAGCCGATGAACCAGTGAAACGCCTGAGCATATAAGGCAAACAGGAACCAATGAGAACAAGGAAAGAGGAGGTGCGTCAGGAACGCTTGCTGCGATTGGTGATGGAGACAGATGTGGGAGGACTTACATGTGGAGGCTGGTGACACGGTACTGCGCACGTAGAGCGTGCGTCCTGCACGTACATGATGTGCTGATGAAGCCCTCACGCGGGCGCAACCCGGAGGCGGGACCGGAGGGCTTGGTATAAAGTTCCGCGCATGATGCGCGCGTGTCCAGATGGCCCAGGTGATGTGCCGCAGGAGGCGGGGGAAGCGGAGCCCCAAATCGCGGGCCGAGGTAAGGAGGGGGTGCGCTGAGGGTAGCGGGACTCACGGATCCTAACAAGAGAGACAGGTAGGGCCAAGGTTGCTTAGTGAGAACAGCATGAGAGGAGATAGCACAAAGCCCAGAAGGGGCCCACAGGAGATGGAGCACTACAGGAAAGGGATCAGCTAGGTAAACCAGGATGAGTAAATCCTCATCCCCTCCTTAGCGGCCCAGATCTGGGGCAGCTGGGGAAGAGAAAATAAACATCACCACACACTGATGAAGCGCTATCAATGCACGAAACGCATAGAGGTGACGACATTACGCAACCCGTGACCCCGTGACGACGGAGATCCGAAAACTACCGTTTACCCATTTTCACGATCCCATGAGGATACCGACAATAAGCTAAGTTCCTTGCACATATCATCTGCTGTGGTGCAAAGAAAGTAAGCGCAAACCCAAAAATATACATAAATTAATTAAAAAATACGAAAAATAATAAATATCACCAAGAGGAGATGCAGCTGGTGTGAGAGATTTCTCAATCTCTCAAGGTAACATCTGGAGGAGGACACGAAGCGCAAGAACTCCTCTCACAGGTGGAGAAATATCACAGGGAATCAAGTAACGATGTAGGCAGCATATGTAGGAAGGAAAAAAGAAAAATATATAGTGAGACAGTTTTAATAAACAATCAATACTAGAGCAGGGAGCTCCAGTTCACTCACATGCTCCAGAATAAATAAGGCAGTTTAACCACTCTGGGTTCAGGAACGACGCGGCTTTGCTTGGCTCTACTCAGCTTTCCTCGTCTCTCGCTTCCGCACTCGGACGGCGTCTGACGTCATGGACCTGCTCTTCCGATCCTCCACTAGTAAGGGAGGGATCGTCTAGCTCCGTTGTTGGTGTCGTCGTTCCTAAACCCAGAGTGGTTAAACTGCCTTATTTATTCTGGAGCATGTAAGTGAACTGGAGCTTCCTGCTCTAGTATTGTTTGTTTATTAAAACTGTGTTGCACTATATATTTTTCTTATTTCCTTCCTACAGTGGCGGACGATCTGAGTCTAATTCGGCTAGATCCGCGGCTCTCAGATTATCCCAGTTAGGTGCGTTTTTTTGTCGTTTTCGCCCGGAGTGAACTGCGTTATTTTTGCGCTTATGAAATTAGCATTTTATTCTCGCTGTCTGCAATACTGCAATGCCGTGTAAAAACTCAGGGGGGCGTTTGCGAGCTGTTGTCTTGGAAGTCTAATACCTTTGCGGTTCAACCTACCTCAGTACACAGTCGCTACATAACCTTTTCCTTATTGTACGCTTCCACGTAGGAGGAGCTGGCGAAAATTTGTAAAAGTCATAGTTTTCGATAAAATACTGATAAATTTGAACAACTGTTCCCATCTTATCATCTGTTGCATTAATCGAGGCCCATATCAAATACGCGTAACTTATACTGTAACCGAAACTGGTCTTTGTCTTTCTTTAATATGAAAAGCCTAAATTGATACATTTTTGCAACCTCTTCCTTCAGTCTCAAGGCCAAGTTACAATAGACCACTGTGGTATCTTTTTTAAACGAAACCCCTGCAAGTCGACACATTACTGAAGTGCATGCGCATTACAATTCATGAATATCTGCCATCTGGCGGACACGCGAAGAATTGCAACCTATTAAATCCGAACAATTCTCAATAAACGCATCAACCGCGCGTCAACCGCGCATGACCCGTGGCTGAGAACGCAAAATGAATGCGGCATGCTCCAGGTGAAGTGCGTCGCATTCCAGGAAAAAGCCAGGGAAAAACCTGCGATGTGTTAGACTCAGATGAGCCGCAGCAGTACATATGCTGCCTACATCGTTACTTGATTCCCTGTGATATTTCTCCACCTATGAGAGGAGTTCTTGCGCTTCGTGTCCTCCTCCACATATCATCTGCTGAGAGAACTGAATCCTTCATTTATATCTGGAATTTTTTGGGTCCGAGTGGTCCCGTTTTTACAGGATCATATCCTCTGTGGTTGTTGATAAGCGGAGGACTATACTTATGGGATTTTTTTATTGATTTTTAATGTTGTAAGCATTAAGTGTGCATTTTATATAAATGTGACTTACTAGAACTCATTGTGCTTTTTGTTTTCTTCTTTGCGCCCCTTTTTTTGTTTTATATGTTTCCAAGTGACCCCGCTGATCACGGGAGATAACAACAATTATTCAAAGGATACAAAGAACTTTTGGGACAGCGCGCCTTGCATTTCACTTTTCTTCTCGAGGTTGAAAAAAGACATACGTCCATCAAGTTCAACCTATGCTAAATTTAGACAACAAATACTTTATCCTATATTCGTCCTTACAGTATATTGATCCAGAGGAAGGCAAATAAAAAACCCCAGTGAAATATCATACAATGATATCTCATAAGGGAAAAAATAAATGTCTTCCTGACTCCAAAAATTGGTAATCAGATTTCTCCCTGAACATCCTTCCCATGTTTACTTATTTGGTATATCCCGGTATACCTTTCCTTACTAAAAAGATGTCCAACTTTTTTTGAACATATCTATTGTATCTGCCATCACAGTCTCCATGGTAATGAATTCCACATTTTAACTGCCCTTACTGTAAAGAAACACACTATCAGTATAAATAAAAGGGTACTTTATATTTATAATATGCAACGATACACGGTTTTGGTGGGACAGGTTTAGTTTAAAATTATCATTAAAAACCAAATGAATCCCTAGAGGTTTAAGAATTTTAATAATTACCCACTTATGGTCTGGACAATGAACCATTTATTACTAAATGGCATACCATTATGGACAATTGTTCATTAAATATTCTACAACTGCTTATTGATGAACGCACCACTACAATCAATAACTTAAGGCTGGAAATAGATGAACTTAAAGCCCAGATAAGCGATAAAATGCAGGAGGATTTACTTATTATCTATGCCAAAGAGCTAAAAGAGAAAATTGAAGGGTATGAGATAGACAAAATTAACCTCAAAAAGAAAAAATATAATCAAGATAAGTTTGATTATGAAAATAATCAACAATATAATTGGTCTAAAACCTCAGGGAAAGATAAAACTGAGAAAGCTCAAATCCCTAATCAATCTAACAGTAATCCTAAACAGCAAGTACGAGCTGAAGGTTCATCTAAATCTAATGGTAACCTTAAACAAAACCCTACTAGGAAGGAGAAAAAGAGTCAGGTACATCAAACCAAAGGACATAAATTTGGGAAAAATGGGAAACAACCTAATAATTACAATAAAGGGAATATTGATAAACATACTCGTTTTCCAGTTCAGGACCCCATTAGGGGCCCAGAGTGCACTGTACCCACTACTAACTCCTTTCAGGTTTTGAGAGATTGCCCTATAGAGAACCCATCTCCCCAGACCCCTACGACTCCATCAACCCCCTCTACTTCAACCTGTCAGAAGAGGGATTTTCACAGGGGAGCAGGAGCAGTCCCCAAAAAGTAACTGTGACGGTTCAGGGGATTCCTTCCCCTTCTTTCACTCCCTTTGTCCCTTCCCTGGCCAACCTCCCTGCGCTTACCCACTCCTGTCCCGCTCCGGCTACCTCTGATGCTGCCCTTTGCCTCAACTCACGCCCCACAAGTCTCACGCACCTGCGCGGTCCCCGAGCCCCTGCGGCAACGCTCCCCGCTCCCAGACCTCCTGAGTGCCCACTGCCATTCCCTCACCTCCGGTGGCGGTCCCCTCTGTCCCTCCGTTTCCCTCCGCTGGTGTGCCCGCGGCGCTCCACGCGTCTCGTGACGCAGCCTGTGCGCGCGCACTCTCAGTTTACAGAGGGCGCACGCACACACTCCTCTTCTAAGGCCTGTCAATCTCTTGACTCCTCCTCCCATGCCCTGCAAGCTATTTCTCTGTCTGACCCCTCTGTCTCCTCCTTCTCTCCTCCTGATCTATCCCTGTTGTCTCCCACTTCCCTCTCTGCTCCTCCTCTCTCTTCCATTGGTGTTCCCTCCTTTATAATCCCTGTCTGCCCTCTCTATCATCACTCTGCATAGTTCCTGTTATCCCTGTGTGTGCAGTCCTATGCTTCGCTCTCTCTGTGTTCCAGCCTGTACCTGCTCCTGTGTATCTTTGGATTTCCCTAGCTTTGACCCCTGCTCGTCCTGGACTACCCTGCTCTCTGTACCCCTGGAACCTTGCTACGAACTCTACCTTGCTGACCTCTGGAACCCTTGGACTTGGCTTACGAACTTTGACTACTCTGCTTTCTGTACCCCCTGGACTTTGGCGCACGGACATGACCATTCTTACGTTTACCATCAAGGACGTTGCAAGTATAATACTATTTTTCTACAAGCCCAGCAACGCCATACCACACTCCGGGCTTGCCCCCACTGCTGTGGGTGTGTGGTAATACCGTTCCCACCTCAGTATTGGGGTCTTGCCAGGTCTGCGGGCATACAGGCATGACAGAAACCCAATCTAGATCCACTAACATGGTTAAGAGGAGGGAGAAGCAGGGAACTTATAGGGGTAGCAGGGGAAAGGGTTCAAAAACGAACACAGTCCCAGCTGAGAAAGAGTTCACGACAAATGAATTAAAAGAAGTTGGGATTTTTAATTTGTCACACCATTTATTGTCTATGGCCCAAATTAATGTGCTTTCCAAAGGCTTGACATTTTCACCATCCAGTTCACCTAACGAATTTAATTTACATATAGATTTAGAGAAATATCTTCGGAAGCTTACGCTTAAAAGACATTTTGCTAAGAAAACAGATGTAGCTCATTCTACTGTATATGTAATGAGGATCAACTTGAAGTTTCTGATCTAATAGTAAGTGACTATCAGTCACTCCTAAAACTAGGAGAAGTTAAGGCATCAACTAATGTCAGTGTTCCTCATGAAGAGACACTTCTAAATGACATGTTAGAACTAATACAAGAAAATATAAGTTTTACTGATAAAGAGATGAATAGATCGGTGATGAGTATTCCACCATCTATTGGTGAAGAAGACACTTTACAGGATCTCCTAAATCTTTACTTAGAGAGTGATAATGCCAAAAAGATAACTCACACCTCTCTGAAACCTAGATCTGTCTTCTATCCTCATGAATCCAAAGGCCCATATTTACAGTAGAGCTATTTGGAAACTGGTGGAACAGGATTTCCTTAAAATGTGTAGTGACAAACATAACTTTATGGCACATAACAATATGACTCAATGTGAACGCCGAGCATTGAATGAGTTTAATTGTAATGGGGATTTAATCATACGCCAGGCTGATAAAGGGGGGGGGGATTGTCCTACAAGATCGAAGTGACTACATCAAAGAGGCTGAGCGCCTTTTGGGTGATCAAAAATCATATCAATGCCTTATGGGTGACCCCACCTTAAAATATCAGTCACTCCTAAGAGATCATCTACAGGAAGCATTAACAAATGGCATTATATCCGGTAAAGAGTTTAATCATTTGTTTAACCCCTTCCCTAGGATTCCAATCCTGTACCACATTCGCAAGGCTCATAAAACCTTGACGGATCCCCCTGGTCGTCCCATTGTGTCTGGAATAGATTCCGTTACATCTAATCTTTCACATTATGTTGACACTTTTTTATCACCCATCACTACTGCACTTCCTTCTTATTTATTAGATAGCACTGCAGTTTTGAATTCACTCACTAATATTATTTGGGAGGATCATTTTTTGTGGGTAACGTTAGACGTGGCTTCACTATACATGTGTATTCACCATTCACAAGGTGTAGAAGCAGTATCTTACTTTTTGCACCAGGATGACACTTTATCACTTTCACAACAACAATTTATTATTAGTAGTATATTGTTTATGTTAGAACACAACTATTTTTTGTTTGAGTGTAAATTCTATCTCCAGACCACTGGGACGGCCATGGGGAACCGCTTTGCCCCAAATTATGCGGGATTATTTATGGGAATGTGGGAACAGGAATTCATATGGAAACTAAGTGAGTTCAGTCAATATCTTCTGTATTACAGAAGATATATTGACGATATACTGATAATTTGGACAGGGACACCTCCCGATCTGACAAGGTTTATTGACTATTTGAACAGTAATACAAAAAATATTGTTCTAAATGGAGAAAATAACCCAAAAGAGATGAACTTCTTGGACCTCAACTTAAGATAGTGAACGGGTGTATTGTTAGTAAAACGTTTTTTAAACAAGTTGATGTGAACTCTTATTTAGATTATTCAAGTAACCATTCACAACAATGGCTAAATAATATACCCTATAGCCAAATGTTGAGAGTGAGAAAAAATTGATCAGAAATAATTGATTTTGATGAACAATCTAATGTTCTAAGTAAGAGGTTTATGGAAAAAGGGTATAACCCAGCTTTGATTGAGAAATCTATCCAAAGAAGTAGGGTTTATCCGAGGGAATCTTTATTGATCCCTAAGTCACAACGTCCCAAAATAAAAAATAATAATAAAAGGGATGATGAATATGAAAATACACCACTATTTGTGACTACATTCTGTAATAAAGAAACTTATATTAGAAAAATTATTCAAAAACATTGGAAGGTTTTAGAGATGGACCCTATCTTACAAAGTATGTTGGGTGATAAACTCAAAATAGCTTTTAAGAAAGCTACTAATCTTAAGAATATTTTGGCTCCTAGCGCACTTAAACAAAGCGCACTTAAACCTTCGCTGAATAGCTTTCTAATTAAACCACAAGGGAACTACCCATGTGGTAGATGTGTTATGTGTCCCTTTCTGGCACGGGATAAAAACATATGTGATAAATATCAAGTTGAACGTCCCATTCTGCAGTTTATAAGTTGTTTAACATCTTTTGTGATATATGTCATTACATGTCCTTGTCTTCTTAAATATGTTGGGAAGACTATAAGGCCCCTTAAAATAAGGATTGGGGAACATGTAAATGGAATAAAAAAATGCTGAATTAAACTTAACAAAAGGGAGGAAAATTCATAATCTATCACAACATTTTTTAACTTATCACCAAGGCCAAACAAAGAGATTCAAATTTAGAGGCCTTGAAGTGGTTCCAAGAGACCCTAGGGGAACGGATCGAGATAATAAATTACTGCAGAGGGAACAGTATTGGATACATATGTTGAGTACTAAATCACCTAATGAACTCAATTAATTATTAGAGTTGACTCCTTTTTTTAAATAATTCCCCTATTCGTGATTTTATTATAAATACACTGTATATTATGAATATGGTTGTTTTTCATTTTTTGTATTTTAATGTTTTTATTATCTGTACTACCGAATTTATGTTTTGTCTACTTTTTATTTATTATCTTATTTTTTGTATTGTATTGTTTTTTGTATCCTTTTATGTTTTTTGTATCCTTTTTGGTATTATTTTTTGAGTCATGTGTGCCTTTAGTATTGTTAATATTTATTTTTATATGTCCACTGTTGATTGTATTTATTTCATTTATATACAATGTTGGTTATTATTTACTATTATCATTACTCATCATTATTCCTTAATTTTACTTTTTACTACTGATTTATTATGTTTTCTGAGTCATACGTGTCATGATATTGTTTATTGTATTCATTTTATTTTTTTATACAATGTTCTCCTTATTTTATTATTTTTCATACAACGTTTTCCTTAGTTTATATTATTCATATGGTTGTAGTTTTGAGTTTCAGCGTTTTCATTTAGGCTGTTGTGATTCTCTTTGCATACAGTATGTGCTCCGTTTTAGCCTTATGTTAGGCTTCTTGTTGATATAACACTGATTGAATTGGCCTAGTAACCAATAATGTATTAAGAGGAATGAGCAAATCCTATTGGTGGGCTAGCTTTACCTTCCCCTATTTTTACTGGACATCTAGACTGTCAATTATACCTCCTGACGAAGCGTCGTATGACGCGAAACGCGTAGAGGTGATGTCACACGCAGCAGTGAGAGAGCGTTACCACGTTTTTCCCCGGGCAGCTGCGGATTTACCTCTCTGTGGGCTGTCTGTACGTTAGGGTAAGGGTTGTTTTTTGAGCTGAGAGAACTGCTTTTACCAGTGTTTACTGAATAGGCAATAGAGACCTTGCCTTTGTAATTGCCTGCCAACACCCCTCCCTTTCTGACTTCCCCTTAGATGTTTGGATTTACTGTGATCCTGTCTTTTATGTAAATGTTATTATATCGTTGCATATTATAAATATAAAGTACCCTTTTATTTATACTGATAGTGTGTTTTTTTCTCTTTATGCCCCCTACTATATATGTTTGTTCCTTCGGTTGCTTGCCCAGCTGATCACGGGAGAGCGAGGAGCTGCAGAGAGAAATTCAATTACACTTTTGGGACATTGCAAGATTTTTGGGACCGCGCGTACTAATTTTATTCTTACTGTAAAGAACCCTTTCTTTTGTTGCTGGTGAAATCTCCTTTCCTCCAACCTTAATTGTACTGCCCTTGGGATGAATAGTTCTTTTGAAAAATCCTTGTACTGTCCCCGAATATTTTTGTATATCGTTATCATATACTCCTCTTAGATATGCAAAAAATAAAAATATATATATAGTGCAGATGGTAGATCACTGCTAAAAAGATAATCAATATAGGAAATGAACTCACAAAAATCGTATTATGTTACTGCATGTCAGAGATCCATCTCTCTCTGACTGGAGCCCTTTGTGTAGCTGGGGTCAGGATACCTCTCATTGGAATGGATGATATGCAAGTAAAAGAAACCACAAATAGTGCATACTGTATGAACTATAAATATGTATTAGTCACAGATGTTAAGGAAACTCACATTTTCCATAAATAAGATGGGTGGTGGAGAGAACCGCCGATAGAAGGGTGGTGAAGTGTGAAGCTGCTGCCCGGTGCTTCACTTGCACCTCACAGTGTAGTTCCGCATCAGTCTCTGCCATCGCGTCACTTCCGGTTTCGCGTCACGGGTGAGGGCGGGAAGCCGAAATGGGTCTGATGTCAGCAGTAGATTGCCAGTCCTTCAGTGACGAAGCAGTGTGCGAAACGCGTAGAGTTAGAGTTTTTGGAGAGAATTTGCGCACTGAAGGACTGGCAATCTACTGCTGACATCAGACCCATTTCGGCTTCCCGCCCTCACCCGTGACGCGAAACCGGAAGTGACGCGATGGCAGAGACTGATGCGGAACTACACTGTGAGGTGCAAGTGAAGCACCGGGCAGCAGCTTCACACTTCACCAACCTTCTATCGGCGGTTCTCTCCACCACCCATCTTATTTATGGAAAATGTGAGTTTCCTTAACATCTGTGACTAATACATATTTATAGTTCATACAGTATGCACTATTTGTGGTTTCTTTTACTTGCATATCATCCATTCCAATGAGAGGTATCCTGACCCCAGCTACACAAAGGGCTCCAGTCAGAGAGAGATGGATCTCTGACATGCAGTAACATAATACGATTTTTGTGAGTTCATTTCCTATATTGATTATCTTTTTAGCAGTGATCTACCATCTGCACTATATATATATTTTTATTTTTTGCATATCACGAGTTTATCCTGCGCTCCTCCTCAACCCCAAGAAAAGAAAATTCTACATCCTGGGACTTGGAACTGACCCACCAGAGGAAGTTGAGCTGCTCTTGTACACTATATTTTATTAATCACTTTGTGGTGTAAGGTTTATTCTGTGTACTTAAGGTGTGTCACTAATTACACTAATTTAACACTATTTGGCAAGCGCCCAGTCCATCCACTTTCCCCACTCCCCCACCCACTGTCACTCCTCTTAGATGCCTCATTTCTAATGTAAACAAATCTAAGCCTCTCCTCATAAATCAGATAATCCATCCCCTTTATTAATTTGGTGGCTCTTCTCTGCACTCTCTCTAGTTCCATAATGTATTTTCTAAGGAGTGGTGCCCAAAATTGTACTCCATATTCAAGGTGTGGTCTTACTAATGCTTTGTAAAGGGGCATCATTATCTTTACGTCCCTTTCCATTCATTATCTGTTTAATGCAAGATAAGATCTTGTTTGCCTTTGCAGCTACTGCCTGACTTTGGGCACTACTGCTAAGCCTGCTGTCTACAAGCACTCCTAAATCCTTCTCCATCAAGGATTCCCATAAATTATACCAATTTAATTTGTAAGTCCCCTGTTTATTATTGTTATCCAAATACATACCCTTACATTTATCTGTATTAAACCTCATCTGCCATTTACCTACCCAAGTTTCCAGTATTTACAAGTCTAGCTTTCTAGAGAAAAATTACATCCTGCTCTGATTCTACTACCTTAGACAATTTAGTGTCATCAGCAAAGATGGAGACTTTGCTCTCTATGCCAATCTCAAGGTCATTAATAAACAAGTTAAAAAGCAGGGGTCCTAGTACCAACACCTGAGGTACTCCACTCACAACTTTAGGCCAACCGAAAAAAGTGCCATTTATAACAACTCCCTGTTTGGAACCGTATCAAAAGGCTTTGCAAAATCTAATTAGACCACATCAACTGCATAACCCTGGTCTAAATTCTTACTTACCTCCTCAAAGAAACTAATAAGGTTAGTTTGGCATGACCAATCTGTAACGCTTGCGATGCCCACGAGCAAGACAGGACCCCGGTACTGAGGTGGGGAAGTATAGAACCACGCACCCACAGCAGCGGAAGCGTGCCTGGCAGGCGGATTGTCAACATAGCCGGGTCTGGGTTTGAGTTAGTGGGTTAGTCCTGATACTTGCCAAGGTCTTGGGATGGAGAGGTCAGAATTGTCAAAGTCTGTTAAGCCGTGGTCTTGGGTTGGAGAGATCAGAATTGTGGAAGTCCGTATAGCAGTGGTCTGGGTTGGAGAGGTCCGCAGAGTCAAGGGTAAGCCGGGGTCAATATCCAGAGGGGTTCAGATGTCAAGCCGGGTCGGTACACGTAGAATCCAAACTGCAAGAAACACAAGACAGGAACAAGGCACAACAAACGCAGGAGCTCAAGGCTACAACCAGTTATGCTCAGCAAAGCAGTGCAGGGTATGTGTAGCACACAGGAACCAGTAACAAGGGAGGCGGAGCAGAGGCACGGCCTCTGCAGAGGCAAGGATTGACTGCAGGAGACAAGTGGGCTAGATGGGAACTTGCCACGCAGCTGGGGAGCGGTGCACGGCGTCACATGTGCGCGCCATCTGCGAGAGAAGCGCAATGCATCCGAGGGGGCGGAGCTAAGCTCCATGGCACACTAGAAGAGCTGCACATGCGCACACGCTCTGTAAGCAGAGCGGGGGTGCGCGCACGCGCTGGTGCCAGAGTGGAGGTCTGTGCTGTGACAGGTAAGGAGGGAACACGTCGCAAAGGACATGTTCCCCGATTCCTTACACAATCCTTCATAAATCCATGCTGACTATTACTAATAATTTTGTTTTCCATTAGGTATTCCTGAATATTATCCGTACTAAACCCTCAAGTAGGTTCCTCAGGCTTACAGGTCTGTAATTCCCGGTTGTGATCTATTACCCTTTTTAAATATAGACACCACGTCTGCTTTATGCCAATCTTGTACTACTGAGTCTGTGGAAATGGATTCCTTGAATATTAAATATAATGGTTTGGCTATTACTGAGCTTAACTCCTTAAGAACTCTTGGGTGTATGCCATCGGGGCCAGGTGCTTTATTTACTTTAATTTTATCAAGCCGCTTATGAACTTCTTCCTCAGTTAACCAATTGTTCGTTAATATAGAGGTTGTGGCTTCCTCCTGCGGCACTACTATTGCAATTGATTCTTCCTTGGCAAAGAATTTGTTTAATACCTCTGCTTTTTCCTTATCTCCAATAATCTGCCTATCCATCTCACACTGAAAGGGTCCTATATTTTCTTTTCTCATTTTTTTGTTATTAAGGTACTTAAAGAACTTTTTTGGGTTGACCTTACTTTCTATTGCAATCCTTTTTTCATTATCCATTTTTGCTAATTTGATTGCCCTTTTGCAACTTTTGTTACATTGCTTATAATTCTGATACGATGTCTCTGTCCCTTCTGACTTTAAGAATGTCTTAAAGAACGCCTGACTCTTCTTTTCCATTTCTCTCCCTACCTGTTTATTTAGCCACATTGGCTTAGACTTATTTTTTTATACTTATTACCCAAGGGTATACACTGATAAGTGTGCTTTTCTAACAATGTTTTAAAGACTGCCCATTTATCTTCTACATTTTTCCCTGCAAAAACATCATCCCAGTGTATTACTACTAGATTAGACCTCAGTTTATTAAAATCTGCCTTTCTAACGTTTAAAGTCTTTGTTGAAGCCAAGTAATCTGTTTTTTGATAATTTATTTCAAATGAGACCATGTTATGATCACTGTTACCCAAATGTTCCCAGACTTCAATATTTGTTACTTCTACATTGTTTGATATTACCAAATTCAGTATTGCCCCTCTCCTGGTTGATTCCTCAATAATTTGGGTCATGTAATTGTCACCCCCAAAAACCTGTTTCCTTTTGTTGTAACGCTAATCTCATTACCCCAGTCTATGTCTGGATAATTAAAATCACCCATTATGCAAACATAACCTAGTTTTGATGCCTTCTCCATTTGCAAAAGTATTTTGGCTTCCTCAATCTCACATATATTTGGTTGTTTATAGCATACCCTACAAACATTTTCTTTATACTTTTGCCTCCACTGCTAATTTCTATCCACAAAGTCTCTACATTTTCATAATTCCCTTCATAAACATCTTCCCTTATAATAGGTTTTGGATCCGGTTTAACATACTGTATAAACATACTCCACCTCCTCTTCTATTTGCACGATCCTTCCGAAAAAGAGAATAACCCTCTAAATTAACTGCCCAGTCCTGAGTTTCATCCCACCATGATTCAGTAATGCCTATGATATCATACTGCACCCTTGCAGCTATTAATTTAAAGCTGCAGTTCAGTCTATATCCTGCATGTGTGTTTTTTTTTAATAAATCAGTTCTGTAGTAAGAAATAATACTTTTAGCATTTTCTGTTTTTAAAAAAACAACTTTGAAAGACCAATTTTCTTGTATTCTATTTTAACAAGCATTTGCTAAGGCACTGCCCCTTCATGGCCTGTCACAAACCCAGGCACACCCCTTTGTCAGCACTGCCCTCCCTCTCTCTAAACGTGCACTAGCATCTGGTCACATGATCTTCCTCATACAGTAGTACATTCAAGGAAGCTGGAGAAAAGGGATCAGCCATGCATAGCAGCTCGGATAGGCGATTTCAAACTTATTACAGTGTTTATTCCATTCATTGCACGTGTATATAATGTAAAATTGTAATAATTCCATTTATAGCAAACGTGTATATGTGAATATTATTTAGATGTATATGTATGTTACTGAAATGTGGAGTGAGTGTGTAGGTAAATACACACAATACACTTCCACTGCATATATATATATATATATATATATTATATATATATTATATATTATATATGTATGTATATGTGAAGTTATGTGAGTAAAAAAGTGACAAAAACCCTCCATAGCAAGGCAAATAGCAAATGGAAATATTACTGTATGCTCATTTGTATGTATATATATATTTATATACACACACACTTCAAATACGGATAGTGATTCACGTAAATGATATATATATTCACTTTCTGGGAGTATAAGAGTGACTGTCCTGTTGTTCCTTTTTTGTATCCATCATTGAATGGTATGCACCCTCTCTTTACGTTTATTTTATACTAGCTGAGAGACCCGGCATTGCCCGGGATGTAATGTTCCCGCTCCTCTCTCTCTCCTCACCCCTCCCCCTCTCTCTGTTTGTCCCCCATTCACATCAATCCAGTTCCCCCCCTCCCTCCTTTACAGCTTCATGCAGTGTGTGTGCGTCAGTCATTGTGTGTGCGCGCGCGTCAGTGAGTCTGACGCAGAAACACAAACACACACACAGACTGACTGACGCACACACACACACAGTCAGTGTGTGCGTGTGTGTGTGCCTCAGTCAGTCAGTGTGTGCGTGCGGCAGTCAGTCAGTCATTCAGTCAGTGTGTGGGTGTGGGGGTGTGCGCGCGCGCGCGTCAGTAAGTGTGTGTGTGTCAGTCAGTGTGTGTGTGTGTGTGTCAGTCAGTGTGTGTCAGTCAGTGTGTGTGTGTGTGTGTCAGTGTGTGTGTGTGTGTGTGTGTGTGTCAGTGTGTGTCAGTGTCAGTGTGTGTGTGTGTCAGTGTCAGTGTGTGTGTGTGTCAGTGTATGTGTGTGTGTGTGTGTGTGTACCATTCATTGTGTGTGTGCGCGCGCGCGTCAGTCTGTGTGTGTGCGCGCGTGGGTGTGGGGGTGTGCGCGCGTGCGTCAGTCAGTGTGTGTGTGTGTGTGTGTCAGTCAGTGTGTGTGTGTCAGTGTGTGTGTGTGTGTGTGTCAGTGTGTGTGTGTGTGTGTGTGTTTGTTTGTGTCAGTGTGTGTGTGTGTGTGTCAGTGTGTGTGTGTGTGTGTGTGCAG
Source organism: Ascaphus truei (assembly GCF_040206685.1). Lineage (NCBI taxonomy): Eukaryota > Metazoa > Chordata > Amphibia > Anura > Ascaphidae > Ascaphus > Ascaphus truei. The sequence continues at coordinate 2,860,783 of NC_134489.1, forward strand.
CAGTCAGTGTGTGTGTGTGCAGCAGTCAGTGGGTGTGTGTGCAGCAGTCAGTGTGTGTGTGTGTGTGTGTGTGCGCGCGTCAGTCTGTGTATGTGTGCGTGTGGCTGTGAGGGGTTGTGTGCATGCGGCTGTGAGGGGTTGTGTGCGTGCGTCAGTATGTATGTGTGTGTGTCAGTCAGTGCGTCAATCAGTCAGTGTGTGTGTGTGTGTGCGTGCGTCAGTCAGTCAGTGTGTGC